>NC_079503.1:14909963-15251491 GCF_030052815.1 Hevea brasiliensis | reverse complement strand
CAGTATTACTTCGTTCAGTTATTGCTAACATTACCACCCAGCTAGACCCATAAATAAAACACATTTCTTCTTCTTGACTAAAACCTCTCAGAACTTCTCAAATTGTTTGTCCAATCTTGCTTTTTGAAACCATTATGGAAAAGGAAGTTGTGGCTTGTAAGGCTCTGGAGGTATGTATTTCTCCTCTTTCTCCTCACTCTTATCTTTGCCTTTTCTTATACTTTCTTTCTTTTCACTCTCTTATTTTTCATCTCCCTTAACATCTTTTTCTTGTGAAGCATCACTCTCATTCTTCTTCTCAACTTTCTCATCTTTTCTCTTCCCACTCTTTGCAATCTCATCACCATGCACAATTTTACCACTCCTTAGTGTGATGGCATGACATTGCTTCCTTGGGTTTTTTATCTTACTCGGAAGTTTCCCCATAGATTTGGTACTTGATGAGCATGTTTATTGTGCAATCTGATTTTCCAGCATCCTATTATGTGTTTGCATTTGTTCCAACCTTACTTTCATCACTCTCATCTCTTCATCATGCTTAGTTTGATTAGCAAGTATTTGTTATAGCAGAGCTTCAGTTGTAGAACCTTATTCTTGCTGTTTTGGTAAAGGTTCAGAATTTGTATTCCTTTATTGAAAAATAAGTGGTGGTTGCCTAGGCTGTTATGGATGCCCTTTTTATTATGGTGGAAAGTTCTGAGTTGAAGCTTGATTTTGCTAATTTTCCAATGAAAAATTGGGATGGTTCTTCCAAGCTATATTATTATATGCATGAGAGTAAGGATTTCCCATCTATTTTTGCCCATAATTCTCAAAATAGGAAACTTGTTCTCTATAGTCAACTCCACAACTCATTGTTCCTTCTGCATAAATAACCTATTGAGAACTTTTAAAAGATGATGAAGTGACTAACATGCTTAAATCCTCCATTTTCATAGCAAGGATAGTGGTGAGTGCATCAAATTTGGCATTGATCATGTTGAAAGGATCAAGTTCATACATCCCAGCTGCTTACATCTTTTAAGTTGGAGTTGGCCCTTTTGGACTATTCCGCAGATGAGTATTCTTTGCAATTTACTCCAAAAGCTCATAAGCTTCATCCTCATGCTTAATGATGAATTCCATTCCAATTTGAGCATCAATGATCCCTCTAATTGCAGGAGTAACATTTGTATAAAAATTCTAATTTATCACCCATTTTGGAATGGCATGATGTGGACATTGTCTCTCCAACTCCTTCCATCTCATCCATGACTCATAAAGAGTCTCATCCTCTCTAAGTTGAAAAGTAATCATTTGATTCCTTAATTCTTGAGTTTTTCCAGGTGGGAAATATTGGGCAAGGAATGTATCAGTGAGCTACTCTCAATTTGTGATTTAATTATGAGGTAGAGAATCAAGCCAATCCAAAGCTCTATCCTTCAAAGAGAATGGGAATAATTTCAGCCTTGCTGCATCATTAGACACTCCTAGTTGCTTTTGCATATCATAAATCATAGCAAACTTCTTAAGATGGGTGTGTGGGTTTTCTGAAGGATGACCTCTAAATTGAGAATTCTGAATAATTTGAAGTAGCCCATAATCCATCTTATAGCTATTTTCATTAATTCTAGGTTTTACTATGCTCTTTCTCTAATCATCAAAATGAGGGAATGGATGATCCATCATACTTCCCTAAGGCACATTAGCATTGACAACTTCTTCCCCACGAGCATCATTCTCATTGTTCTGATTGTTTACACCATTACCACCACCACCAATTCTAACTCTTTTCTCAGCCATTTCTATCTCAACTTCAACTACTCTCAAAGCTTCTTTTCTTCTTCTGGTTTCCTTCTTGTTGGCTCTACAAAAATTCTCAATTTCAGGATTGAATAAGAGAGATGTGTCACTTTTGCTTTTGGCTCTTCTTATAAAAGATCAAAAAGTACCTAAAAAGAACAATCAACCTCAAAGTGAAAAGATAATATAAGAATAAAATCTATGAATAACTAAAATAATCAAGAATTCAATCTTAAACAAACAACTCCCTAGCAACGGTGCCAAAAACTTGATGTGACCCAACCGCAAATGCACAGGTCATTCAAGTAATATAGAAAAAGATATCATTCCCACAAAGAGTTGTATTTTCAAATGAATTTTTGATGTAAAATGAACTATACTAAAATTGTAATTTAATCAAACAAATAAAAGAAATTAGGGAATTTGATATTTAAAGTATGAAAATGCAAAACTAAATTCAAACAATGACTAATTTAATAATTGGCTAAATGAAGAAATTGAGAATATTAATAATGAAAATTGATGAAATGAGATTTAACTAAGCACTCAAAAATAAAATTCCACACAACAATTGATAAAAGACGATTCCGGAGTTAAGGATTCATATTCAAGTCAATTTGGGATTTTCCTAGCTATTCCAATCTATGAAATCTATGGGTTTAAAGGAGACCAATTCTAGAATCCTTTGAAATATCTTTCGAGTGAATCAAATAGTGCCTTGGTTAATTAAATCCTACTTTCGTGGAGTTTAAAATTAACCAAGACCCATTAGGTTCCTTAATCAATCTATTAAGTCGTCTTAATTGTTAGTCTATTTCTAAATCTAAGCTAATTAATTCCAATTTCTTGATTATCTATCACTTGGTCTTCTCCTTTCAGTTCTTCAACCAAGGATTAAGAACATAACTTAATGAGGCCCCTCACTAAGCACGTAAATAAGCACATAAGAAATAGATTAAACCTCATAAATTTCATTCAATTGGGACTAATCTAGTTCAAACCCACAAAAATAACTTAAATATTACATCCCCAACTCCATAATCAAAGAAAACTACTCACAATCCATATTTAATATAATAGATTCTAAGTAAAAGAGGAAATAAATCATGAAAATAAACTAAAATTGAAGAAACCCGATAGATGAAGTGCAGAAAATGTGAAGAAGAAAAGAAGAATCCTATTTCCTGATCCAAAAATGGAAATGTCGGCTCTCCTTTTCTGTCTTTCCTTCTTTTTCAATCTTTCTTCCTATAGCAAAAATGAGGTAAGAGTCCTATTTATATTCTCTGACAAAAGCCCTAAAACTGGTGTGTGAGAGGTCAATGTATGTGTGAGAAAATTCCTCCTTCATCCAATTAATGAGGAAGTGCGTAGGCTGTACAAGTGGTTGTGCAGGATCTTGTGCACATTTCGTAGGCTCCAGAAATTTCCCGTGAAGTTGGACAGGCTATGCAAGTTGACTGTGTAGGTTTTGATATGTTTAGATTGTCTTTATGAAGGTGCACAAGCGAGCTGCATAGGCTGTGCAGGAGGTTGCATAAGTTTGGATAGGTCTCAAAATTTCTTCTAATTTTTGTGCACAAGCTGCACAGGCTGTGCAGATTTCGGCGGACTTTAAAACCTTAAATTTTCAAGCTTCATTTTTGGAACTTTTGGACCTGGAATTTACTTCTCACTTGCACAATTACCTTTTAATCCCTCAAGAACATCATTTTATCAACAAAACAAAAATAAAATTACAAATTAATCCAAAAATTGACAATTATGAAAATTAACTAAATAACTAATAAAATTAACTAAAAATGACTAACAAATGAATAAAATGACTATGAAATTCAACCTAAATGACTATCTAAAATGCATGTATCACATGTGATCTCAATACACTGAGAACCATGAAAAATGCCACACAAGTCCTACCAGAACTTCTGCTCCACTAACAAAATAAAAATCTACATACCAGGGAGAATATGTGACTTTTAGGTACTCTAACGATTTCTAAAAAACAAGTCTTAACCTCTATGACTACATTTACTGGTAGCACGTAGTGCAATAGGAAACATAGCAATAACTACCAGCCTTTGTGACCCAAATCACCTTATGATAAAAAGAAGAAAACATGTTGAACTCTAGATAGAAGGAAAGAAAACCTAATGTTCAGAGATAATAAACTAGGATGGATTTGTCTTCACACTACTTTATCAAAAGGATGATATCTAAGGCCTCTGCAAATCGCTCTGCAAGCCATGCAAAAGGTCTAGTCCCTCAGAAATGATCAGGAAATTATTTATAACCCTAAAACTAATGAGATCTCCTCACCAGTAAACAACACACTGAAGAAGAGGTGTGCCAAAAATAGCCTCAATAGTATCCCATGATGGATCTGATGTTCAAAACTCTATTGAATCATGGTACATCAATAAAACCCTTAAGAAAGGGTGCGTTGATAGTTACTTCACCCTTAAAGAATTCAACACTCAAAAGTGTACTAAATCTGATATACCCATTGAAAAATCAATGAATATCTCTAGAAGAATTATATGAACAACGAAATTGTCTCCACTTATTTTCCAAGCCTTAAATAATCTTTAGGAAAAGTTGAATCTAACTTGAAATAGTCCCAACACCCCTCCAAGAGGAAAAGAATCAAAATGGTCTAAAATATAACTAAGAGAAAGGGAATATAATTGCTAGTTCTCATTAAAAATTAGGCTAATCATAATGATCGATGTAAAAAGTCAAAATGAATCTAGAACTCTTATCCATGGATGATTTGTAGCTCACTCATAGTCAGATGCATATCTATAAAATAAAGAGTATAATCTTATAAATGGTGTCGGTTGCTTAAAAACTAAGCCAATTGCCTAGATTAATGTATTAAACTAGAATCCTTAACTTTCATTGGTCAGCTGACTCATCTCAAAGTCAAAATGTGTATCTATAATAGATAAATTATTTCCAAGGATGGTTGTCAATTCCCTAAAAACCAAGATGATCACCTAAATTGGTGCTAAGGGTCAATATGAAACTAAAATCCTTAACCATAATTGATTATTAGCTCGTCTCAAAGTTGAAGGCATGTCTCCAAGAGAAAGAGATTATACATGTGAACTTTTCCAGACTTCCATTAAAAACCAAATCAATTTCGTAATCGATGCTAAGGATCAAAATTAGACTCAGACTCTTATCCAAAAAGATGTCCAACAAAGGCAAGCTATGAAAGCTACAAAAATAACATACTTTTCTCAAAATTTTAGAATTACTTTTAATAAGTTCTTATTACAAAATAGTCAAATAATACATGTCTGAAAACAACTCCACATAATGGTACAAAATACCTAAGTTTTACTGTACCAAACTTTAGAGCTTATTTATCTAAAATCTACTAGTTGCTACCTTACACATGTCCCCAAAAGGATAAACAGAAGAAGGGGAGTATGTAAACCTAGTGAATAAAGAATTATAAGGGAGTATGTAAACCCAATGAATGGAGAATTATAGGGGGAATAAGAAAATATATTAATAAAATGAATTTCAAACACATGAATGCATTATCTATATGAATGCTATCACAGCATAAATTATTCACAATAAGGCAGCTATATCACCAAAGGTTCCCCATCCCTTTTCTTTCATAACATTTCATATATACAAAGTTTTTGACTCATTATAAGACCTCTTCAGGACTTCCTCTTAATATATCATATCAAACAATGAGACCGGAGACATAGAGTTGACTTACCCGGTTACCCTAAATGCTACAGACACAGAATTGCCTTACTTGGACATCCATTTCCTTTCTTTCACATGTGAGCTCATAATGCATGTATGCTCTTTCCTTTCTTTCCTTTATCTTTCCTATTGGGAACTAGTAGGTCATTCATAGCCATCAACACAATACAAGTATATAATGTGCAACATCTTTGTGGGTTAAATAATATAAATATAAATATTTATTCATTCCTTTATGCAATATATCTAATTAAAATAGTCAGATGATGCATGAATGTATATGTAAAATAAAGTAATATTTAGGAAAGCATTTTGTAATTTTTACTCACCTTAACTATTGTCCCTTTCCTAATTGACACTTACTTTTAGTTGGTTATTCCCTTGACTTTTCTCCTCCCCATAATTATATATCTTAGCCTAGAAGAATAGCATATAAATTTTTTTTTATTATTACTATTGCTTTTAGTACATTTGTTTAGCATGCATGAAATTTCTTTTATATTGATTGCATATGATATAAAGAACGAATCATATTAAGAGATCAAAGTGTAAACAGGTCCTAAGTGGATGTATTAGAAGTGCTGAGGCTTTTGCATAGTATCTTTTTTCTAAATCTCACCTTATCAGTTTAGAACATTTGGGATCGAATGTTCTTGGGGGGGAGGGGGGGAGAGAGAATATGATACCCCTCACCGTAATGTGTTAGAATAAGTATAACACTCTAAATTTTTAAATAATTATTTTGTGTTGATACTGATGAATTCATTAATATAATTGTTTAGGTGACTAAGGCTAGTCATCTTCCTCTATACAGCCACCACAGTAGTCTCTGGTAGATTAGTGAGTAGATATGATTTTATTCAAGATTTTAATATTATTATATATTAAAGGCATGCCCATGCATCATTTATAAGTACATGTATATAGCTATTATTAGGCATGCCTTGTGTTACATTCTTATTTGATGAAATCGATGTGGGTGTCACCTTAGGGTAATTTGGACCTCTATGTGTGTGTTGGTGCATGTGGCGTGATACTGGATATGGGTAGGATGGGTGGATCAGCTGAAGCTAATCTCGCTAAGGCCTGATCCTTTTTGTGATAAGTTGGGGTGAGTACAACTTTGAGTTGATCTCGCTGACCCCCGCATTTAAATTATTAAGAGAAAGTCCAACTCGAGTTGATCTCACTAGCAGGCATTGGATTAAGAGAGCCATATAGAAGATCAACTCCCATATGTATACATATGTTGATGTGACATACGGGTGTGTGAGTGCTCCAAATTATTCTTTGTGCAAATATTGTTTGAATTTGGTTGAATATGTTGGTATTTGTTTCATTTCATCCTTAGGGATGCATTAGTCTTAAGTAGTTATAAAAATTATATTTAAAATTAATATCTTACTCCATGAGTCGAACACTCACTCTTGTTCACCCTATTTTTTCAGGCTACAGGAGGATCTCTTTTTTTAGAATAACCTACCTTCTTTCCCGCAGGTTTAGTCAAAGAAGTTTAATTGTGTTTTCATTTTTCTTATTTCCATTTTAGAGCTCCTCATGTATCAGCAGTGTAATATTTATTTGGATTTGTAATAACTAAATTTTGGAGTTTTAATATTATTTATATGAATGTGCATGGATACATAGGATGGATAGTTTTGAGGATGAGGGAGCTGAGCTCCCATTTGATTATGTACTTGTTTGAGGATTGTAAAAGTGAGCTGAGCTCCCCAATTTGATACATTTTGTGTTCATAAGTTAGATAAGCTTAGAACTTCCCATTGGATAAGTCCAATTTATGGTTAAACTCCATCCATTTGATTTCTTGAAATTGGATGATGGATAGGCTTTATGGTTGGGCTAAGAATAGTTAGGCTTACTATGGGCTTTGGGGGACTTAAGCCGACACAAGTCTTAATGCCGATCTGGCCCATAATTTGGGTCATGACAAAGTTGGTATTAGAGCTTGGTTCTAGATTCATGGGAAAGTGTAGACCTAGAGTTGTCACATGCATATTATAGGATTCAGTTTCATCTTCTTTTATAATTCCTTATTTCTAGACTCTGCATTATTCCTTGGGTAGTATAAGAGTGCTTTAGTTTAATGTCTCAATTTTCGTGTTGAGGTCTGCCATGGGAATACGTACTCCAAGAAATTTTATGTTTTTATTAGTATGGGGCTAAGTGGTGTGCCTATCTAGTCCAAGGTATGAGTACATAAAAGTGAGTTATGGTAGTATAATTGCCCTTGCTGGCAGTCGTTAACGGATAGTCCACTCAAAGTAAGTTTATGATATTAGTGGGTTTAAGAGAGATAAGAGATTGGGAAACCTAGTCCGTTGGGATGTATCATAGTAACTATGTAATGTTCTCAATGTTTGTGTTATAAGTTATAGATTACAGTACCGACATGGGATTATTACGTGGAGCTGCGTGCTTCCCCATGGTGCACCATGATAAGGGAGGTTGCAGACAGCCTCTGTTTTAGTACAAGTATGCTAGAATAGAGTTCTATTTCTGCAAAAGAATTTAGAACTCCTAGTTAGGGGTTTAAACCCTTAAGCTAGAATATCGAAGCTCACAGTTGCGTGGTAACTAGAGTCAGTGACTCAGTTACCCTAGCATGAACTAGAGTTATATTAGGAGTTGCTATAAGACTAGAGGTTATAGTATAGTCACAAAGTAAAGGTAACACCTACAAAGTGAGACCATATGGTTTCTGATATAGGGTCTTAGACAGTTTTAGCAATGCAATGGATGTTCTGCCTAAAGTTTAGTAAAAATAGTATCTTCTTTATGTGACAGCAAGGCATAGAGTATGACTTTGCTTCCTTAAAAAAAGACTGAATGCTATGAATGATGTTTATAGCCTGTGAAATGACGCTTTATGGGGTTTATAGTATGATAAGAAAGCGGATAACCTGACATAAAGACTGAATGCTATGAATGATGTTTATAGCCTGTGAAATGACGCTTTATGGGGTTTATAGTATGATAAGAAAGCGGATAACCTGACATGATTGTGGCAAGGTAGCAGATGTAGTATCTCTTTTATAGTCAGTTGTGATGTAGGGCATGGTCTTATCCTTTCAGAAGAGATATAAGGTTACTAATGATGATGGTGACCTATGGAATAGTGTCCCAGATGGGACTGTAGAGTGTGATAGAGAGTTGTTGACTTAGGTATCCTGGAGAGCGTATAAGTTCCATTATAAGAACCATAAGCAATCGGATCATGATGGATGAAAGGTCTGTGAATTAAATGATGGGTTATGGTACCCAGTATCTTAAGTTTTGGCTAACTAAGTTGATATTGGAAAATAGAATCCACGTAGATCCCCTCCTTGAGGTAGTAGAGGGTAGTATGTAGTCTAATGGATAAGAACAAAGATCACACAGTGAATATATGACTACTATTCCCTAAGTTCCTCCTTAACTTTTTATTGCTCGAGATAAAAGTATAATCTAAGTAAAGGAAAGGATAAGGATAGAAGTTAGCTTAGATAAATCATAGAATATGTTTATATATAAAAGAAGTGCAGAAGAGAAAGATAAAATAGTTGGATCAAATGCAGTAAGAGAGATAACCTAAATGCTAGTAGAAGTACTAACTAGAGTGGTTAGAGGACCAATTCTGAGTAACACCAAGGTGTTGATGACTTGATAGAGACAGTGAAGGGATATAAGCTTCTGATATGACAATCAGGTCAAGAAAGAGAATAGAGCTAAAGAATAGGATAGTTAAAGTTTGGATTTGAGTAAGATAAAAGGATTTGGTTAAAGAACAAAGTGAAAGGCCCAAATTAGAATAAGATTAGGAAGAATAGAGTCAAGATATAGAGGAGGCAAAATGCGGGTCTACGAAAGGTAACAAGATAAACAGAAAAGTAAAGATAGAGAGCTTAAAAAAGGACGGCATTAAAGAGAACATTTGTCAAGGTGTAGAACCAAGAAGTGTAAAACTCAGAGCAAGTCATAGTTGATATAGTGTTAGAAGCCAGATCATAGAGCTCAGAGTTGTAAAATCTGGAATAGATTTTATCTGTTTTCTATCCCTAAGGTATAATGAGAGGCAATAGGACAAGGACTTTTTAGATTGTTAATAGTATGAGGAAAGTTAGGTGAGGCATGCAACCAAAGCTGGTAGTAACTAGAGGGTGTGCAATGGTAACTTAAATTATCTTATCAGACAAAGAAGCAAAGTCAGTAGATAGTAAGTTGAATAAAGCTCAACATAATGGATTCAAATATGCCTGATGAGAGAAAAAAATGAGGGATAATGGCACAGATATTTGATGCTATAATTCAGAATGGTGAGACCTAGAGGTTATAATCGGGAGTTAGGGAAGTGTTTTCAGTGTGATCAACTGGGTAAATTTGTGAGTAAACATGAGTGACAGTTTGATAATAGGTAACAAAACAATAGTAAAGGACATGACAGGTATAAATGTTATTCAGAAGTTACTAAGAAGTACAAAGATCAAAGTAATGAATGGAAGACTAAAGATAGTTCTAAAAGGATTTGATAGTGAAAGGTATCTTTCAAAATACCACAAAAGACAGGAACATAGGATAATAATGCTAGGTATGAAATACAAATGGAGTGTAAACAGATATAGTAAATTATGGGATTATATGCCAAGCAAAGCTGTGGTATAATAAGGAGTTGGTGCACTAAAATCCTATAGGTAGAGCACAATAATTGTGAAGAGATGATAAAAATTGAAAAGGAGGATCAAGAGATATGGGTAAATTTGATACTGAAGTCTAGAAAGCTATAGGCAATAGATGTGGCTATATCAAGAAGAATGAATGTATAAAGTATCTTGTCTGGAATTATGGTACAACACCCATTTCTCACTACCATGATAGTTTAGGTAAAAATTATAAGTTCAAGGATACCCATCTAACCATGAAGAGTAATTCCTTACAAGGATAGTAGGGAATGATAATGTTTTAATGGTCATATTAAGAAGGAGATACAAGAAGAATCACCCATGGCCTGTGTTTCATAAAATGAGTAGTAGGTTAGTACTATAGTATGATACTATATGGTGGATATGTTGATGGAAACCAATCGCAAAATTAGAATTTTAAAAGTAATGGAGTTAGCAATCAAGTTAGAATTAAGAAATAATAAAAAAGTATATTTCCATATTCCTAGAGTAGAAGAGTTTAGCTTTGATGATAATAGGAGTGTAGCTCCATACAATCTAGTGTTAGCCATAAGTGCTAGAAAGATGTTAAGGCGTGGCTGTCAAGGTTATGTTGCACTAATGAGAAACACATCTGTTGAAGGTACTTGTATAGAAAATGTACTTGTTGTTAGGGAATTTATGGATATTTTTCCTGAGGAGCTTCCTGGGATGCCACCTGATAGGGAGATTGTGTAACACCCCTCACCCGTCTACAGTATAGCTGAGCAAGGCGTGCTACACGGCGTGCCGGAACACCTAGTCTGTGATTATTTCATTTCTTGAACTCTATTTGATTTTAAGAAGTCTTTTATGTAATATTCATATCATGCTGATACTATTGTCATAATTTGATAAAATCAGTATTTCAAGATTGGTAATAAAAATTTGGCAAGGTGCCGTCTATATTTAGGACAAACTGTCCTTCCAAACCTGTTGAAAACAGTTTAATATGATGATATCAAAATCTCAAATATTTCACAGTCTTTATTTCTCAGTAAAGTCAATAGACTTTTACAGTCATTAAACAGTTCCATAATACAATCCATAATAATTTAAATATATATAGAAAATCTCCATGTCATTTAATATGTATAAAATATTACAAACTTTAGAGCTTTCATAACATTACAAAATACAGGGCTGAATTTCAAATATACAACAAAAGTACAAAATACAAGATATCCTAAGTCCTACCATGTATGTAATGCAGTGCAGATGACTCTGGACTCCTGTGCAGATCTAATGTCTCACCCGGTCGTAGGTCTGCTGGGCTCCCCAGCTGTATCTCCAATACCTACGCGTTACAAAAGCAACGCGCTAAGCAATTTTGCTTAGTGGTGCCAAATATAAAGAAATATACACTAAAATAAAGTAAATAAAGTGTTTACAAATTTTTGGTGGTCTTTGTATGTCGATGGATCGGATTTAGGTATTTGAATTTAATAGTACTTGAATTATCGCCCGTGTAGCCTATATCTTGACGGTGGATAAATGGATATCTTGCCTTTGGGTACCTAGTACCTCGGGCCGTCACACCATCGGTCACAAAGTGTCTCTCGGTGTGCAAATAGCGTGGCTAAAAAGCCATATAGTCAATCTGGCGATAAGCCAAAAATAAATACACAATATGTATAGCCGTAGGCTATTAAAGTCACTGATCTTGGCATAATAAGCCGTAAAAACACAGTATGGCATAAAGCCATTTACAGAACAGCTGTCAGAATCCTATTGGCATGCCAACCTATCCATACTAGTCAACTAGGCAAACTAGGGCACATTATTAATTAATTGTTTAAATCTTCAATTTTTGGAGTTTACTAACTATTATATAATTCATAAGTCAATGCATATGTTGACCTTTTTAGGTAATATGGATAAGTTGTTTCTAGCATCAATATGTCACAATTTATATGTAACACCCCTATTTATATAGCCTGGTATATTTCACTATTCCGGTGACCGGTGTCAGTCCGGACAATTAAGGGGATTAGAACCACACTTAAGACAACTAGATAAACCATAAACACAAATAATTAGTAATGTTCAAGTAGTTAAGTATAAATAAGAAAAACAGAACATAAGAAGTTAAACGAGCCGAGAGTTACAGCGATGGGTGACCTTCTCGAGAACGACTGCGAAGTCGTTTTAAACTCAAATTTCGAACCGTAAAAAGTGACGTTGCGGTCCTTAGGACCATTATGAACACAGTGGAAAAGAGAAAATCACGAAAAAGAACTGTTAAGCCAGTCAAATAATTAGGTCAGGGAGCCGGAAGAAATATGGAATTAATTGCAAACCGGGATGAACCGGCGAGGGGCAATTTGGTCAATTGACCCCGAGAGCTGACTTCTGACCTAACTGTCAAATAAAAACGGAGAAAAGAAAATTTCGAAATCGAGAATTAAATTAAAGAACTAATAGAAAAAAAAAAAAGAGAGGAAAATGAAAAAGTAAAAAGGTGATGACATCATGCATGATGCCATAAATAAATTAATTAATTTATTTATTAAATTAGATTTTGTGGTCTTCCATAAGCAAAATAGATAAAAAGAAAGAAAAGAAAAAAAAATAAAACACAAGTTTTCTTCTTTTTCAAAACGTCACTCTCTCTCCCTCACCCTCTCCCTCACTTAAACCACCATTAAAGCTCATTTTTGAGCTTGAAGAACCAAAATCCAACCATAGAAAATTGTCCTACCATAACTAGACTTTGTTTGGGCAACTAGGAAAGAGGATTCAAGGAAAAGAAAGAAGAAAAATTTGAAGAAAAGGAGGAAGAAAATTCTGCTCAAGGTTAGTAATATAAACTTCAATTTTTTTTTTTTTTGTTTAATTAGTGTTTCTATGGCATCAAGAGCTTGTAAATAAACTTAAAATGAAATAAAAATATGGGGGGAAGGACCAAACTGAAATTTTGGCCTGTTGAAGGGGAGTATGATTTTGTATGGTTGATGGATTTAAAGGTGTTAGTAAACTTGCATGAGAATGGTAGTAAGTTGGAAAAGCATAAATGTGAATAAATACAACATTTTAGTATGATTAGGGTTTGGAGGCCTAGGGTTTTGAGACAAAATTTGGAAAAATGAGTAAATGGCATGTTTGACATATTGTGAAGTGAAAAAATGGTCAATAATGACCAAAGGAGATGTGTGGGAATTGTTAGAATGGAAGTCAAATTCGTAGGGTAAATGGTCATGCTACTGGCAACTTTGAAGGACCAAAATGGAAATTTTACAAGTCCAATTGATATGCTACCGATTGGGGATGAAAATAGACATAAAATGACACAATTTTCATTAAGGAACCATGCCCAAAAACTGACCAAAACCTAGTGAACCAATTGACCAAAGTTGGTTAAGAGCGATGCCTTGCTTACACAAACTGACCAAATAAACAGTAATTGTTCATTTAGTCATAACTCGAGCTAGGAAGGTCAAAATGACCTGAAATTTTACCAGTAATTAGATAAGATGTAGATCTAAAACTTTTATGAAGAACACCAACCCAAATTATGCCACTAACCTAATCAAATTATTGAGCAAAGTTGAGTTACTGAACCTGCAAAACTACAGGATTGCCATTTGAACAGTAAGGTTTCAATGGCTATAACTCTGTCTAGAAAACTCCGATTTAGGTGAATCTTGAACGATGGAAACCTAAGACATAGTAGAACATTTCGTATGAAGGAAATTAGACCAAATTACAGACTTAACTTGATCAAATTATTGAACGAAGTTGGATCAAAAATCTGCCAGAACCAAAATTGCAGCATGAGCAGTGCACGTAAACAGTAACTATATTTTGGCTATAACTTTAGCTACAAAACTCCAATTGGGGTGATTCAAAAAGGAGAATAAACTTAAGACAATGGGGAACATTTTCTATGAAGAAAGTTTTGCCGAATTCCAACAATAAAGTGACTAATGGAACAGTGCAACTTAGGACTCCAAAACTGAAATTTACCAAATTTGCCTAAAAGACTTAGGATTTAAGTAAACAACCAAAACCAACAAGTTTAGTAACCAAAATGTGGTATGTGGGTGAAGTTGGAGTTCCCATACCTATTAATCCTTACAAAGTCAATTATTTGACTTGAATAGTGTAGTGAATAGTAACCCGAAACACAAAAATTTCGAGAACGGCGAGTTTAGCACGTTAGAGCTAGGTAAAAATGAAGCTAAATTTATTTTGGATTTATGTTAAGTTCTAGTACTGAAACATTGTAAAATTGTGTATTTCAGTTGGAAAGAATATCGGGAAAAAACCCGAGGAACCGAGTCAAGGCCAAGAGGCGACTCGCTTGAGGTTTGTGCACAACGTATACTTTTTATAATCATCTTTTGCATACTGTTTTGAATAATGTGAAATATTGAATTATGGCATTCTTATGATGTTTTGATTTAAATTGTTGAAAGTTATTATGTATATTGAAATGACAATGTTTAGCAAATTGTTAAGATAAGTTTTGAAACCACAGTGTCATGACCATATATTTGAACACCTCACTAGCACGACTAGTGGGGGTAATTAGTTTCGAATTTTGATTCCTTCTCTGGAGAAGTGTTGAGGTGTGCCAGTAGAAGAGGATGTGAATGGATATCCATATATTTGAGCTAGCTAGCCTTATGATGTGATTTCTTTTTAGCCTCTGGCTATTGAGATTCTATTTATTTCGAATGGCATGATCTAACTGTGGGTTTTATGAAATGTGTTTTGATACTTCGAAATGAACTTGGTTTGCATTAAAATTTCATAATTCATGTTTTGTGTTTAATGCTTATGTTTAGTCAAATTTTTGAATAAATGTGATTATATTCTGCATAAAGATTATTTTAGTATGTTGCGCACCACTAAGTCCTAGTACTCAGCGATGGCTTCTATTGCCGTCGCAGGTACAAAGACTAGAGGAGCAGCAGACTGAGCTGCTGAGGTGTGAGGAGCTATCAGCTTAAAGTCTTCGGGTATAATTTATACCCTAATTATAAATATTTCTTTTCATGTATGTATTGCATATAAATGTATGGACGTGCAAATGGGTCTTGAGCAGCTTGTACAAAAATTTGTATGAAGTTTGTAATAAAGTTTAGTTTGTATTTCTTTTGATGTAAATTTTTGTAAGAATGTACATAAATTGTGTTGTCTTTAATGAAATATGAGTACAACTATTTTATTTAATTTAAATGAAATGTATTGCTAGTATGCTGAGGATGATTGAATTTTGAACTTGAGAAATTTATTGAAATGATTGTGAAATTGATTGAGTTTGATTGTGAAATCGAAGTAGTGGCTGAGAAAAACTTTTAGAAGTACTTTTTACAGGTATTTGAAGAACTGGTTTCTCAAAATACAGACAGAACTCTGTTAAAATTTTTATAAAATTTTGTGAAAAATTAAAATGGACCAAAAATATTAATTAGATTTACTTTTAATCATATGTTTTAAATACCTATTAGAAAATGCTCACCACTTGTCAAAAGTAAGAAAATTATTTAAAATCTCTTGTGGGGTACTTAATGAGTTATCGGTAGGTGAAGTTCGGTAGTTCATTAGGTATTCTACGGGATCATGTTATGCCTTACAGAGGGGTAAGGTGTGACATGTTTTAGTGGTATCAGAGCAAATTTTTGAAGTATTTTTTAACATATAAATTTGTGTCTTTCTTGTTAAGTACATCTGCTCAATGTCCATAATTGTTACATACAGTGCATTACATCATGAATATGAACTAACGGAGGGAAATCTCCATGTGTTACTTATTCAGGAGATACCCTAACTTCAGCCTGGAATGGAAGAAGGGGATCGCTCAGTTGAGCAGCCTGTTGAAGCTGAGGCACAAGGGGAAGCCCGACTTTGCGAGAATGTCGTGGGTCGAGTAATGCTGACCCCACAAATGCGCGATTCCACTGCACACCGCATGGCCAGATGGCTGCGATGTTTCAGTAAATGGCTGGGGGTATGCCTGATCAAGCTCCACCCCAGACACCTGTGACACAACCACTGCCTCCATCCAGACAGTATGATAAATTACTGATGTATGGGGCTGCAGAATTTAAAGGTACAGTGGACCCTTTAGAGGCAGAGCAATGGCTTGAAAGAATGGACAGAGTGTTTAAGAAACTGCACTGCTAAGATGAACTAAAGTTTGAGTATTCGGTGTCGCTACTGCAAGGGGATGCGTATGATTGGTGGAAGACCATCCCCCACAGCTTGGCTGAACCACCAGTGCTGACCTGGGATGACTTCATCAGAGAATTTAGACAGAAATACATCCCAGATGCATATGTTGATTAGAAACTACAAGAATTTTTGAGTCTGAAACAAGGGAACCGATCGGTGGCAGAGTATGAGAGGGAGTTCTCCCACTTAAGTCATTATGCTGGGAGTCTCCTTACTACCAGCAAGGCAAGATGCAAGAGATTTGAGACGGGTTTGAAGCCCAGCATAAGGATGCAAGTTGTGGGATTTCGACACAGTAACTTCTCAGAGCTTATGTCTCAAGCACTTGAACTAGAGAGAATTGAATCAGAAGCAACCCTAGTGAAAGAAAAAGTTGAGAAATCAGAAAAAGACAAGGGGGAAAAATCAGTTGAACAGAGTTCTGGTACTACCTCTGGAAAGAAAAAGAAGTTTAGTAGACCCAGCAGGGGTCGAGGTGGAAGATTTGGTAGAGGCAGATTTCCTGGACAGAGACCCCCTAGGTCTGGACAGCAGTCGAGCAGGGGTTCATATTCTGCCTGCCCCTGTGAAACTTGTGGCAAGGTTCATGGAGGGGAATGTTATTGGGCCACTGGAGCCTGCTTTAACTGCGGAGGCAAGGGTCATTTAGCAAGAGACTGCACTAGTGCTCCATCTTCAAGATATGGTCCAGCTCCTACTCCGCGAGGATCTATTCGCAGTCCTGTTCCCGAGGTTCACGATCGGTTGGCGAGAGGAAGAGGCAGAGGTAGAGGCACCGCTTGAGCGTGAGCACGCTTGGTCTGTCAGGACAAGGAAGTGCTTCAACCAGAATCTACACAATGAGACAGCGAGAAGAGGCTGAGACTTCTGATGTGGTAGCTGGTATATTCTCTATCTCTGATCAAGAAGTATTTGTATTGTTTGATCCGGGTTCAACTCATTCATATGTTAGTGCTAGCATAGTCAGTTCACTTGCTGTTCCATGTGTGCAAATGGATTTTGAAGTGCTAGTAACTAGTCCATTAGGACAAGAGGTCCGGGTTAACAGAATTTATAGAGACTGTCCTTTGGTGATCTAAGGACATGTTTTCCTGTCAGACTTGATTGAAATGCCCTTCAGAGAGTATGATATCATATTGGGCATGGATTGGTTAGCCAGGCATCATGCCATGATTGACTGTAGACTAAAGACAGTCACTTTTGGTCTCCCTCTGTACGGTGATGTGGTAATACATGGGGAGAGGCATTTACTGCCATCAAATATCATTTCAGCTGCACTAGCTAGAAGAATGATCAGAAAGGGGTGTGAAGCATACTTAGCAAATGTGATAGACACCCAAGTGGGGAGCCCAGCACTGAGGGACATCCCAACTGTATGTGATTTTCCGGATGTATTTCCTGATGAATTACCAGGATTACCTCCAGAAAGAAAGGTGCAGTTTGAGATTGATGTTATGCCTGGTGTGGATCCAATCTCCATAACACCATACAGAATGGCACCTGCAGAATTGAAAGAGTTGAAAGTGCAGTTGCAAGAATTACTTGACAAGGGCTTTATCCGCCCTAGTGTGTCACTTTGGGGAGCGCCAGTATTGTTTGTTAAGAAGAAGGATGGCACTCTCCGCTTGTGCATTGATTATCGACAGTTGAATAAGGTGACAATAAAGAACAGATATCCATTGCCTCGTATCGATGACTTGTTTGATCAGTTGAGGGGTGCAGCTGTGTTCTCCAAAATTGACCTGAGATCAGGTTATTATCAGCTGAAAGTACAAGAGCAGAGTATTCCTAAAACTGCCTTCAGAACCCGCTATGGCCATTATGAATTCCTAGTCATGCCATTCGGGTTAACTAATGCTCTGGCTGCTTTTATGGATCGATGAACACTATCTTCAAACCATACCTGACCGGTTGTTGTGGTATTCATAGATGATATATTGGTCTATTCGAGGAATCTAGAAGAGCATGATAGACATCTGCGGATTGTCTGCAGACTTTGAGAGAAAGCGACTATATGCCAAATTGTCGAAGTGTGAATTTTGGTGAAAGAAATATCTTTCTTGGGGCATGTAGTATCGTAAGAGGGCATCAAGGTAGATCCAAGTAAGATTGAAGTGTCCTTAATTGGAGGCCACCCGAAATGTCACAGAAATTGTAGTTTTGGTTTAGCCGGATACTACCGTAGATTTGTGAAGGATTCTCCATGTTAGCATCTCCATTGACCAAGCCGCTTAGAAAAGATGTGAAATTTCGGTGACGGACAAATGCCACAGAGTTTTGAAGAATTGAAGAGATGTTTGATTGAAGCTCAGTCGACTTTACCTACTCGTAAAGAATATACGATATATAGTGATGCTTCTCACAATGGGTTAGGCTGTGTATTGATGCAAGATCGAAATGTCATTGCCTATGCATCACGCCAGCTAAAATCGCATGAGAGGAATTATCCAACACATGATTTGGAGCTTGCAGCTATTGTGTTTGCTCTTAAGATCTGGAGACACTATTTGTATGGGGAAAAGTGTTACATCTATACAGATCATAAGAGTTTGAAGTATTTGGGCACCCAGAAAGAGTTGAATTTGAGACAGAGGAGATGGTTAGAGTTGATAAAAGACTATGATTGTCTGATAGACTATCAGCCAGGGAAAGCTAATGTTGTGGCTGACGCCTTAAGTCGCAAGACTATGGCAAGTCTACGGGTTACTCCTTTGTCTTTGGTACGTGAGTTGAGATCATTGCATGCCAGCTTAGAGATTAATGATGATGGGCAGACAGCAGTTGCATGGCATGTATAGCCAGTGTTGATGGATCAGATTAGAATGGCTGCTCAGAATGATCAGAAGTATCAGAAGCTGTTGGAAGAAGTCAGGCAGGGCAAGAAACCTGAATTCTCAATCGGAGATGATGGTCTACTGCTACACCAGGGCAGAATATGTATTCCTAATGATGTTGAATTGAGGAAGATCATTTTGAAGGAAGCACATGAGTCTCCTTTTGCCATGCATCCTGGTGGTACAAAAATGTATAGAGGGCTAAAGGAGCATTACTGGTGGATGGGTATGAAAAGAGATGTAGCAGAGTTTGTATCTAAATGCCTAACTTGTCAGCAAGTGAAGGCAGAGCATCAAGTACCACTGGTTATTACATCCACTACCATGCAGTGGAAATGGGAGAGAATAACGATGGATTTTATGATGGGACTTAGAGGACACGTAAGAGTCATGATGCGATTTGGGTCATTGTTGATGGTCGACTAAATCCGCTCATTTTACGCCGATTCGGATGGACTACAGTTTAGAAAGATTGTCCAAGTTATACATCGATGAGATTGTGAAACTGCATGGAGTGCCAATATCCATCGTATCAGACAGAGATCCTAGGTTCACTTCAGATTAGGGTAGTCTTGAGAGCCCCGGGAACTAGATTGAACTTCGATCGCATTCCATCCAGAGCAGATGGCGATGCGAAATGGTAATTCAGATCTTGGAGGACATGCTACGGGCTTGTGTGATTGAGTTTGAGGGCAGTTGGGATACATACTTGCCTTTGATTGAGTTTGCTTACAACAACAGCTACCAATCAAGCATTGGGATGCCTCGATATAAAGCTTTGTATGGCAGAAAATGTAGAACCCCGTTGTGTTGGGATGACGTGGGTGAAAGAAAAATGATTGGACCCGAAATTGTTCAACAGACTGAAGAGAAAATCAGGGTAATCAGAGATCGACTTAAATCTGCATCAGACCATCAGAAGTCCTATATTGATTTGAAAAGAAGGGATATTGAGTATGCAGTGGGTGAGAAAGTTTTCCTCAAGGTTTCTCCTTAGAAGAGGATTATGAGATTCGGCAGGAAGGGGAAACTAAGTCCTCATTTTATCGGGCCATATGAGGTATTGGAAAGAGTGGGTCCTTTGGCTTATCGTTTGGCACTACATCCAAAGTTAGAGAAGATACATAACGTCTTTCATGTGTCTATGTTGAGGAGGTATCTATCAGACCCATCTCATGTACTACCAGTAGAAGAAATTGAAGTAAATCCAGACCTCACATATGAAGAAGAACCCATAGAGATTCTGGCTTATGAGGTGAAGCAGCTACGAAACAAGCAGATACCGTTGGTAAAAGTGTTGTGGAACCATCATTCGGGCCAGGAGGCTACTTGGGAATGAGAAGAGGACATGAGGAGACAATACCCACAGCTGTTCAGAAATTGATACCAGGTAAAATTTCGAGACGAAATTTATTTAAGGGGGGGAGAATTGTAACACCCCTATTTGTATAGCCTGGTATATTTCACTATTCCGGTGACCGGTGTCGGTCCGGACAATTAAGGGGATTAAAACCACACTTAAGACAACTAGATAAACCATAAACACAAATAATTAGTAATGTTCAAGTAGTTAAGTATAAATAAGAAAAACAGAACATAAGAAGTTAAACGAGCCGAGAGTCACAGCGATGGGTGACCTTCTCAGGAACGACTGCGAAGTCATTTTAAACTCAAATTTGGAACTGTAAAAAGTGATGTTGTGGTCCTTAGGACCATTATGAACACAGTGGAAAAGAGAAAATCACAAAAAAGAACTGTTAAGCCAGTCAAATAATTAGGTCAGGAAGCCGGAAGAAATATGGAATTAATTGCAAACCGAGATGAACCGGCGAGGGGCAATTTGGTCAATTGACCCCGAGAGCTGACTTCTGACCTAGTTGTCAAATAAAAACGGAGAAAAGAAAATTTTGAAATCGAGAATTAAATTAAAGAACTAATAGAAAAAAAAAGAGAGGAAAATGAAAAAGTAAAAAGGTGATGACATCATGCATGACCTCATGCATGATGCCATAAATAAATTAATTAATTTATTTATTAAATTAGATTTTGTGGTCTTCCATAAGCAAAATAGATAAAAAGAAAGAAAAGAAAAAAAAATAAAACATAAGTTTTCTTCTTTTTCAAAACGTCACTCTCTCTCCCTCACCCTCTCCCTCACTTAAACCACCATTAAAGCTCATTTTTTAGCTTGAAGAACCAAAATCCAACCATAGAAAATTGTCCTACCATAACTAGACTTTGTTTGGGCAACTAGAAAAGAGGATTCAAGGAAAAGAAAGAAGAAAAATTTGAAGAAAATGAGGAAGAAAATTCTGCTCAAGGTTAGTAATATAAACTTCAATTTTTTTTTTTTTTTGTTTAATTAGTGTTTCTATGGCATCAAGAGCTTGTAAATAAACTTAAAATGAAATAAAAATATGGGGGGAAGGACCAAACTGAAATTTTGGCATGTTGAAGGGGAGTATGATTTTGTATGGTTGATGGATTTAAAGGTGTTAGTAAACTTGCATGAGAATGGTAGTAAGTTGAAAAAGCATAAATGTGAATAAATACAACATTTTAGTATGATTAGGGTTTGGAGGCCTAGGGTTTTGAGACAAAATTTGAAAAAATGAGTAAATGGCATGTTTGACCTATTGTGAAGTGAAAAAATGGTCAATAATGACCAAAGGAGATGTGTGGGAATTGTTAGAATGGAAGTCAAATTCGTGGGGTAAATGGTCATGCTGCTGGCAACTTTGAAGGACCAAAACGGAAATTTTACAAGTCCAATTTGATATGCCACCAATTGGGGATGAAAATAGACATAAAATGACACAATTTTCATTAAGGAACCATGCCCAAAAACTGACCAAAATCTAGTGAACCAATTGACCAAAGTTGGTTAAGAGCAGTCTGCCACTGCACAAACTGACCAAATAAACAGTAATTGTTCATTTAGTCATAACTCGAGCTAGGAAGGTCAAACTGACCTGAAATTTTACCAGTAATTAGATAAGATGTAGATCTAAAACTTTCATGAAGAACACCAACCCAAATTATGCCATTAACCTAATCAAATTATTGAGCAAAGTTGAGTTACTGAACCTATAAAACTGCAGGATTGCCATTTGAATAGTGAGGTTTCCATGGCTATAACTCTGTCTAGAAAACTCCGATTTAGGTGAATCTTGAATCGATGGAAACCTAAGACATAGTAGAACATTTCGTATGAAGGAAATTAGACCAAATTACGGACTTAACTTGATCAAATTATTGAACGAAGTTGGATCAAAAATCTGCCAGAACCAAAATTGCAGCATGAGCGATTGCGTGCAGTAACTATATTTTTGCTATAACTTGAGCTACAAAACTCCAATTTGGGTGATTCAAAAAGGAGAATAAACTTAAGACAATGGGGAACATTTTCTATGAAGAAAGTTTTGTCGAATTCCAACAATAAAGTGACCAATGGAACAGTGCAACTTAGGACTCCAAAACTGAAATTTACCAAATTTGCCTAAAAGACTTAGGATTTGAGTAAACAACCAAAACCAACAAGTTTAGTGACCAAAATGTGGTATGTGGGTGAAGTTGGAGTTCCCATACCTATTAAGCCTTAGAAAGTCAATTATTTGACTTGAATAGTATAGTGAATAGTAACCCGAAACACAAAAATTTCGAGAACGGCGAGTTTAGCACGTTAGAGCTAGGTAAAAATGAAGCTAAATTTATTTTGGATTTATGTTAAGTTCTAGTACTGAAACATTATAAAATTGTGTGTTTCAGTTGAAAAGAATACCGGGAAAAAACCCGAGGAACCGAGTCAAGGCCAAGAGGCGACTCGCTTGAGGTTTGTGCACAACGTATACTTTTTATAATCATCTTTTGCATACTGTTTTGAATAATGTGAAATATTGAATTATGGCATTCTTATGATGTTTTGATTTAAATTGTTGAAAGTTATTATGTATATTGAAATGACAATGTTTAGCAAATTGTTAAGATAAGTTTTGAAACCAAAGTGTCATGACCATATATTTGAACACCTCACTAGCACGACTAGTGGGGGTAATTAGTTTCGAATTTTGATTCCTTCTCTGGAGAAGTGTTGAGGTGTGCTAGTAGAAGAGGATGTGAATGGATATCCATATATTTGAGCTAGCTAGCCTTATGATGTGATTTCTCTTTAGCCTCTGGCTATTGAGATTCTATTTGTTTCGAATGGCATGATCTAACTGTGGGTTTTATGAAATGTGTTTTGATACTTCGAAATGAACTTGGTTTGTATTAAAATTTCATAATTCATGTTTTGTGTTTAATGCTTATGTTTAGTCAAATTTTTGAATAAATGTGATTATATTCTGCATAAAGATTATTTTAGTATGTTGTGCACCACTGAGTCCTAGTACTCGTGATGGCTTCTATTGTCATGCAGTACAGAGACTAGAGGAGCAGCAGATTGAGCTGCTGAGGTGTGAGGAGCTATCAGCTTAAAGTCTTCGGGTATAATTTATACCCTAATTATAAATATTTCTTTTCATGTATGTATTGCATATAAATGTATGGACGTGCAAATGGGTCTTGAGCAGCTTGTACAAAAATTTGTATGAAGTTTGTAATAAAGTTTAGTTTGTATTTCTTTTGATGTAAATTTTTGTAAGAATGTACATAAATTGTGTTGTCTCTAATGAAATATGAGTACAACTATTTTATTTAATTTAAATGAAATGTATTGCTAGTATGCTGAGGATGATTGAATTTTGAACTTGAGAAATTTATTGAAATGATTGTGAAATTGATTGAGTTTGATTGTGAAATCGAAGTAGTGGTTGAGAAAAACTTTTAGAAGTGCTTTTTACAGGTATTTGAAGAACTGGTTTCTCAAAATACAGACAGAACTCTGTCAAAATTTTTATAAAATTTGCGAAAAACTAAAATGGACCAAAAATATTAATTAGATTTACTTTTAATCATATGTTTTAAATACCTATTAGAAAATGCTCACCACTTGTCAAAAGTAAGAAAATTGTTTAAAATCCCTTGTGGGGTACTTAATGAGTTATCGGTAGGTGAAGTTCGGTAGTTCATTAGGTATTCTACGGGATCATGTTATGCCTTACAGAGGGGTAAGGTGTGACATTATATCTCAATATGCTGCCAATATAGTGCAATTTACCATTTTTACAAGTTGGCATTCATTGCCAAAATGCTTCAAGCATCATTGTATGCAAAATGTCAAATTCTCAATTTTTGTGTGCTAGATTGGTCTAGCTTAAAGTCCTATTTCCCTTGGTTTTTAGCTTCTGGTCAAAGAAGAAAAATTGTAGCTCTATGTCTTATTGCACGCGGAGAAAAATTTCAGGTCATTTTGAGTTGTATAGACCAAGATATAGTCAATTTACTAAAGCTGGACAGATTGCACCTTTAGTGCAAAATTTGGTCAATTTTAGGTCAATTCTGGTTCGGCAGTTTTTGTACCCAAATTTGTGCAAGCCATTTGACTTGGTTCTGGCCATTTCTGGGCTTTGGTGTCTTCATGAGAATTGTAGATCTATTTCTAAACTAACCATGGTAAAAATTTCAGGTCAATTGGACCTGTTTTGAGTGAGTTATGGTCATCCAAAGGACTACTGTTCATATGGTCAAAAATCTGGGTTGCAAGGTTGCTAATCCGGATTTGATCATTTTTAAGGTCAGTTTCTAGGTAGAATTTTGGCAACATTTCTACATGAAAGTTGACCTATTTGGTGTCTAGTTTCACCCCCTATTGGCCTCATACCAATTGGGTTCATAGTTTGACACTTATGGCCTAATTTATGTACTGCCTTCACACACAACCTGCACAAAGCACATACACTTCCAATTTGATATTCCTTCTCCTCCTCATTTCTTCAATATTCAATCAATAACACTTCCATATATATATTGTACACAATTCCAGCAACAATTTTGGGTAGAATATTCTAGTGCTCAATGTACACAATTCACCATTAATTCAACATTCACTTCCACCAAAATTTAACACATCTCAATGTCAATATTACACATACACTTCAACATAATCATACTTCAATATCACTTACACTTGCTGCCCACAATTTAACCTTAGCATGTTTCATTAATAACTACATGTTCACACACAAATTCATGCTATTATGGGCTGCCAAATATGGCAGTTTGCTCAAGGCATCTAAGTTCCATTTCACACCCTTAATTCAAACACTATATGCATATGCTTAGATACAAACTTACTACAACTTTCATTTAAATTAATCAACCTTCATTTCCATTCATTAGAAGTAAAAATAACTCAAGCTCAACAAAGGTTCATGGCTGCCAAAAATGGACAAGTCCATTTCTCACTATTTCTTTCATTTCTCTTCACCAAAATACTCACCTTAACCTAAACACAAGGTTTACTAAAGCAAGGGAAAGGTTTTGGACACTTACCACTTTTGAAGCTTCTCAAAACTTTACCAAATCTTGCTTTTCTTATTGCCAATATCTTCCCCAAGGTGAGTAGGCAAGCTTTAATGAAGGAAAGAAGTGGAAAGGATGGCTTGATCATGCACCCATGGAGGTTGCATGTGGGGTGGCCATGGTGATTTCCATGGTGGAATTCATTTCGGCAAAGTAAAATGGGATGATGAAGAAGATGATAGTGAGTGCTATCTGCTGTCCCAAGGCTGTAATAAGGGTCCCAAAATCCAAGTTAGTAGAGTACTAACTTGGATTTTAATGTTAATTATTCAAAGTTTCATAAATTGGATTTTATCCCCCATTTCTTTCACTATTCTTATAATGTATCACAATTTAATTTTTCATGATATTTTCTAAGTGTAATATCATTTATTTTTAATGGAGATTGAGGTCAAAAGGCAACACTATGTGTCAAATGACCAAAATAACCCACTTCGGGTTATATTCCTGATTTTTAGTATCTGATTTTATGCATTTCTCGATTTTTCATTTTTCTTTGTACTAATCTATTAATTTTTCTTTGATATTTCTCGTGTCAATTACATTTCAATAAACCTTTATTTATGTCTCAAAATTAAATTCAGAGGGTTCCCCGCGGTCCTGGGTCAACGGCCTTCCAGTCTGATCACCCATCATTTGCGGTCTTAGCTCGTTTAACTTAGCATCATTTTCTCTCTTTCATTTTTGTTTGATTTTTCCTGTATTTTCTTTTTATTTATTTCATCATTATATGTCTGTTCACTATCACCGAAGTGTAGTTCTAGATATCCTTACTTGCCTGGACTGTTATTTAACTACTGGAGCAATAGAACGTACAGAACACGTATAGGGAGGATGTTACAGATTGAATTATGCATAGATACTATGCCGAGTACAAATACCATTTCTATACCACCCTATAGGATAGCGCCAGTAGAGTTAAAAGAATTGAAAAAATAGGTGCAGGAGCTTTGGGCCAAGGGTTTTATTCGGCCAAGCATATCACCTTGGGGTGCTCCTATTTTATTTGTAAGGAAGAAGGATGGGTCATTGAGATTGTGCACTACAAACAAGCTAAACAAGGTAACAGTTAAGAATAAGTATCCGTTCCCTCAGATTGATGACTTATTTGACCAACTACAAGGAGCAAGATACTTCTCTAAGATAGACCTATGATCGGGCTATCATTAGCTGAGAATGTGCCAAAAATAGCATTCAGAATTAAGTATGGTCATTATGAGTTCTTGATAATGTCGTTTGGACTCACTAATACACCAGCGGCATTTGTGGATTTAATGAACAGGGTGTTTAGGCCATTCTTGGGTTGCTTTAACATTGTTTTCATAGATTACATTTCAGTATATTTTCGGGCCAAGGAAGAACATGCATGGCATTTAAGGATGGTGTTGCAGACCTTGAGGAAACATCAGCTATATGCTAAGTTTTTTAAGTGTGAGTTCTGGTTGGAAAGTATTTCATTCTTATGATATGTCGTCTCTAGTGAAGGCATTCAAGTAGATCCTAAGAAAATTAAAGCAATAACTAATTGGCTTAGGCCTAATACAATCACCGAGGTGCGAAGTTTTTTAGGCCTAGCAGGTTATTACAGGTGCTTTGTACAGATCTTCTCCAGGATAATAGCTCTTCTGATACAGTTGATTCAAAAGAATGTTCTATTTTTCTGGTCAGACGAGTGTGAGGAAAACTTCCAAAAGCTTAAGGACTATTTAATTTCAACTATTATATTAACTTTGCCTGCGAGTGGAGAAGAGTATATGGTATACTATGATGCTTCTAGAGTTGAATTGAGGTGTGTTTTGATACAGCATGGTAAAGTGGTGGCTTATGCTTCAAGACAGTTAAAGAAGCACGAGCAGAACTGCCCCACTCATGATTTGAAAATGGCAACTATTGTCTTTGCACTAAAAAATGGCAATTGTTTAATTTCAGCTCCTGTATTAACTTTGCTTGTGAGTGGAGAAGGGTATACGGTATATTGTGATGCTTCTAGAGTTGAATTAGGGTGTGTTTCAATGCAGCACGGTAAAATGGTGGCTTATGCTTCAAGACAGTTAAAGAAGCACAGGCAAAACTACACCACCCATGATCTAGAAATGGCGGCTATTGTCTTTGCACTAAAAAAATCTAGAAGCACTACCTATATGGTGAGGTGTGTGAGATATACACCAACCATAAAAGCTTGAAGTATATCTTTCAACAGAGGGATTTAAATTTGAGGCACAGAAGATGGATGGAGCTTTTGAAGGACTATGACTGCACCATCCAATAACACCCAGGTAAAGCAAATGTAGTAGCAGATGCTTTGAGTAGGGAATCTTTTGGCAACTTAGCACATATGTCAATAGAGAGGAGATCGTTTATTCGGGAGTTGCATGAGTTGATGGATTAGGGTTTGATCTTGGACATAACTGATTCGATTGTACTTTTAGCACATTTTAGAGTAAGGTTGGATCTATGAGACCAAATTAGGGTTTCCTAACACAGAGACCCATAATTAATGCAGATTGTGGAAAGAGTACAGCAAGGGGAAAACTATGAATTAGGGCTTAATAGAGATGGTACCCTTATGCAAGGCTCCAAGGTATGTATGCTAGA
Source organism: Hevea brasiliensis (assembly GCF_030052815.1). Classification (NCBI taxonomy): domain Eukaryota; kingdom Viridiplantae; phylum Streptophyta; class Magnoliopsida; order Malpighiales; family Euphorbiaceae; genus Hevea; species Hevea brasiliensis. The sequence goes on along the minus strand of NC_079503.1, from coordinate 15,223,212 downwards.
TGTGGATAACCTAAGAAATGAGATTATACAAGAGGCACACTATACGCTTTATAATGTTCACCCAGGATCTATAAAGACATACCATGATATGAAAGATAGGTATTGATGGAATGGCATGAAGAGAGACATAGCAGATTTTGTGTCCAAGTGTTTAACTTGTCAAAAAGTAAAGTTTGAGCATCAGAGGCTGTCAGGAAAGTTACAGGAGATCCCCATCCCAGAGTCAAAGTGGGAAATGATGACCATGGACTTCATGATTGGGTTGCCTTATACTAGCTAAGGGTATGATTCTATATGGGTGATTGTGGACCATCTAACCAAGTCAGCTTACTTTTTGCCTGTACGAACCACCTATTCTGTTGCTCAATATGCAAGGTTATACATCCGTGAGATAGATTGTATGGGATTCTTATTTCCATAATATCTGACAGAAGGCCCCAGTTCACTTATCGGTTCTAGAGAAAACTTCATAAAGCACTTGGCACACAACTAAATTTTAGTATGACTTTCCACTCACAGATAGATAGATAGTCTAAAAGGATAATTCAGACATTGGAGGATATGTTTCACATGTGTGTCATAGATTTTAGAGGTCAATAGAATGATCAGCTACCATTAGTAGAGTTTGCTTATAATAACAGCTATCATTCCAGTATTGGAATGACACCCTATGAGGAATTATATGGCAAGAAATATAAGTCCCCTCTGTATTGGACAGAAGTTGGAGAGGCAAAAGTATATGATTTAGATCTGGTGCAGTACACTTTAGAGATAGTTTTTTCGATCAGAGAACGTTTAAAGATAGCTTTCAGCAGGTAAAAGAGTTATGCATATCCGAGGAAGAAAGGTATAGAATTTGCAGCAAGTAACTATGTGTTCTTAAAGGTTTCTCCTATGAAAAGGGTTAATAAGATTTGGAAAGAAAGGCAAGTGGCACCTCGTTACATAGGACCTTTAGAGATCACGAACAGAGTGAGAGTAGTTACCCATCAATTGGAGTTGCCATCAAATCTTTCTCATGTCCACCTAGTATTTCATATTTCCATGCTCAGGAAATATGTTCCCAATCCTTCTCATATGCTGTAACCAAATATAGTGGAGTTAAATAAGGATTTAACCTTTGAGAAGCAGCCAATAGTTATAGTGGACTACTAGATGAGACAGCTTCAGTCAAACCAGATCCTTATGGTTGAAGTCTTATGGAGGAGCCAATCTGTAGAGAAAAGCATCTAGGAGTCAGAGTGAGATATGCATAGCGAGTATCCTTACTTGTTTAATATGTAATTCTGTGTTTTTATTCTGGCTTGTGTAAATTTCGAGGATGAATTTTCTGTAAGGGAGGAAGAATATAACACCCCAAATTTTTCAATAATTATTTTGTATTGATACTGATGAATTCATTAATATAATTATTTAGGTGATCAAGGTTAGCCATCTTTCTCCACCTAGCCGCCACAGTTGTCCCTATTTGATTAGTGAGTAGATATTGATTTTATTTATGATTTGAATATTATTATATATTCAAAGCATGTCCATGTATTATTTATAAGTATATGTATATAGCTATTATTAAGCACGCCTTGTGTTACATTCTTATTTGATGAAATTAATGTGGGTGTCACTTTAGAATAATTTGGAGCTCTGTGTGTGTGTTGGTGCATGTGGCATGGTACTGGATATGGCTAGGATGGGCAAAAATGCTGGAGCTAGTCTCGCTAGAGCCCAATCTTTTTTGTGATAAGTCGGGGTGAGTACGGCTTTGAGTTAATCTCATTAACCCCCGCATTTGTATTATTAAGAGAAAGTCTAGCTCAAGTTCATCTCACTGGCAAGCATTGGATTAAGAAAGCTGTACAGGGGATTAGCTCCCATATGTATACATATGCTAATGTGACGTACAAGTGTGTGAATGCTCCAAATTATTCTTTGTGCGAATATCGTTTGAATTTGTTTGAATATATTAGTATTTGTTGCATTTCATCCTTAGGGATGCATTAGTCTTAGGTAGTTATAGAAATTGTATTTAAAATTAATATCTTACTCTATAAGTCGAACGCTCACTCCTGTTCACCCTATTTTTTTAGGCTACTTGAGGATCTCTTTTTCTTTTAGAATAACCTACTTTCTTTCTCACATGTTTGGTCAAAAAAGTTTAATTGTGTTTTCATTTTCCTTATTTCCATTCTAGAACTCCATATGTATCAGCAGTGTAATATTTATTTAGATTTGTAATAACTAAATTCTAGAGTTGTAATATTATTTATATGAATTTGCATGGATACATGGGATGGATAATTCTGAGGATGAGGGAGCAGAGCTTCCATTTGATTATGTGCTTGATTAAGGATTGTAAGGGTGAGCTGAGCTCCCCAATTTGATATATTTTGTGTTCATAGGTCGGTTGAGCTAAGAACTCCCCGTTGGATAGTCTAATTTATGGTTAGACTCCATTTGTTTGATTTCTTGAAATTGGACGATGGATGGGCTTTATGGTTGGGCTAAGAACAATTAAGCTTACTACGGGTTTTGAGGGCCTTAAGCTAACCCAAGTCCTAATGTTGGTCTAGCCCATAATTTGGGTCATGACAATAAGTGTTTAGGAATGGATTTTCCCTAACTCAGGTAACATGGATTCTAACCAAAGTTGATAAGAGAATAATAATAATAATAATAATAATAATAATAATAATAATAATAATAATAATAATAATAATAATAATAATAATAATAATAATAATAATAATAATAATAATAATAACAATTCAAAAGGGAAATTATAGAATGTTCAAAGGAAAGCAACTTTGACTATCAAAGAACTTAATTTCGGCTGCAGAACATGTTTAGACAAAAGTAAAAAAGAAGAAAGGGCATGAGATATTTTCTCCTCACAACTTCCGTTATTCTCTAGAACCTTCCCCTTTCTTTTCTTTCTCTCTTCCAATCTTTTCTCTTTGTTCTCTCTTTTCTCTTTCTCTCAAAACCTTTGTAAATGAAGAACCAAGTAGATTTCAGCCCTAAGAATACTAAAGAGGATCAGCGTGAGAGAAGTTAAGACTAGGGAAGAGAAAATGAAAAGGGAAACCCTAAAATGTGCCAAGTAAGTATCTTTTTATTTTATGCTTTCCTTTAATGTTAAAACGATTCTATATAGCTAGATTAGATAGTTGGATAAGTGATGTTAGGGTTCGAGGAAATTAAATGGTAAATAATTATAAAAAAAAAGTAATTAATTAAAATGGATTGTGTTGAGTTACATGAATAAAGGATTAAATTGAGTTGAGAATATGAGAAAAATGAACTTGGGAATGAGTTGGAACTACTAAATAGATAGGATCAAGAAATAAAAGTAAAACAAGAGTTTTGGAAAACTCCAATTCAATAGCTGAAGCATTAAACTTCAGTAGCCAAACTGTGTAAATAGTAAGGTAAGCAGTGCATGCAAACTTTGGGTGCTGAAGGTTCCATATTTGACCATCGAAGATTGTCTACCTTTTAAATTATAGCTTAATCTAATCCTAAAATTGTTAATAAACATACTTCACATGCTCTCCTTATAGACCAAAGAATAAGGTCACAAAGGTTAGAATGAAAGGAAATAAACCTAATTAGAAGTAAATGTCAAGTTAAAGAGACTACTATTAATGTGAGTATAAATTATAAAATGCTTTCTTAATTACCAGTTTCCTTCAAATGTGCATCCATGCATCATTTTATATTTTATTTAGATATATTACATTTAGGACCAAATAAGTAATTATATATTTATTTAGATTATGAAGGTGTTGCATTTTATCGTTATTATGTGCTGGTAGATATGGATGACCCATTGGTTCCCAAATGGGAAAGATGGCATGCATGCATTATGAGTTCACATGAATGTAGAGTGTCCAGGTAAGGCAATTTTGTGTCTCCGATATCTGCTTGTATGAAATGAAAGTTAGAGGAAGTTCTAAGGAGCTCCCATAAAGGGCCGAGCATATTGGAATTATGAAATGCAAAGGGAAGGGAGAACTTTTAGTGATATAGCTACCTTGTTATGAATTATTTGTGCTATGGAAACATTAATGTGATTGTTACATCTATTTGCTTTGTAGGATAGAGCACTTACCACCATATCAAAAGGTTAAGCTATTAGTAGAGGTGCAAATCCAACCCTTTATAGCATAGCAACATAAGCGCCATGGGTCGAAAGGATCTAGGCAGGTTGCTGGCCCACTGAGCTATCTCCACTCAGTGCCAACAATCCCTCTCAACACTGCCAGGGATTTGAACCCATGACCTCTGCTCTGATACCAATTATAAGATCAAATGCTTACCACCATGCCAAAAACTTAAACTATTAGTAGAAGCATAACTCCAACCTTTTATAGCGTAACAGCCTAAGCGCCATAACCGAAGGGATCTAGGCAGGATGCTAACCCACTGAGCTATCCCCACTTAGTACCAACATGCTTGAATAATATTTAAATGGTATATTTTCTTTCCCTATATAATGCTCTATTCACTGAGTTTATATACTCACTCTCCTTCTTTTATCTATCCCCTTTAAGGACAAGAGTAAGGGATGTAATTAATAGATTTTTTATAAATAAGCTACAAGGTTTGATATAGTCAAATTTGTAGTTTTCATTTACTATTTTGTGGAACTATTTTGTGACATGTATAATTTTAGTTATTTTTGACATTGTGCTTCCTACTATCAAATTTTGTAATAATATTACATTAAAAGATTTGGTCTATTTTATGACATAATATACTTTCAAAGTGATCATAGAAATGAAAGTATTTAGAAAGTCTCATTTATACTGATTCCATCTTCAAATGAAAAAATGTGAATGATTATGATGAAAGGATTACCCTAACTCAATGAAACAAGCTCAATAGAGATGGAAGTGGAATATGATAGTAAGGGAGAATATAAATGAAATGATGTTTTACTGTAAATATGTTCATGGATTCTCCTTATATGATTGTCAAGATGTTATAAAACAAAGGAACAAAGGTCAGGTTTAGGATTGTTATGGGTTATGGTGACCTTATGTCTCTAGTGCTATAGCACTGGTAACAATCCAGATTTTGGTTGTTACACGATCCTTCACTTTTTTTTCTTACACTTTTGGTCTGTCTATCCCTTCCTCTTTCCCTTTGTCCCAATTCTTCCACAGCTACTTGTCGAGGACTTGCATGCATTGATGGCAAACACCACATGCATCAGCTTGAAGATGAAGACATATGCTCAACAATGCAAATCTATAAAGACCCAAGTGGATGGAGTCTTGAAGAAAAAGACCCGCTTCTCCTCTTAGTCATGAAGATGAAGATGGCTTGACCATGATATGAGTTTTACTTTGTTGGATCTAGATATTATTATCTTCATGTTGTAAGTTTAATTGTTGAATTGAGTTTTAATAATCAATTTCATTTGATTTTATGTTGTAGCACTATAAGAAAACGAAAAAACAATTCCTATGAAAATTATAGAAGATCATTTTTTTCCTGGCTAATTTCCTAGACATTACCCACAGATTGAGGGTGAAAAATAAAAAAGAAATTTTAAAAATAACTACTATTGGTTTACCAACAATAATTTATTGTTGCTAAATGTGGCGCCAAATGATGATAGCTGTCGACACCATATTTTGGCCAATCCTTAAAATCAATAAATTTCGAAACTGATCCCCAGCACTAAGTCTCCCTTTGCCAGCCAATTACATTTCCGATCTCTCTTTACCGAACAATCACATTTCCGACCTCTCCTCAAAAGGAATCAAATCAATACTAAGTCCCCATGTCACTTAAAGCCTTGCCGATCTCTCAAACCAATTGTCAAATCTCCTGAATAGTCAATTACATTCCCGATCTCTCTCGTCAGACAAAACTGAACCAGCACTAGATCTTCATTTTAAAAGTTTAGGAATAATCAAGTTAAGGTTCCAATCCGGTTTAATGGCGATCCCGATCTTAAGTACTCAAGCCAAATTTCCAATTTTAAATCAAGTCCTGTTTAGCGTTGGTTCCCTGCCGATCTCATGCTTATGGTGTTTTCCGACCTCTTACACTTAGATTAATAATCACCTTTAGTTGTTTTAATATGCTCAGACAATCAAGTGCTTAAGTAATTTAGAGATTTTCCGATCACATCCATTCACTGAACAAAAAGCGAATTTCATTTCATATTAAAGTTTGTACAAGTCATTCGGCTGGAGGATCACCCCCAGCCTGATCTACATTTTGCTCATCTCCTCTCTCACCCTCAGCCTCCTCCTCGCTATCCTCACCCTTGTCCCGGGGAGCCAGATCTACCATCCAAGAGAAGTCCTCCTCGGGGTACCGATTCTTGAGCTCGGTCAGGAGATCCTTGTGAGCATTCACATAAGCGCCGGCCTCCCTTGTCACCGCCTCTTCCTCTTTCACTTTGAGCTCCTCAGTGAGCTGAGCAACTTCACCAGCTCGGAGCGCCTGAATCTCTTCAAGAACATGATCTCGCTCGGCTAGAACATGAGCTTGCTCGGCCAGCTTGTCCTCGTAGAACTTCATCCGCCCCTCAATTTCAGATATGTAGTTCTGAGCGGATGAGAGTTGGGATCGGAGGGAAGCCACTTCATGACCCATCTTCTCGACCTCCTTACCCAAGCAGTGAGCCTTCTCCCGGACGATGTGCTGATTCACCAAGCACTCCACGTTCAGGCTCATGGATCGGGTCAGGATATCATCAAGGTTGTCCGGAGACAGCCTGTCCCGATCCTCCCGAAGGCAAATAGAAGCACCCAGGACTTTAGCCAAACCCGGATTCTCCCGAACAGTTCGGTTCTTCTCCAAGGAATGGATCAGCACTTGAGCACCGCGGGAGAGGGTCCGTGTGGTAGGTTGAGAAGGACCCCCTTCCGCACCTGAAGCAACTGGAGGAGCTGGAGGCGGCTCTTCTTGGCGAGGAGGAGATCGGATCACTTCTATCTCGGGGATCGGCTACCCTGAAGGTTGAGATGAGCCCCCTTGCATCTCCTCAGTTTCATGCCTGGGTGTCTGGAGCAGTTCGGATCACTTCATCTCCTGCACTTTCCGGGAGACTTCTCTCTTTCGCTTCTGGCTTTCCTTGGAGGCTTCGCCGCTTGCCATACCTGCACAAAGAAGAGGTCAGTGAGATCGCTAAGGTCCAAAGGTCTAAGATATAGAAAATACCGATGCCGAGGTCAGAGAGCTGAAGCCTGCGATCTTCGCCGGTGATCAATTCCATCGTCCAGTGATGCAGTTCGGCAGTCACTGCATCCAAACAAGAAAACTTCTCTCTGCCCGCCTGATCCTTCAGCTCCATCACCATCAGGCCTTCTTCTCTATTTAAGGTGATGCGCTTCGGAAGTACAGGCCCCTGGTGCAGCTAGCTGCGAGGGAAGCCCTCAAAGCCGTTCAGAATTTTACTCCTCAGGATAACGAAGCGGTTCTTCCAATTCTTCAGGGAGGAGGGTAGATCGGTAAAAAGCCCACAATGGGGTTTCGCCTGGAAGAACCAATACTCGTCATCCTTTCAAAGAGTCAGCCTATGCAGTTCGGCGAACACCTTAGCTGTAGGTTGGAGCCCCTTAGCTCGGCATAGGCCTCGGAAGGCTACTAAGATCCGCCACGAGTTCGGGTGAACTTGAGCGATGCACACTTGGTGATATTTTAAAACTTCCTTGAAGAAGTCGTCCAAAGGGAACCGTAGACCGGCTTTTAATTGTTCTTCGTAGATCATGATCATATCGTTCTCCTCGAAGAAGTGATCAGCACGGAGATCGCTGTGACACCTAATCAATTCGTAGGAATCAGGTCGAATGTTATACTCTTGGTCGAGCATCGCAGATCGGTTTCTTGAAGGACCGATGGCAACTCGTCCATGGGAAGATTCTCCTCCTGAAGAAGTGCAGGCCTTGATGGTGCTTGCCTCGGTGGAATAGGGACCCTAGAAGGTTCAGGTCGCACGCTTGGTCCGACCACCTCCTCCTCATCGGATGACCACGAGATCTGAACAGAAGGGGGGCTTGCCGCTCTCTGACCCTCGGCGCCGCTCATTTTCAAAGGAAACAAGGAATTTAAACTAAAAGAAGGATCAAAACCCTTACCGGAATCTGATCGGTGTCGGAATAACTTGAGGAAACGAGAGAATTTTGAAGTTGTTCACGAGAGACTAAAAATGACATAAGGGAGCAACTGGCTAACCCCCACCCCTATTTATACTCGTCCGAGCATTTAATGCTCACGATGTTCCAGGCAGTGCATCGGTTAGCGGGACTCGCCAGCTGTTCTGACACGTCTCACGAATATTCCAAAATTCCATAAGGAGAGACCGGCTAGTTAGGGATCGGCTAATTAAGGCCAATGTTTGGAACTGCGAATCGGATAAGGGCTGTTCAGTTGGAAACCAGATCGGATAAATACTTCTGAGATCGGAGAATAATCAATAATAATAAAATGATAATTGACAAAATAAAATTTTATTCCCAGGAGGTCAAATTACATCATTTGGGCGATCTTTGGAGATCGGATTACATTAAAGGTCTGATTACATCATAAGGGCGATCTTTAGAGATCGGTGGAACATCCTATCTAAAAGGCCTATGTCAAAGCCTAGTCTCGTGGCTGAGTCAAAAGATGTGTTTGACCAGAGACCTACTGGGGACTATGACTCTCATGAGAATGAGAGAGGTCGTCATCAAAGTTACCGCTCGAAACCAAGCCGCTGTCGGAACACCCAGTGTGGAGAGGAGCCAGATGAACGCCAAAGAGCAGTCACCGGTGTTGAGGGGAATATTAGCAGTCTTCTCGCCCGAAATCAGTTCGCCGATTATATCGAGCGAACGATTCGAGATCGGCACGATTGAGGTCCTCGATCCAAATCGGTTAATTAGTCCAGTTCTCTCACTGTCATCAGATAAGGTCATCATGATTTTGCGATCACCGGGATCGTAAATTTTCAGGCAAGGAACAAAGAGGGCAACCGGAAAAAGATTAAAAGCGGTCATCTTGTCCGGGATTGTTGCCGGAGCACTAGAACAGGAAAAATGAGGAGAATAGGGGAGAAAGTCAAATGAGGTAGGGCTTCCCGGTTGAAGGTATATATAGGGAAAATTTGAGCATTTATTACAAGCAGAAAACGAAGCGGACGCCTCGAGAATTGAGGGAAATAAATGCTTTGACTGGACTGAACCCGATAAAAAGGAAGACCGGTGTGGTAAAGATCGATAGAAGGGAGACCGGCATGAAAGATCGGAAAAGAGCGTGTTAGGAAGATCGAAAAAGAAAGGAGGTCGGATAGCAAAAAGAATAAGACAAACTTCCGCTAACCGTCGTCATAATCAGAGCCGAGGTAGTTAAAGCATGGCGCATTTAGATCCCCACCGCACGCCTCGGAATCGCCAGACATCGACAAGTGCGCAGTATGTCACGACAGTTCTGTACATCTCAAATCTCCACCGTTGATCTCATTTGTATGACGAGTTCGGAGCCCTTGGATCAAAGAAGAAGACGACAAGACCGACGCCTTTTATTCCCGAAATTTCTGATCACCGGACAAGAGAATTTGGGACCGTCAGATTAGAAGAAGAAAATGATAAATATTCTGAAGGGGATCTCGGCCATCCGTTCTGATTCTCTTTAATTCCTGTGCCTCAGATCATGTCCTTTGAAATCGACCCTCCATCTCCTCAAAATAGATCCACGACCCTTCATGAAGCACCAGTTCCTATAAATACTGCATGAAAAAGCGTACAAGGGATGGAAAAAGAATAGTGAAGATAGCGGAAGGACTCGAAACTTAATTCACTCGTTACTCTGCTATCCATGAGCTGTAAGAAAGACTTTTGAAACCAGTTTTAAGTATTTTCTTGCAAAGGATTTACGAATCTGAAACTCTCCATTTTGATTCGTTCATTATCCTGTGACATTCTCACTTATTGTCTTTGTTATCTTTATTTCTACTCCCGTTGTCCAAGCTCAACTTCATTCATACTCGGTTATAATTTTGATCAGTCTGCATTTAGCAAGGTATTCTTCATTTCAAGGCGAACCTTAGTCTTCAGGTTACTGGCCCGCGGCCCCCATTACGTTCTGTGATCCCGTAGTTAGTTCAATAGATCCGACTGCCCACAGGTGAGTGCTCATTTTTTTTTTTATTAAGTGCTTGTTCTTATTTTACGTATTTCCTTTGTTCTTTATATATATATAATTTTCTCCAAGTTTATATTGCGCTAAAGAACACGAAGAAGGTCATTCTCGAGTTTACTTCCGTGTTGACCAGTCCATTCTTTTTGTTAATCTTTGTTATTCCTGAACGTAAGTCTTCTAGTCCCGAGTAGCATATAAGTGGTCGGATAAAATGTAGGTAACTGTATCTTAAGGGTCTCTTTAAAATAATGAAAGGTCCGAACAATAAGTCGGGAAAATAGTAAGGCCGAATCACTAGAATAATGCAAAAGACAATTGAGTAAAGCGTCACAAGGCAGAGTAAAACCGAACCTTAAGATAGGTAAATGGGATAGATTGGGTATCAAAAGGTACTAGTAAGGCGACCACATAGGAAGGTCGGAAAATTCGGTTTGGTATCCCCTGACTAGTTACAAGGTACCAAGGAGTTCAAAGAAGCCTTATTCCGAGCCCCGGCATCTTTAAATGCCAGAACCCTTAGTTCTAGGATTTCGTGACGGGTAGCTGTAATCAAGTTTCGAGAGATCGAAAAAGTCCTTATCTGATTCCTATTAAAATAAAAGAGATCGGAGGAGAGTTCTTATCCGATTCTCACTTAAAATTTTAATAAATATTTAAAAAGGAGATCGAGGGAGAGTTCTTATCCGATTCTCAATCTAAAATTTTATCAAATATTTAAAAGAGATCGGAGAAGAGTTCTTATCCGATTCTCACTCAAAATTTTAACGAACATTTAAAAGAGATCGGAGGAGAGTTCTTATCTGATTCTCGCCTAAAATTTTAATAAAAGAGATCGGAGGAGAGTTCTTATCCAATTCTCAACCTAAAAAATTTATATAAATATTTAAAGGAGATTCGGAGGAGAGTTCTTATCCGATTCTCAACCTAAAATTTTCAAATATTTAAAGGAGATCGGAGGAGAGTTCTTATCCGATTCCCAAATTAAATTTTAACAAATACGTAAGATGATTCCCCCTGAAGTAAAATTAATACGCAACAGCAACTCACTAAGGTTGTCTCACTTACTTATGTATCTGGGTAATCCGGATTAGTGAAAAATCAAATATTCCTTTCGGTCAAAAGGATTAACATTTCCATTCAAACCCTCCTAACTATGATGAACGTGAAGTTAAATCTGCTTACCCTCGTTAAGGGACGAGGTGGGGTGCCTAACACCTTCCCCACCCGTTTACGGACCCCGAACCTAGAATCTCTGTTTTTGAAGTGGTTTTATTTTAACTTACTTTCACAAATGGTTTTCTTTAATTTCCCTCAAAATTAAAGTGGCGACTCCTCATTTTTCCCACTTCGGTGAGTGTTCGTCCAGGCGACTGCAAAACACCTTGCGACAATAGCAACAATAACAATAGAAGTAGCGAAAAAAATATTTTATTGGTAATTACCTACGACATTTTTCTTCAGTAATCATAATACAGAAAATCATGCTCAACTCAACTCAACTCAACTAAGCCTTTATCCCAAAAATTTGGGGTCGGCTATATGGATTCGCTTTCTCCACTCTAAACGATTTTGGGTTAAATCCTCAGAAATTTGTAATGCTTCTAGGTCATGTTGTACTACTCTCCTCGAAGTTAATTTAGGTCTACCCTTTTTTTTCTTTCTATCCTCTAACTTAATGTGTTCTACTTATCTAACTGGAGCCTCCGTATGTCTACGCTTCACATGACCAAACCACCTTAATCTCCCTTCTCTCAACTTATCATCAATTGGTACCACTCCTACCTTTTCTCTAATACTCTCATTACAGACTTTATCTAGTCTATAATGGCTACTTATCCACCTTAACATTCTCATCTCAGCAACTCTTATCTTAGACGCATACGACTCCTTCAATACCCAACACTCACTACCATATTAAATAAATTATCTACAAAATATTTTCATCTGTAATGACCTATGCTTATTTTTTCATCATAAATATTAATATCAAAAAGCATAACACAATAAAAAAATAAATAAAATAAATCACATATGAAATAGTTCGTTGGTAATTACCTATCCTTATTTATTCATTAGTGATATTAATATGAAAAATCATAACATGATGAAAATATTAATAAAATAAATTACTTATAAAATAGTTTCATTAGTAATTTATTGATAAATTACAAAAAATATAGAATTTCCATGTTAGGGGTGGCCACGGTTCAGGAACCACCGTTTACAGTTCCTGAACCGCCAGTTCAGATTCAATGAAATTATAAACCTGAACCAAACCATCATGAGACGGTTTGGAAGACGGTTCTTGAACCGCCGATGACGGTTCGAGCCCCGGTTTAAAACGGTTTAAAGGATGGTTCGAAAAATGACAGTTCAAGACGGTTTGAAAGCGGTTTAGGGGTGGTTTAAGAGCAATTTAAAGGAAAAAATTAGAGGAAAATTTTATTAATTTAGAATTTAAGTTATATTTATAAAAATATTTAATTTTTCTTAGAAATCTTTCAATCAAAGTAAAATAAGAAAAATAAGAATAAAAATAACTTATTTTTAAGAAAAATTTAATAAGCAAAGACTTGAACTTATTAAAAAACTAGAGATAAAATTAATTTTTAAAAAAAAATTAGAAAAAGGTGCGTGAACTTAATTTTGCCTATGTATCTCTTTAAGATTTAGAGGAATCAATATTTTCAGTTATAAGTTGAGAGAAGGGAGATTGAGGTGGTTTGGTCACGTGAAACATAGACATAGGAAAGCTCCAATTATACAAGTAGAAAGAAAATAATAGGTAGACCTAAACTGACTTGGAGGAGAATAGTACAACATGACCTAAAAGTATTACACATTTCCGAGGATTTAATCCAAAATCGTTAGAGTGGAGAAAGAAAATCCATATAGCTGATCCCAATAAATTTTTAGGATAAAAGCCTAGTTGAATTGAGTTAAATTGAGTATTACTTGCTCTTTTTAAAAAAATTATATGATAATTGATAATTAAAAAAATATAAAAGAAAAAAAATCAAAATAGAGGGTATTAAAAATTTTATTGAAGATATAAAATAATAACAGAGTAATTGAGATAGTATTAAAAATTTTAGTGAGCATAAAAATAATAAAGTAGGGGAATTGTGAAAGTACTGAGAATTAAAAGGTGTGTAGAAAATAATTATTTAGAAAATTTGTGAGAAATTGAAAGAGTATTAAAAATTAAAGAGAGTGCAGAGAATAATTGTGTAGAGAATTATTGAGATATATATATATATATTAGGAGTAGAGTAAAGTATTTATTGAATTTTTTTGTATTTAAATCGCTCGTTTAGTCCGATTCGGAATCGTCAGTTCAATCCGGTTTGGAACCGCCGGTTCACAGTTTCTAAAAATTATGTACCTGAACCAAACCGTAAAACGACGGTTTCGGTCCGATTTAAAGCCGATTCCAATTTTAGTCCAGTTTTAACCAAACCGATTCTAGTTCGATTCCGATTCAAAATCAGACCGTGGCCACCCCTATTCCACGTCATTGTTTATAGATTTGAGTTGAATTGACATCCCTTATAAAAGGAAAATCTCTCCCAAAGGTGTGCCGATATGTGGCATAGCCAATATGCACTAATTATTTTTAATTCATTTAAATTTAAAAAAAAATTAATTAAATTAAAAAAATTAAGCATTAACAATTAATTTAAAAACAATAAAATTTTTTCAAATAAAAATTAAATTAAAGAATTAAATTAAAAATATGAAAAAAAAACTATAAAATGGTGTTGTTCGGTAATTACTTATGAAACATACATCATGTGTAATTACTGATGAACTTTCTGTGGATATTGACTTCGCTAGTTCCATTGTAGTCAAGAATCCATGAACGAACGAAAGCAAAGCTAGGATTAGGATTTTAATTCAAGGAGGCAAACTTTTAAATTTTTCATAATAAAAAAAAAGACTTATATTGTAAAAAAAAAAATCAATAAACAAAGTAATAAATATTAAATATTTTTAATATCTTTTATATTAATGAAAATTTCAAAAAAATAAAATTACAGTTGTTCTTTACGAGTTTTCATTCTTTAATAATGTTGCATAATAATTTCATTGTGAATCTTATCAAAAATACGATTCTCAATATATATTATCAAATAATCGATCATCTATTTGATCTTCAATTTTATTACGTAACCAATTATTCATTATTTTCATACTAAAAAATGCCCTTTTTATGAATGCAGTTGCAATAGATAATATAGGAGCCAAAATTATAAAATTGTAAGCTAACAGATAAAAAATATAATTATTTTTCTTTTTCATTTTTGAAACAAAATCACTAATCACATTTGAAAACTCATTATTGGAATTCACATTATTGACATGTCTCTAATTGATCTTCAATCGCAATAAGTTGGAAGGAAGGCAAATCCTTCAAAGAAAATTTTTAAAAGAGAAGGGGACAAATCCTTTAAAAGATAAATAAAAAAATTAAAAGAAAAGGGTGGCAAATCCTTTAGAAGACAAAAAATTAAAAGAGAAGGGGGCAATTAAAAAAAAAAAAAAAAAAAAAAAAAAAAAAAAAAAAAGAAGATAAAGAAGGGGTGAAATTGCCCCCTTCTCTACAGCGGGCTTAGCCACTGCCTATAAAAATACCGATTACAATAATCAGTCGGTATTGACATAAAAAATTATCTGTGATTTTTATCTACGATTTCAATATTGGTCTATCAGTAATTTGTGGTAATAAATTGCCTGCAAAAATCCAAAATTTTTTTTTGATAATTTTCATAGCAATTATCTTGTTTTCTTTTAGTATATTTTTATTGTTGAATTGGGTTATGTTCTGGTTGTATGTTTGATTACTGCTTGATTTGCATTACTTCAATTGGCTTTTCATAATCGATTTTCACGTTGTATGTTTAATTATTAGAAAGAATTGATGGGTTTTGTTTCAATGAGCAACGAGTGATGTTCGTTTGATGGCTAAGATGGGAAGAATTGACGAGTCAAGCCAAATCGATTTATTTTTATTTATGTTAATTCGATTAGTCTTTTGAATCGGTTTGATTACTCATAATATATAATTCAGTTGTTTGATTTTTATTTTTTTTTTGGAAATCAAACCAATCAATCGCTCACTCAACATAGGATTTTTTTTATAATTTTTAAATTGATTGAAAAAATATTAGAAATCAAAGATAATAGACTTTTATATAATATTGAATTTTTATTAGAAAAAATTATATAAACCTTAGATGCTAAATATATGAATATTTTAATTTGAAGATGCAAATGAAGTTGATAAAGGTTAATGAGTATGATGAGATTGATGAGCTATACAAAATAAAAAATAAAAAAGTCAAAGTATATTTCTATTAACCTTTCACATAGGTTTATATTAAGCAATATAGATGTTTGATTACATTCACAAAATTCAAATCCTTATCCACAACTTCTTAATTAAGGCTCTGTCCACAATAATTTGTAAAATAGTGTTTAGAATTTTGATTATAGTTAAAATATTATCTATTTTATTTATATTATTTGGTGATATAATATTTATATTAATACTTAGAGGTTAAGAAAATAATTTATGAAATGTTATCTCTCAGCTTTTAAATATTAAAGGGTGTAAAAAAAAATAATAATACTATTTTTATATTTAATAACTAATCTAATAATTATTTTATTGAATATTTCTTCTTTAAGGTTCCGTTTATTTTATAGAAAATATTTTTTTTAAAATATTTTTTGCATCTCTAGCTTATGGGACATTTAGCAAAATGAGTCAACGGAAAATATTTTCTTGATCAAAGTGGAAATTAAATTATTTTTAAATAAAATAATTTTCTCTTTTTAAAATAAGAAATTATTTTTTATTTTTTAAAATTTAATAATTTTATTGAAATATGAAAATATTTATATATAAATACAAACTATAAATTTAATATTACAATTAAATAACAAAAAATCTTTTTTCTATATATAAATTATTTTTTCACAAAATAAATAAAAATTTAAATAATTATATAAACAGTTAAACACTAACATATATCAAAGCCATAAAGTAGAAATAAAAAAGATAATAATAAGAGATTAATGCAACGATTTTACGGAAAATTTGTCGGAAAGATTATCTCAGTAATGTCAAAGTCACATTAACATCTGCAAGCTTCAAAGATCTATCAATTACGATAAATTACGATGCAAAATTAATGGAAGGTAGCCTCCCTAGCTAGTTGAAATTCCACATTCGTAGTACTGTCATTTTTATACCTACTTGTAGACGCGTATACTTTTTAGCTGTAATTGAAAAATTAGATCCACTACATTTTTTAATTAGATAAATTAAAATTTTAGTTATTAATGTGCTTTCTATTTTTTTTATATGTATAAAAAAAATTTTAGAGAAAAAAATAAAATATTTACGTCAATTATCAATTTTAATAAAATAAATATTTTAATTTTATGGATTTAATTGTAAATTTTTTATATTATTTTTAATTTTAGTAATAAATTTAATTAAAAATAATTAAACTTATCAATTAATAAATTATTCAAATCTTTTTATTTATATATTGTGGGTTTTAGTTAATTTATTTAATTTTATTAATTTATTTTAATAATTTTAACGTTTTCATTAATTTTAACAAACTTTTAAAACAATAAGTATTTGATTCAATAATTAATTGATTTATTTTAAAGTATTTGCTAAAATAATAAAAAAAAATTAAAATAATTGATTAATATTAATAATGATGGCAAATATTTATATTATTTTTATCAATTAAATCTACTAATTAAGCTAATTGTTAAAACTAAAACTAATGTGAAAATTTGAGATTAAATTGATAAAATTAAAAGATTTTGTTAAACTTGAAAATTCTTATAAAGGTTTGGATTATTAATCATTTAGCTTATTATTATTATTATTATTATTATTATTATTATTATTATTATTATTATTATAAAATTTAAAATCATAAATTTTTATTTATTTTAATTATAAATAAATAACTGAACCAGATATGTCTGTTTATTTTTATTTACTTTTTTTATTAATTTCAGCTTGACTTAATTCCCATTTCGAAAGTCCAATTAATTGAATGCTTTAGAATTGGAGTTAGTAATCACCACTCATTCTCTCACCTAAGGCAATGGTATAAAAGTCTCTCTGGGATTGTGATTTCAACCCATTTTCCGAATAAATAAATAATTATTTATTTATTTATTTTAGATACTGTAAAAAAATAATTTGAATAAATTATTTAATTGTTTTATTTTAGAGTTATAATTTTTTATAGAAAAAAAAATTTAATTATTTAAAAATAAAAGTACAAATTTATATTTTTTATTAAGTAAATTCAACCACTTATAAAAAAATAATAAAAATATTTTAATTTAAAGGGTCTGACAGTGATGGTAGAATATTAATTTAGTGAAAATATGAACATTATATTTATTCAATAATAATATATAACCACAAAGAGAAGGAAAATGGGAGAAAGGAGTAGACGAGAGAAAGAGGAAGTAAAGAGAAGAGTTCGATGGAATTCTTATAATTAAAATATATTAAATTTAATTTAAAATAAATATTTAATAGTATTTAATTAATATATTTAAAATAATATTTTTTTAAAGCAACTCAAACAAACATATCGAATGTAATTTGTGTATAATTCTAAAACAGGTTTATCATAAGGTCCATTTATGATTTTTCTTTCAATAAAATTTCTGTTTATGCTCTGAAAAAGTATAAAAATATATATTTATATATATATTTTTTTTTTTTCTTTCACATAATTTTTGTTATAGTATAAGTGGAAGATAACAAATTCAATTATAAAATTTTTAGATTTGTAGTCTCTTTCCTTCTTTCTTTTTTTATCAATTTTACAGAATTCAAATATAAATTCTAGCAGCCACTTTTCCTTTTATTTACGTAATTATAAAAAATAATAATTAATTATCTTGAAAGTGTTTAATTTGACTCAAATATCAATTAAATCTCCTTATAAATAAAAAGTTATAAATAAATTAATATTTAATTTAACTTATAAATTAAAAATAATTATTTAAAATAAATTAAAAATTATAAGTAAAAACTAACGTTTTACTTATACTGTATTTACTTATTTTAGAAGTATTTTTTTATTAAATAAAAAAAATTATATTATCTTAATATTTTTTAAAAAATATCAATATTATTCTATTTAATAATTATAACACTTAATTATATATATTTTTTATAATTTTAATTCATTAAATTATTTTTAAATATTTTTTAATTAAATACTTAAATTATTTAAAAATTATTTTAAATAATTTAATCAAACAATTCAATATTTATAATTAATTTAATTCATAACTTAAGAAATATATTTTAAATAAAAATTAAAAAAATAAATAACTAATGCTCTTATTAATATTATTATTTAAGGACCTTTTAACCATTAAAAACGTGTAATGTACAGTGCAGTTCATGTTTTTTTCCTGATGGCGGCACTCTAAAATCTGGCCAAATGACGCTTTAGGACCCAAGAAGATTGGGTTCCGCACGACTCCTTCTAAAGTTGCAATGTTGATTTTGTAGGTTGATATTACAATTTTTTTTTAATTATTTTAAATTTATATTTATATTAAATTCAATATAATTTAATTTTAAAATATTTAAATAAATTTACTTTTTTAATATTAAACAATATATTTTCAAAAAACAAGTTTCAAATGGGAGCATTAACGGTTTCAAAATCTTTTATTTTCTTGCTTTTTGTTAAATCAATGCGTCAACTTTTCCCTTCTCTCCTTTTTATTCTTTTGGAAATCTTAAAGCTTTTTTGGTGGCTAATTGCCTTTGTGTACTCATGGGAAGTGGAAACATGATATTCTCATGCCTCTATCTATATTTTGGATTTTTTTTTTAAAAATTTATTTATTATATTTAATAAATTAATTTATCAATTCCCCCATAAATAATAGACTCAACGGTTAAAGATTCAATTATTAATGCATCCTATCTCGAGTTCAAATCTATGACTGCAGTTACAGTTTTTAGTAAATTTTATTGTAAAATTCTTAATCATCTGTAGGGTTTGTGATAAATTTTCTTGAAATGAATAATTTACAAGCAAATGCATGAATCCAAATATGATTTAAAAGGTCTTTTTATTTAACATCTTTTTCTATAATTGACAATGGTGGAAGACAAATGAATCTAATTAAAAAAGTAGGAAACTTTTCATTGAAGAATTTGAACCTAATCTTCTCTTAAAGTATACTAAATGATTTTTGTTGATTCAAGTCCGGCCTATTGGGATTTAAATTCCCAATGCTTATTAGAAGGAATTGAAATCATGCACGTATTTGCTCACAATGGAGGATCCCACATGCATCAAAGAACAAAATCTATTACCAAATGAACACAAGGAAAGGTCACAATCAAACAATTCTTATCAAATTTGATTTAGGATGTTTCTTCAAGATGGGTTGTAGGAAAGCAGATTTTGCTTAATTTGAGGTGAAAATTGTCGGCAAAACCAGAGAGAAAAGTGGAGTTTAAGCTGGAGGCAAGGGAAGTTATTATGGGTCAATTAACTCATAAGCATTTCCTTCATGTAGAAATTGTCGGCAAGAGATCAAGGTCAATAAGGATGCCAAAATTTCAGCCAAGTGGTTTAATCTTTTCAAAAACATGAGATAATCTCATGGACCAGGAGAAATTAAGTCGCTGATTAATGGGGATTTGGTTTCTATTCTATCACTTTGTCAAGTTGGATGATCATCACTAGCTACCCATCAACATTTCCATGGCACCCATTACTAGCAATTTAGCTAGAAATTAACAATTCAACATTGTAATTATAATTATAATTTTGAACCGTTGAACATTTTATTTTTGAAATATTATTCTAATTAAACACATTAAATTAAGATTGAAAGTTCAAAGGCTAGGCTCTTTGAAAATAGGCAACCCGGCCCAAACAGCTCAGTCATGTTAAGGAGACGCGGCCTTGTCAAGACTTCAACGAGTCCTAAGAACAGATAATAAAAATAAAAAGTTCCTTCGCAATGAATTTAGGGCCGGACTTTATTTTTTAAATTTTATTATTAATTTGACATTGTAATGATAATTACTTTAATATTGCATTTACATTACGTTTAGTAACTTGCATAGCTATGTGGACCATTTCCATGCATAATTAGACCACTGATATGGTCCAGGCCAGTTCTCAGCCTGAGTTCGCAGTTCAAGACATGGGGAGGGAGCAAACAAAGATCAAACTAGACCATTCTAGTTCCTAGTCGATTTTGATCTGATTCAAAAGCAATTTCAATTTCTATTTTGGCAGTTTTTATTCCAATTCAAAAACAATTTAATCCACCCGACACTATAAAATTGGAACTTATTTTCTTAAAAAAAAAAAATTCTGATTTCAACTAAACCAAAACCGGATTTCGAACAGTCAATTTTTGTTCAGGGCCTCACGAGATGACCTTACCGGCCCACATAAACATTGTTCAGGACCAATTCGGTTCATTGAATCATTGACCCAGACCAGTCCTGAATTTATCCCCTGCCAATCTCAGTTCAAGGGACCCAAACTGACCGGGCCAGGCCTGTATATAATACAAGCTTGTTAATGCAGAGTAGGAGCGTACAAAGAAATTGGCAAATTGATCAATTCAACCAATCTGAATAAGTCTAAACAGAAATTAGTGATTTTATATATTTAAATATTAATTATAAATAAGCTGAATTTTCAATTTGAATTTTGACGTGATAAAAATTAGACCTCTTAAATACGCAAATAATTATTTTATTTTTATTTATTTTTACTGAATAATATATTTTAAATTAATATTTTATTTTTCGATTAATATATGATAATATTTATATGAAAAAATTTTAACAAAAATATTATAAAAACTAAAAAAATATTAAAATAAGTAAAAATCACTTAAACTAAACCTAATCCGCTTATTGTAAAACCGAACATATGTTACTTTGTAATTTAATTTATTGATTTCAGTTGAATACTTTTCAAATTAACTTTTTCGATTTGATTTAGTAAAATACAATGAATCCATCCAAACCGACTCATGTATACTCCTAACGTAGAGTACTAGATGCTGCTGCGTCTTTTTTTTTTTTTTTTGAAGGGCTTCAGTTGGGGGGGGCGGGGGGAGGGGGGGGCGGGCTTGTGGAGGAAGTGTTGCATGCTTCTTGATTTCAAGCAATGGAGAGGAAAGAAATTTTAACTTCAAAAATTAATAAGCATAGTCTAAAATCACATGAGAAGCTTGGCCATGTCTACATCAGATCAAGAATCTGATACCTCAAATAAGTCCTCTATAAACAAGACAACCCCAAAACCCTCTTCCCCTTTGCCTTAAACCTCCTTTTTATCTTCAGTGCTTGGTTCTCCTTGGTTTCTCGTCTCTTCGCCTATTGCAATGCTGCCACGATGACCTGCTACAATTCAACAGTCATTTCCTAACTCAAATTTCAAGGAAATTCAGGGCAACAAATTTGAATCATTACCTGTAGGTGTAGGGATTCGATCACTGAAGCCAACTCCATGAGTGGTATTAGCAGTGCCTGATAGCCTCCCTCGGAATTCACGTTGGAATGCTGTGTTAGTGGCCATTCCTGCTTCATTTTCTCCACTGGTCATGTAACTTTCACCACCTGGCCTCACAGTTGGTTTTGGCAAGTATGCCGTCGACCACGATCCTCCATTCGATCCCGCTAAGGCCATTATTACATCCGCCTGAAATAGATTAGGCAGCACATGGTTGTCAAAGGAATGACATGCTTGACTAACCTATTCAGCTATGAATCAAATTAAGTAAATACCTTTTTAGTGAATAAAAAGGAAAAAGTCCTACGTAAGAGTTAAGCCACTGAGTTCTCTTCACCAGAAATTAAAAATACAAACATAAATAGAACACTAAAAAGAATAAGAGAACAAGACAACACAGAAAAGGTGGATGTATCTCAGTAAATAGCTCAGGAGAAAGAGATGTATATCTTGTGTCTATGGATAAGCTTGTGCATGGCAGCTTCATCACGACATTAAAGCTCAAATTTATGCAGGATTTAAATTACAGGAAATAAATCCACACAATGCAAACATTGGTGTCCACAAACATGTCGAAGTATCAGAAACAGGCAGAAATGGGTAGTATAATACAGGAGGATTAGATTCAGGAAAAGTCAATAACAGCGTTTAGGGATGTCTGAAAGTAGTTAGAATTGTAGCAGCTTCTTAGGTTGTTACAGATGGTTACAATAAGCTGTATAAATACAACTAGAAGGCTAGATGTAAGGCATTCAAGAAATATCAAGAAAAATATCTTACTTCGAAAATTACTGTGGAAAGAATAATGGTAAATTTCAACTGCTGGCAAGCAAACTATCGATGACAGGAAAGGAAGCATTAAGAGAGAGAGAAAAACATAGCATTATTTCCTTGCATAACATTTGTTGCAGATAATCATTCAAATAGAGAATACATAAACAAATTAAGATGAACAAGATTCAAAAGAAATACTTGAAGCAATAAAGTTCAGTTTACAACTAAGGAGAGAAACTGCACCTGAAACAGAGATGGTTATGTGAGTGCCACTAGACAATACTAAAGGGAAAATAACGCAAAGTTGAGTTATCAATAATCAACACCCCAAACAGGAAACCATCGGCAGACACTTAAAAGTACCATAAAACTCCAGGTTAAATGACATGGCAAAAAAAAAAATGAAGATACAAAGAATTTATTCACATAAAATATCAAATAACCACAAAATCTAGGTATCACAGTGTAGTTCTTTGTCAATGACCCTTTTTTTATAGATAATCTTCACCATAAGAAACCGAAACTGTCAGTAGTAAGTTGTCTAAATTAACACTCTTACCTCCAGTAAGTAAATAAAGAAATTCTAGTAAAGGTCTATATTGCCCATAGTAAATAAAGAAATTCTAATGAGAAAATTCACCACATTTTCATATGTCCAGCTGTGAAGTCATTCGCAATTGGTTTACTTAACAGACAGGGTAAGTATTGCCTACACCAAGAGCATTACATCAAACCAATGGGTGGGTGCCAAATACCTGGAGTGCTTTATACTTGGCCAATGAATTATTGCCTTGTACTCCAATTGTTAGTTATTCACCCAAACTTGGCACTCATCTATTGGCTTGGTGTAATGCTATTGGTGTAAGCAAGAATTTTCCGGACACAAAACATATAGCTCAAATACAAGAGAATTGATCTAATGAACAGAAAATACTAATGATTAGCACATCTACCATTAATGCATATCGAAAACTACATTAGAAGTAGTGAAAACAACCATATCAAATAGTAGAAACCAACCACAAAGTAGAACAAGCCATTTTCTAGTTTTCAATCCATTTCATTAGTGTTGCTCCATTCAAATCAGTAACATGACTCAAACTGTCTCTTAACTTATTTAGAGCTAAGATAAGGAGTGAGGATCTTTTATTTCTCCTTCAGATTTTAAGGACCTCTGAGAAAGTGAACAAAAGAGTTCACCAAGAGGGCTGAGCAGTGCATGTTTTGCACCTGGGAAAAAACCTGGATCATGATAACTGCTTAAGCAGGTAGAATAAATGTTGAGGCAGTGGGTGTAGAATAGGCTTTGAGGCGTGATGAATCACTATCTTTAAGGTATTAATTGCCCCCACTAGATTGCTGCAAGGTTATGGCAATATACCTCCAGGATACAACAAAGCCTGAAATCTGCAGACAGCAACTCCTGAAGATTTCCCTTAAGAACTCTTTATATGAACTGAATTTAGAGAGACTAGAAGAAAAGAAGAAGAAGTAGAAGTAGTATATATCTGGATTGAAAAAACTCATCCATATTTATAATGAATGAAAAGTCATGGCACCTTTACTAGATAGACACATCTGTCTATCTCCAATAGATACAACTGTTTATGTAATAGACATGTCTGTTTATTAAAAGATACCTATACAAATAGTTGTGACTATTTGTATAGAATAGACATGTCTGTTTATTAACAGATACCTATACAAACAGTTGTGACTGTTTGTATAGAATTGATATGTCTGTCTATTAACAGACACATCTATTTGTTAAGTGCCATAATAGAATAATATATATTGAATTATATATATATATATATATATATATATATATATATATATAATTCTATACATATTTCACTCTTGCCATTCCTTCACTTTCTTATATTTTAACAATATAGAAATTCTTTCTCTCTATACTATCTAACATACAAGCTATTTATAACAATCCCCCACTTAGCTTGTATTGTTAGATCCCATTGTTTCATGCATAATGAAAAGTATCTTTCGATTTAAACTTTTCCTTAGTGTAAGTATTTCAAAGTTCTAAAGAAATCATGGTGGCCTTAGCTTAAACCTAGATTCCTATTAAATAGAACCGGAAATACTACACACACGAATCAATTAGTTCAACTTAAAAAGTTCACCAAAATTTTAGCACGAATATGGCCTTGTGCTACCTCCTGTTTTCATGAACATTTACAAAAGTTATTCTCACTTTTGTTGAAGCGGCACCACTTCCTATGTTCATATAGGTGAAGTTTCCTTTGTAATAATTTTAAACTTCATTAAGAGTATAAACACTCATCCTCATTCCATTAACTTAGTACATTAAGTACTTTAATTACACTATTTACTAATGACTTGTTGTTACCCTTTAAACTTTATTTAGTAATAATACTATAAAGTAGGGTTCCCATCATTAGTAAATTTAATGGAATATTCTAAATCCTAATCAGCACATGTGCTTATGATCATAACTCTCGAGAGCCCTTTTATTAAAGGATTTGCTAGATTATTATAGGATTTAACATAACCATGGTAATAACACCATTAGAGACTAATTGTCTTACATTTTCATGTCTTAAGCTTATATATATATACTTTCAATTGTATATTTTACTATAAGCTTTAACCATCATGATTTGACTATCACAATATAAAGAAATAGATAGCACAGGTTGTGGCCACAACTTAATATCCGATAACAAGTTTCTCAGCCATTCTACTTCTTTACCTACATTCGCCAAAGTTATAAATTCGGATTCTACCGTAGAATAAGTTATACAAGTTTGTTTCTTTGATGCCCAAGAAACAAAACCTCCACCTAAAGTGGACACCCAACCAAAAGTTGACTTATTATCCTTAGTAATACATATCCAATTGGTATTTATAACACTTTAGGATCTCCAACCATATTTGTTTCACTAGTCAACTATATAATCACATGTTTATAACATGAACCCATAAATAATTCACAGTCTAGGTTTGTACCTTATTTGCAAAAATAAATTGCTCCATAACTTGTTTAAAATGAGAGTATCCAACAATAAAGAACCAAGCTAAACTTGCACACACACACAAATGCATACTCATTTGTTCTTTTGTCACTTCTTACAAATGACTTGTAAGGCTCTTATTTTTACTACTCAAAATGTACCAACCTTTTGGCCAATTAGTTCATCTCTTCATGCATGTAACTATTTAGAAGAATTGCATCTTTTTATTTAGTTACATCTTTTGGCCAAGGGACATAACTCTTTGCATAGATACAATTCTTTATATGGTTTTTATACAATTGAAAACTTATCACAGAATAATCTATAGTTTATAATTCTTTTTTTAAATATCCAAAAACCCTTGAAATTTCTTTTCAATATTCCACACTAGGATTATTAGTATATCTTGACAATTTCTACATTGCAAAAGCAATATCAGGAGTAGTGCAATGCATAACATACATTAAGCTACCAATAGCACTAGCACACTCAATTTGAATAATTATTCTACCAAAATTTCCAGTCAATTTGTAATAAACATCATATGGAGTATTTACTTCCCTCAATATAATGAAATTGAAAAAGAGTAAAACCCCCACTATGTTATAGCTGGGTAGTTTTAGGTAGATCCCTCAAGGATAATAACCAAAATATAAATCTAGACAGCAATTTTAAAATTCTCCCAAGAATAAATTAAAGAATAATAATGTTAATTGTTGGTAAAAATGAAGAGAAGAGACAAAAAAGAAAAGTTAATAGATTTTTTGTTCCAAAACTACTATTTATAAAGCATTTGCATCTCTTCAAACAT
The DNA here is from genome assembly GCF_030052815.1 of Hevea brasiliensis. NCBI lineage: Eukaryota > Viridiplantae > Streptophyta > Magnoliopsida > Malpighiales > Euphorbiaceae > Hevea > Hevea brasiliensis. Next base: position 15,196,930 of record NC_079503.1, on the reverse strand, counting down.
ATACAATAGTTCACTTTGTATCTATTAGAATAATTGCATCTGTTCACTTACACCTTTTAGAATAAAATATAATCGTTTGCTTTGTATCTCTTAGAACAATTACATCTGTTCACTTATACCTTTTACAACAGATACAACCGTTTACTTTGTATCTCTTATAACAATTACATCTGTTCACTTATGCCTTTTTGAACATATACAACCGTTCATTTATACCTCTTAGAACAGATACAACCATTTATTTATACCTCTTAGAACAGATACAACCATTCACTTTGTATCTCTTAGCATAATTATATTTATTCACTTATACCTCTTAGAACATATACAATTGTTCACTTATACCTCTTAGAACAGATACAACTGTTCACTTATACATCTTAGAATAGATACAACTATTCACCTATACCTCTTAGAACAGATACAACCATTCATTTATACCTCTTAGAATAGATACAACCATTCACTTTGTATCTCTTAGCATAATTATATTTATTCACTTATACCTCTTATAACATATACAACTGTTCACTTATACCTCTTAGAACAATTACAACTGTTCACTTATACATCTTAAAATAGATACAACTATTCACTTATATCTCTTAGAACAGATACACCTATTCACTTTGTATCTTTTAGAACAATTATATTTGTTCATTTACACCTTTTAAAATAGATATAGCTATCGGTAATGAATAGTTCATTTTGATGCCTTTTAATGAACATACATAACTCTTTCAAAACGAGATAAATTTTATTATCACTAATATTTTTAACAATATCCCCACCTAGTTAGTGATAAACACAATTAATATGAATTAGGATTTATGCATATAAAAGTGTTTTTCGACTTATGCACATAAATCTTATTACCTTCTTTATCACATTCACCATGAGCTTTAGCATCATAATATAACCTTATATTTCTTCAGACATATTATCAAGTATTTAGAATTCAAAATATTTCATAATGAGAAATTTATCCATACCTTTTTTTTTCTGTATTATATTCGAATTCTAACGAATTCCAAATTTCTTTTGGAGACTTGACAGAGGTAAACAAATCTTATAGCCTATCTGATGAGTTGTTGAGAATATGACCTCTGCATGGCAATTCATCTTCTTTTCCTGATCTGCTTTTACCTTCTCAGTGAACATAATTTGTTCCTTAAAATGATCAAGTTTCATGAACTCTTGATTCATCACGGAAACAGCCTTAGACTCTATTGCGATTAATACCTTAAAATTGTTGAGGCAGTGGGTGTAGAATAGGCTTTGAGGCGTGATGAATCACTATCTTTAAGGTATTAATTGCCCCCACTAGATTGCTGCAAGGTTATGGCAATATACCTCCAGGATACAACAAAGCCTGAAATCTGCAGACAGCAACTCCTGAAGATTTCCCTTAAGAACTCTTTATATGAACTGAATTTAGAGAGACTAGAAGAAAAGAAGAAGAAGTAGAAGTAGTATATATCTGGATTGAAAAAACTCATCCATATTTATAATGAATGAAAAGTTATGGCACCTTTACTAGATAGACACATCTGTCTATCTCCAATAGATACAACTGTTTATGTAATAGACGTGTCTGTTTATTAAAAGATACCTATACAAATAGTTGTGACTATTTGTATAGAATAGACATGTCTGTTTATTAACAGATACCTATACAAACAGTTGTGACTGTTTGTATAGAATTGATATGTCTGTCTATTAATGACACATCTATTTGTTAAGTGCCATAATAGAATAATATATATTGAATTATATATATATATATATATATATATATATATATATATATATATATATATAATTCTATACATATTTCACTCTTGCCATTCCTTCACTTTCTTATATTTTAACAATATAGAAATTCTTTCTCTCTATACTATCTAACATACAAGCTATTTATAACAATAAATGCTCCTAGAGCACACATAAGGGTCATCCTGATGGCCTCAAGAAAGTAACTACACAGCCATATGGCAGCACCAAAGGCAAATTTCTAAAAGACTGGAAATTATTAAGGTCAAGCAAAGGAAACATTTGTCACTCAATTTGATTCCAGGCAATGACTCAAGTATGGCTGAAGGCCTACAGCAATAAATGGATGGATGGCATGAAGAACTAGGTAGTGCATCTTCGTAAGAAACTGTTGCCTGCTTAGCAATGGAACCACACCCACCCATCCCCTTGCCCGCCGCCCACAACCCACCACCAACCCCCCCCCCCCCCCCCAACCAAAACCCCCAAACAATATGTTTGGCACATATCAAGCAATCTCTTGAACATGAACACATAAATCTTTTTTTAGAAATACTACATTTCATCTATTCTCTTATGAGATGTAACCATCAAGACCTGAAAGCCAGAACCCACTCTTAATCTTTGCATGCTGTGGCAATGCCTACTGATTTGCAAATAATTACACCTTCAATAAACACAAGCTCTGAATCATTTAAGCATGCTAGAGGAAGCTTTAACAAAGAAGCACAGCTAGGAGAGTTGTTATTGTTCATTAAAAATAAATAACCCCATGATTACTGTAATCCTAAAATAAAATTTAACAGCAACTCAAGGGTGGGAGAAACTTGCACTTAATTTTAAGCCCATTTAGCAATATGAGGCAGCTTTGTACTTAACTCCGCCTAAGTCGTTTGTACTTAGCGGTCCCAAGCCAGATAAAGGAGGAGGGTTACGGTGACAACCAGCGTAAAAATTTCGTCACATCTTATGATATGGATTCAAATGATATAAGCATTAGGGCGTCCTCTACTTACAACGCGCTACATCGGAACCAGGGTCTAGTGAAAAATATGTAAGGGCGTAAGGCATTCACCGAAAACAATGCGCCATGCCATGCCGGTACTCGGGTGTGGTGTTAAATGAGCAAGGGTTCCCATATCATAGACAGTGTGGCTAAAGAAGTTAGTCATAGGACAGATAGTAGAACAGATAGTGGACCAGAACACAAGATAGGCATAGAGAACAATAGAAGATATCATAAAAGGAGATCAATTAGGAAAGAACAGGATAGGAGGAGAATTAGGGTTGGCACTTGGAATGTTGGATCACTTACAGGAAAATTAATGGAGCTTGTAGATACCTTAGAAAGGAAAAAGGTGAATATTACTTGCATTCAGGAGACTAAAGCCCTGTTTGGCATTGAGTTTCAGAACCTGAAACTGTTTTTCTGAATAAAAGCACCATTTTAGATCTTTGTTGAAAAGCGGTTTGAAAAAGCTAGTTTGTTATTTTAATGTTCTTATGACTAAAAGATCAAATTTAATTTTTAATTATTTTTAGCACTCTCTAACTAATATATTTAAAAATTGATTTTCTCAACAGATTTCAATACTAATGTAAAACAGGCCATAAATGGATAGGAGAGAAAAGTAAGGAAGCGTGATTTCTGGGAAAGGAGATGAACAGGACATGAAAGATCTTGCAATAGCTGTGAAAAGAGTAGAAGATAGAATTGTACTAGTAAAGCTAGTACTAGAAGGAAAAACAATAAATATAGTTAGTGCTTATGCCTCATAAATAGGACTAGATAGTGAGAGTAAACAAAGATTTTGGAAAGATTTGGATAATCTAATGCAAAGCATACCAAATGAAGAGAATGTTTTCATCGGTGGAGATTTGAACGGACATGTGATAGGCAATGTTATGAGAATGTTAATAGAGGTTTTGGTTTTGTCAGTCGAAATTAGGAGGAAAAAAGTATCCTGGATTTTGCTATGACATACAACCTAATACTAGCAAATACCTACCTTATAAAAAGAGAGTCACATTTAATGACTTTTAAAAGTGAGCAACATAGAATCCAAATTGACTTCCTCTTAACCAGGAAGATAAATAGAGCTCTATGCAAAGATTGCAAGGTCATTCCAGGAGCGGTTTCAACAAGCCAACATCGGTTAGTGATATTGGATGTCAAGTTTAAGAACAATTTAAGTAAGGTTAGAAGAAATAGTGTAGCTTGAACAAAGCGGTGAGAGTTGAAAGAAGTAAAGCAAATGAAGTTCAAAAATAAGCTTCTCGAGTCTGAAGCATGGAAGCTAGATGTGGAGGCCAATGGTACGTGGATACAGATAGCATCTAAGATTAGAGAAGTAGCTAGAAAAGTACTTCGAGAGTCTAGAGGACATGGACCACCCTCAAAAGAGATATGGTGATGTAATGAGGAAGTACAAAAAACAGTGAAGAGAAAGAGGGAATGATATAAGAAATTATCTAAGTGTGATAATAATGAGACATATGAACAGTACAAGATAGCAAAGAAAGAGGCAAAAAAAGCAGTTAGTCAAGTAAGAGCACAGGCCTTTGAAAAGTTGTACAAGAAACTTGAAACTAAAGAATAAGAGAAAGATATTTATAGATTAGCAAGGAGGAGAGAAGAAATGTCAAAATCTCAATCAAGTTAGGCACATTAAAGATAAAGAAGGAAAAGTGTTAGTGAAAGATGAGGACATTAAAGAAAGATAAAGAAATTATTTTGATGATCTTTTTACCAATAGTCAAAATGGTAATAGTGTGAATATAGACTAAACAGAGCAATAAAAAAGAATGTAAATTATACTAGAAGGATAAGATCTTTAGAAGTAAAGGAAGCACTCAAGAGAATGAAAGTAGGTAAAGCTGTGGGCAGATGGAATACCAATTGAAGTGTAAAAGTATTTGGGAAATATGGGAGTGGCATAGTTAACTAAATTATTTAATAAGATTTTAAACTCAAAGAAAATACCTGATGAATAGAGGAGTATTTTAGTATTCATTTTTTAAAATAAGGAAGACGTACAAAGTTGTTCAAACTATAAGAGAATTAAACTTATGAGCCATACTATAAAGCTGTGGGAGAGAGTTGTGGAACATCGACTACGTCATGACACTTCTATCTCTCCTAATCAATTTGGCTTCATGTCTAGTTGTTCAACTATGGAAGCGATATTTCTCATTAGAAGCTTGATGGAGAAATATTGAGATGTGAAGAAAGATCTACACATGGTTTTTATCGATTTAGAGAAGACTTATAATAGTGTTCCAAGAGATGTCTTATGGAAAGTGTTAGAACAAAAGAGGGTATCTATTAGGTACATACAAGTGTTGAAAGATATGCATGGAGCAACTACTATTGTGCGCATGAGTTGGGGGTGGGGGGACACGAGAGTGTCCTATATCAATTGAATTACACCAAGATTCAGCTGTAAGCCCTTACCTTCTTACATTAGTTTTAGATGAATTGACGAAATATATACAAAAGAGTATCCCTTGGCGCATGATATTTACAGATGATATGGTTCTGATACATAAGACGCAAAAATGAGTCGATAGAAAGTTAGAGCTTTGGAGAAGTACTCTAGAGTCAAAGGGCTTTAAGTTAAGTAGAACGAAGATAGAATACATGCATTGCAAGTTCAGTGAAGGCCAAATTGGTGATAAGAAAGAAGTTAGTTTGGATGGAGTGGTATTGTCTCAAAGTAATCACTTTAAATATCTCGGATCAGTCTTTCAAGTAGATTGGGGATGTGTCGAGGATGTTAGTCATAAGATTAAAGCCGGATGGTTGAAGTGGCTACATGCCACGAGAGTTTTATGTGATCGCAAGATTGCCAATAAGCTAAAAGGAAAATTTTAACGTACAGTCATACGACCGGCCATGTTATATGGTAGTGAGTGTTGGGCACTAAAGGAGTCATATGTGTCTAAGATAAGAGTTGCGGAGATGAGAATGTTAAGGTGGATGAGTGGCCATACTAGACTAGATAAAGTCCGTAACGAGAGTATTAGAGAAAATGTAGGAGTGGTGCCAATTGAGGATAAGTTGAGAAAATAGAGATTGAGGTAGTTTGATTATATGAAGCGTAGATATACGGAGGCTCCAGTTAGACAGGTAGAGCACATTAGGTTAGATGATAGAAAGAAAAGAAGAGGTAGACGTAAACTGACCTGGAGAAGAGTAGGACAACATGACCTAGAAGCATTACACATTTCCGAGAATTTAACCCAAAATCGTTTAAAGTGGAGAAAGAGAATCCATGTAGCCGATCCCAAATTTTTTGGATAAAAGCTTAGTTGAGTTGAGTTGAGACAGCTTTGTTCTTGAAAATTATGCCAGCTTGTCTATACTCAACCTCAAAAACAATAGTCCAGTGATATCAGCCTTTAGATGATTTAGCAACAGTCAGGCAGTATACTTAACACACACAAACAAATTAAACATGCCACATTCAAAAGTGAGCCTCCAAGAAGATAGCCATATAAACGACATAACAATGATGGTTGTGTGCTTCCACCGAAATTATCAATCTTGTCTATGAACTAAAAGCTGCATATTTGCAGAATGCATTAGTGAAAGCAAGCACAACAGCAAAATGATTGCATAATAACAAAAACACATTTTTCTCATCCAACACCAAGTCTAGAGGTTGCATTCAGTTATAACTAAGATGGACATATTAAGCTCAGGGCCTCAGGCAGCCAAGGTAATGTTAAGCATTCAGATTTTTCTCAAGATGGTTTGATCACAAAAGCATTGAAAGCCAGCATAGGTATTCCTCGGGCAAGCAATGCAAGTTTTTTCATAGAAGAGGCAGTAGCAACCATTACAATTAAACAGAGTTACATTTAATGTTAGAGAGGAGGGAAAGAGAGAGAGAGAGAGAGAAGCAAACCTTGTTGGGGTGGACATCATCAAAAACATGAGCTTGACCACCATAAAATATAGTCATTTGACGACTAGCAGATGTTAAACCCTGTCGACTGTCACATTAATAGATCATAATATAGCATTAAATTTCCTTTTAGAAATTAAAACCTTCAAGTATAACATAAGAAAATAGTAAGACAATGGATCATATCATTAAATTTACCCAGGAGGAGTTGAAGATTCTGGCTCTGAAATATGTGTCCCAGACTTAGCTTTGCTGCCACTTGGCAGCACCCCTGATGAAGTTTTCTCAGACATGACACTGCCAGCATTGATGGAACTCAAAATTCCAGGGCCTTTAATTCCAGTTCTAGATCCTTCATCAGCAGCTGATTGAGAAATGATTGATGGACCAGCATTGACGTCCCTGAATTTATTTGCAGGTACTTGATGCATAAAGGGGACAAACTGACCTGCACGAGGAGGATATTGTATGGCTGCTCCCACGGGAATAGACCTATCCCATTTGGAAACATTGGCATCAAGTCTACCGCCAGCAGAAGATTGCAGTATAAGAGATGCAGAAGTTGGTCTCATTGGTTGCATATTATAGAAAACTTCATCATCATTGGACCTTCTAGGTCGCTCTCCTCCACCTCCATTCTTGAGCATCTGAATTTGAATGGGAATTAGTAAACATGAATAACAAAATCCACGTAAGGGTTTTCGACATTAAAAACGAAGGAGAACCACATAATCACAGCTTACCTTCATCAAATGCTGGCTTTCAAGCGAGTCATGGCCCATCTGCGGAAAACCATCCCTAGTAGATCCCGTGAAGGCAGAATCCGAATTACTTCGCTTACTTCCTGCTAATCTGTTGCTTATCTCAGGACCAGAGATATCACTCCTTGGACCATAAAATGGAATCCCTTCTAGATGATTTCCAGCCTGCCTTTCTATTGAAATTAATGAGAAATCAAACTCCAATGCCAATGGATAGAATCTCCAAACAAGAAAACACAAGTACTCTCTAAGGATGGCTTTTCAACAATATAATCAAAAGAAAGCCTCAAGATCAGTAAGTAATGTGCGCTAATTGAGGCCATAATGGAAAGAGCCCATAAGAAGAAAAGAGCAAGGTCATAGAACTAAGAGCATTGCATAACCAAAATGCAAAAGGGACTAAGTAGCAAACATGATGCTTTTCCCAACACTAATATGAATAAAATTAGTAAATATTTTACGTTGAATCAAATTCAAATACTGTATCATCAAGTTATGACAAGCAATTTTCAAAAGGAAAAGAGTAAAATGCACATTTTAACCGTCTTTATTCTTCAATAGGAAACAACATTAATTAAAGAAAACCATAGAACACCACATTAGCAAAACCCATCAACTGAAGCAAATTAATTATAGGAAAAAAGAAAAAAGAAACCACAGAAGGTGGCAAGTCAGTGCAAATTGAGCTTGCCGATTAGGATGAGTAACTTAATAAAACAAAGAATGGAGAAATAATGAGAACCTACAAAAGCTACCAACCCCATTACTGACCTCACCAAAACTAACCCACAACAGAAGATACCAGCTACACTACTTGAAAGAGTCTTTCTACATCACCAGGTGAAAATCACAACTACGCACACACAAAGACAGTTCGCCTATCTCGAAACAAAATTCGGAATTACCCAGTAAAATAAGAAAACGAAGGGAATAAAGAAAGTCATCCCTACATGAAGATGAACTATTGAGTTGGAAAAAAAGGGTTTCCATTTCACTAGATGAAGATCAAAACACACTTAAAACTTGTAAAAGAAGGGATCAAACAAAAGCAAACGAATAACATCAACAAAACCCAAAAATAGTAGATTTGAAGAAGAGAAAGAAGACATTAAACATACCAGAGGCAAGATCAGAGGCGGTGGAAAGAGGACCACGGGCACCACCAGAAGAGGCAGCCCCAGCAGAGATAGAAGCAGAGGGAGACGCATCAGCGTTCTTAGGGGCATCGGTGTTAGCCGGCTTCATGCCGAGGAAGTCATGAAACATTGCCTTGACTTGGTGGTGATGGTGCTGGGTGTTAGTAGAGTTAAGAAGACTGATACCGGCGCTAATATTAAGAGTAGTGTTGGCATTGTAAGCTTTGCTTTGTTGAGCCATTATCAGAAGTGGGGGCATTTCTTCATCTTCACCATATCACGCTTCTGCTGCTTCATATCTGCTCCCTTTCTCCTTTACCCACTTCAGCGAATATAGAGTGAGCTGAGTGACAGAGAAAGGGAAAAGAAAAGAGAGCACGATTTACAGAAAAGAAAAAAGAGAGAGAGAGAGCATTAAAAGGCAAAAGGATCTTTCCTCCTTATTTCTTTGAATTAAGATGGGGCTTTTGCGCGTTTTGAGTGCTGGGTTGTTTTGTCCTAAAGGGTATAAATGTTGTGTCTCTGTATCTGTGATTTCTTTTCTTAACTAGGTTTTTTTTTTTTTTTTAATGAATGCATGTTTATTTTTTTTAATTAATGATTTCTTATTAAAATTACAATTTTTATTTATAATGTAATTATTTTAAATTTATTATTTAATTAAAATATAAAAATTCAATTTATAAAGTATCATTTGTGCCGATGAAAGTATTTTTAAAAATAAAAATATTATTAAATATATTTAAATTTATGAAAAATTAATAAATAGACATAACTATTATTGTTTGTTTTTTGAACATGAAAAAATATTTTTTGAATATGACGGTTATTACCCCATTAGGCTTAAGGCTCATGATTATCAATTGATGTTCTTGTTTAGTTTAATATCATAAAAAAATAATATACCATCAAATTTGAAATGATATCTAACGAGACAAATCATTAGACATAACTATTATCATTCATAAATGACTAATAGATGAAATATAAATAATAAAAAAAAAATTTACCTAAATCCAGTCTATTATAGATCCAAGATACAAGATATATAGCAGGATTCTATTAAATAAATGATAAATCAAGTCTATACAAGAATTTTCTAAATAATAGATTCAAGTTTTTTTAGAGTTTGTTCGAGAATACTAGCTTTCTAGTAGCAATTAGCTATTCCAATAACGGTAAATCGTTAGATGTTATTATAAATGATGAGTTGTTTATATAGTAATTTAAAGTAGAAGTATTCGATAAAAATAGTTGTTAGATTAGTTGTTAATGTAAAAATAATAGTATTATCTTTTTTTACTCTAATCAAAATATTAAATACTATTTAAAAGCTATGAGTAGTAATATTTTATGATTTACGCATTTAATTTCTAAATACTAATATAAATATTTAAGGTCAAAACACTAAATATTATCATAAAAATTATTATCAAACAAAGCTCAATAAGAGAACTAAAAAAGTAAAGACTCAAATCTGAATTTACCAAATAAGTAATATGTGGGTGAAATCATATTAGGCAATATCAGAGTTGAGTTGAGCTTAAATATTATGATACTTATCTTTCAAAAAATATATATTATGATACTTGATTTAAATTCACTTGAATTTATCTCAGTTGTAATTTTATATTAACAACAAATTTTATCTTTTTTCTTTATTAGTGATAGACTCAAGTTCTAAGTATTTTGAATCTTCTATTAAATTATGTTAAAAAAAAATGAATTTGATTATATCAATATTAAAACATATAATTATATTTTACATATACATAAAACACATCCACTTATCCTAGCAATGCAATAATAAATAGTTTATGTAAGATATCTTACTAAAATAAAAAAAAATCACCAAACTCTTTTTTTATAATTAATTTTAATTAAAATTTCATTTTTTTCTCACATTTTTTAACATTTAGAATACTAAAAATATGAGCCTATGAAAAATATTATTCTAATAAAAAAAAATCAAATTATTCTTTTTTAAAAAAATTGCTTTGTATTTCCTAAACTTTAATCATTTTACTGAAATATGAAAATACACATAAATATATATATATTAGTTTAATATTATAATTAAATAATAAAAAAATATTTTTATATAAAAAATATTTTTTATATTTAATTTATTTTTTATAAAAAAATAAATTTAAAATTAAAATTTTTATAGTATTAGACGATTCTACTACTAATTAATCTCATTTAAAAAAATTTTATATAAAAAATGTGTGAGGAAAAGGTAAAAACGCTAATCTCATTTAAAAAATGTTTAAGAAAAAGGTCAAAAGGAAACGCGTGGAGGGTATTAAGCAGGGAGGTGTGAGAGTACTGGCCACTAAAGAGAAGATAGAAGAAGCACTGATCCTCATCACGTTCAAGTGCGTCTGTCGACTGACAACAGCACCGCTCCGCTGCACTCCACCACCGTCATTTTTCTCGCCGCCTTTTTCCCACATTGGCCTTCGTGCAAATCACCTCCTTTCTTATTACCAATTTTGTCCTTCACTTCCTTCAACATTTACCACTTCAACCTCTCTCCCATCGACTTAAACTATGAAATGCAATTTGAATCCAATTTTGAAGACTTAAATGTTTTGGTAATTTTCATCGTAGGGATAAATTAAGATAATTAATTTCTTTTCAATTAATTTTCATATTTGAATGAAAAATAAATTATTTTTAATTTAAAATATTTTTAAATTTAAATAAATAAAAATTAGATATAATTTTATAATAATTTAATTATTTTTTTATAAATAATTTATTTTAAAAAAAATCATTGTCTTTATTTGTGATATCTCTTTCCTCACATATATTTATTAATTTTACACAATTTTTTAATTTAGGATGATTTTAATACCAATTGTAACATCTCAATCTCAACATACGCAGATAACTTTTTAAACTCAAATCATTAGGCTTAAATAATTAACTTAAATTATTTTAATCATTAAGGTTTAAAGTATATAAACCCTAAATTTTAATTAACTTAAAAAGTAAGGGTTAGAATGTAATGGAAAGATTAAAATATATATATTTAAAAAAATAAAAATTATTTAATTTAAAATTTTGATGATATAATTGTAAATTTCATTTAACGTAAAAAAAAAAATTTAATAATTTAGCTAAAAGAAAATTTATTAATTGTCTAAAAGAATTAATTATAGCAGGCACCTCAATAAGAAAACTTATATTTGAATAGAGTGTATGGAATTTTTTAAAAATAGGGTAAAGTGATGGAATGTAAAATATTAAACCAATTTGAAGAGTTATAAAAATTAGGGGTGTTCGGTTTCAGTTCAGTTCAGAATTTGTCTAGGAGCGGGAACCAAACTAAAATTCGAAATTTCGGTATGGTTCCAGTTTGATTATTCATTGTCTTAGGTTTCAGTTCGGTTTCTCGATTCTTCGACTCCGATTCAGTTCAGTACGATTCCAGTTCGGTTCTCGATTTTTACAATAATTTTATATAATTATTTCCTTAAAAAGTCATACTTGAATTATTATTTAAGTTTTGAATTGAGTTATTAATACATAATATATCTTTTAGCTATATCTAAATTATATAATATTTAATTATAATGTGCATATATAACTTAGGATTAAATATATTATATAATATAATAGTACATCATATAATATATATTTTAACTATTTATTAATCATATAATATTTAACTGTAAGATACAAATATAATTAAAAATTAATATATATATATGTATATTAATATAAGATAATAATATATTTATAATTAAGAATAATAAGGTAATTTAATGTATTTATAACTAAAAATTATTAAGAAAATATAGAAAAATGGAATATAATATTAAGTTATATTTAGTTCATAAATATATATACATACATTAGTATATATAATTATATTGAAAGTATATAATATATCTTAAAAAATATATAGAAAATCATTTATATAAATTCAATTTTCGGTTCGGTATAGTTTTGGTACTGTTCTGGTTTGGTTCTTAGTGAATAACTATAATCGAAAAAAAATATGATAATAAATTCAGTTCAGTATAGCTTCCATCGGTTCCGTACGGTTTTTCGATTCGATATGGTTCCTTCAAGAATCGTGCACAGCCCTAGTAAAAATAAAATTTTTGGAGGTTTTAAAATTTTAAAAAATTTTATTTTCTTAAAAAAAAAAATTCTATAAACAAATCCACCATTTTAAAAAATCGTATCTTATATTTAAAAACTTCCATCTAAATATACAATAAGATGTAAGGAGTGGAAAAGCTATAAATTTGGGTTAGGTTTGGTAGAGCATAATATAATGTATTGTAATCAATTATGTAATGTAATATATTTGTCATTATATTTTTATATTTAATTATAAAATAAAAATATAAATGATATAATTTAATGATAATTTTGATTTTAATATTTAATTTATTTATAATATTAATAATAAATGATAGCAATTACAGTAATTGATAATCAAATAATATTGTTACTTAAGTGGTGATAGGGGTGGCGACAATTGTGATGGTGGTAATACGAGGTGGTGATATTGATAATGGCTAAGTGGTGACAGAGGTGTCAGTGACTAAGTGATAATAATTGTGATAGTAATAATAATGTAATAACAAAATGATTATTATAGTGATAGTAAATAAAAAAAATCAAAATAAATAATAATGACTATAATTATTTTTATATATAACAATCATTACGTTACTTTAAATATAATTAATTATTTTAATATATAATTATCATTTCATTACATAAAAATTTTTTATGTTAGCAAATAATATAATTATATAAATAATATAATTATAATTATATTATAATTTTAATTATATTATATTAAATATGAGCTTGGGTCTTTCTTCTATTCATTCTAAAATTATTTATCTTCGTAATAACAAGAAAATGAGAACTAATTTCTGTTGCATATTCCCTCAATTATACACTATAACGTGACTGAGATATAGTGGCAGATTCGTAATTTAGGTGAAAAACATGGGCCTTGAGTAGAAGCCAAATCCCAGTGGACAATGATGAATGGGGGTGGTTCGCGGATGCGGATGTGGGCGCCCACAGTATCATGCAGGTAACGTATTACGACATTATTGGATGATAATAAAAACATTAATGATAGTGAAAAATGAACAAAGCAAAGCCATCATTAGTCAATAGTCACTGTCGTGCATAGAATCTCTCTGAATCATTTCTTTTGTTCTTATTCAAACTTATAATTAAATTTTTTTTGAAAAATTAAGTGCATTTATTAATTGAAATGATTTGATGATTTTCATGCTTCATAGATTTACTAATCATTTAAAAGTCACCCGATACAAATTTGCAAGAAAAAAAAAAGTTTAATTTAACTCTTATATTTATTAAAAAATTTTATTTTAATTTATTATCAAAATTATTTTAAAAGATTTAATTTAAATTTAAAATTTTAAAATTTTAAAATTTATGAGTAATTTTTTTATTTTAAATAAAAAAATTAAGAGTTTAATTTTTTAATTTTTAATTAAATTTCTTAATTTATTGGTTAAATTTAAAAATTTAAAGTTTAATTTCTTTAATTTTTTAATTTTTAAATTAAATTGAGTTTAAATTAAAAATTTTAAACTAAATTAGATAAAAATTTAAAAATAAACTAAATTAAACTTTTTTAATAAGTACAAAAGTGTAATTCACGTTAAAGAAAAAAAAAAATTCAATACAAATTTGATATAATTTTACAATTAAAGATTATTAATATACTTTTTTTTAATTTTATAATTTTTTTGAAGGAAGTTACGTGCTTGATATATTGAAAATTTGAACAAATTTCTATAAAAAAATATATTTAAAAAAATTATATAATAATATTGATACACAAAAATTGAGTAACATTTTAATTATTATTTAAAATTATACTTGAAAAGTTGAAAATTAAAGTTATGGAACTAAAAAATTTATTATTTAATTACCTTCAATTAAAATTTAAATTTACAATACCAATACTTTTAAAACAATTTCAATAAAATTTTATCATAAATTTAGTGGTCTCAGATGTAATTACATTCGAATTTATCATAAATTTAATGATTATAAATATAATTATAATTGAGAATTGAGTTAAAATTAATGAATAATTATTAATAATGATCAGTATAAATGTTTCGATATTTTTATTCTGTAAGTGAGGTCAAGTATTTATTCTTTATAAATTAAAAAAATACCCATTAAAAACGTTTAACAGTAAAAAAATTAATGATAAAATCCAAATTTAAGACCCCTTAAGTTGGATGAATCCGCTTACCATCTGGAGCAACCTCTTATACTCGTATGGTCAGCCCACATTTCAATGATGACGATTTATCCAACTATAGAGTGTACTATATGTAATGCAACTTCATTTTTTAAACTTAGGCGAAGCAAAACTTGATTTTTAATTAAAAAATATATTGAATTGAATTAATTTAATTCAATTTTTTTAGTTTAAATTATTCTATTTGATTAGTATTTTGATAAAGTTCATTTTTTATTTGATTTAATTATTGTTCTTACGCTATATTGTTTAGAAATTCTTTATATGTAAATAACTAATCATTTTGCTATTATTTTATTTTAATAATATAATTTAATATATATTTCTTTATATTTTATAATTTTATAATCATATTATAAAATTTTATTAATGATAACATTTAATTAATTGCAATTTAATTTCAAGTATTAATATATAAATTTTTAAGAATCAATATAATTTTTTATTTGATAATATATAATTTAATTTGAAATCTTGAAATAAGTTCATTCATAAATTATTCTCTATTTTCTTTAAATTAGTTGTCATATGCTAATAAAAAATAAACAAATTTATATATATAATGTGGCGATTTTTATATTATTATTGTTATTATTATTAAAATTCTTAAATTTTAAATGTAAGAATTTTCTTAACAAGATAAATGTTTAAATTTCGTAAATTATTTTTTAATGAATAATTATTTAATTATATATCTTAATATAATTTTTAAAAAATAATTCACTATTTTTTAATCTAATTGAAAATTTAATTAAAAATATTATTTTCTTGATAATTATTTTTTAGTATAAGATAAAATTTTAACATTTCAAATTAAAAAATATTTAAATAAAAAGTTGATTTTTATTTCAAGTATTAGTGTATAAATTTTTAATAGTAATTTATATAATTTTGTATTTGATACTATATCATTAATTTTAAATATCGAAATAAGTTAATTAAAAAGATTATTTTCTAATTTTTTTTTTAAATTAGTTTTCATATACCAATAAAATATCAAACAAAGTAGAAAAAGAAAATGCATATATCATATGGCGTTTTTTAAATTATTATTATTAAATATAAGTAAAAAAAAATAGATGTTTAAATTTTATAAATAAATGTTTAGTGAATAGGTATATAAATATATATATATATAAAATTTAAAAAAAAATAATTTACCCTTTTCTAATCTAACAAAAAATTTAATGAAAAAATATTATATTTTTTATAATTATTTTTTAAATAAAATTTTATTTGTTAAAATTTAAAAATATTTAAATAAAAATTAATTTTTAATATGATAAGATAATTTATTTTAATAAAAATATAAAAATAAAAATTATGTCATATGACGATTTTTTAAGCCTTCTTATTATGTTTGGCAGCATACTTCTATAAAGCAGGCTTGTTTATATATATATATATATATATATATATATATATATATATTCAAATTTTAATGTTGAGATTTGAGAACTGTTATTTTTTATTGTGTATATTGCTTTTGTATATGGTGGCTTTTTTCTGTATTGATCTATGGATGTGTTTTCTTTTTGGCTTTTGATCTGTAATTTTTTTTTTTTTAACTGGATATTGACATTGGTAATTTTTTTACCTATGAATTTTTCATTAGTATCACCAATGGATGTTGAAACTCGTTCATAAATCAGTAAAAAATTATACAAAAAAGAAAAATCAAATATTACAATTCATTGACAATTTAAAAAAAAATAAAAAAATATTTTCAATTAAAATAATAAAATTTTATTATCTTAAGATTAATTATTTTTCTTCAAAAATAATTTATTATTGTACATATATCTTTATTTTATGACTAATAACTATTATAAATACATTATAATGAGAGGAAAAAGTGGTGTTTGAAAAATAAAAAAAAAAAATAAAGAAGAGCACAGAAATGAGGGAAAATTATACTAATAGAAATGGAAAATATAAAATAAAAATTAAAAGGGAGAAAAAAATTAAAATTAATAAAATGATAGATAAGAGAAGTAAATATGAGAAAGGAGAAAAGATAAATGATGAGAGAAGAAAATGAGAAAAAAAAATAAAAAAAAAATTATTAGAGAAGAGAAAAGAAATGAGAGAAGTAAATTGATTCACATAAAAAATATAAAAATACTTAATATATAGCATTTGAATTACTGATTATCAAATAAGAACTTATCAATTCATCCAATTAGATGCAAATCAAATAATATAATTTCTTGAATTATTTAATTAACATAAAATTGATAAATATAATTTATAGTTAATATTTAATATTAAACATAATTATGAAGAGAGAGAAGATTTATTTTCATGAGATAATAATTAATATTTTAAAAATTAAACCACGCCAACTATTAATTTAATTTTGTCTCGTATA
Source organism: Hevea brasiliensis (assembly GCF_030052815.1). Classification (NCBI taxonomy): domain Eukaryota; kingdom Viridiplantae; phylum Streptophyta; class Magnoliopsida; order Malpighiales; family Euphorbiaceae; genus Hevea; species Hevea brasiliensis. Next base: position 15,179,693 of record NC_079503.1, on the reverse strand, counting down.
TATTTTTCTTACACACTTGAAATATTCCTATGTGGACCATGTTTATGTTTGATTTTGTCAAGCCCTATCATTAAATTATATTAATCGTTGTACGATATTCTACCCCAACATTTATTACTGCTGCATACTCGAATTCAACTTGACATTGTCCGTTATCTTCGCCAAGGGTCCCTCCCAATTTGGGTTGGGTCCATTTTATTATTGATTTTATTTTGTCAAATTCCTTTGTTAAAATTAAAAAATCTTATATTATAAATTATATATATATATATATAAAAAAATTAACGCTTTCTCTCAGTTTTTCCATTGCTTGGTTTCCTTTGGTTTCAGACGAGTTTCCTGCCTTTCGTGGCCTTCCTCTCCCCTCAGAATAGGGAAGGCCCTCCCTTGATTGGATTATGGGTAAAACTTCTTCCCATCTTTGGGTGTAGATGTGTACATGCTTTTCTTTTGTGTTGTTTACAGATCTGTGGGTTTTCTCTTGAAAGTTCCTATAACAATCTTTTTTTTTTTCTTACAATAAAATATTATAATTAATATATTATTTTATTAATATTTTATGTTAAATTAATATTTTTCATGATGGTATTTTTTTAAAGGAATATTATTTACATGTATTATTATTATTATTAAAAAATTAAATTGAATTTTATTTTATACAATTTTAGTGGGTACTATTATTTTAAGTATAGTATTATCATTATTTAGAAAATGTTATTTCATATACTTTTACTAGAACTTAATTTAATTATATTACCCAGTACTCTTGGACCTACTTGAATGAACCTAAAACCTTTAAGCACTAAAAAGGTAATTAAAAGTAAAAAATAATAAAAAAACATTTTTTGAAAAATTTAGCAAACCCCACCCCCCCTCTCTTTCTCTTCTCCCCGCTTCCCGAACCCCTCACTCCTTTCTTTCCTTTCTTTCCTAGAAACCGGCTAGGGGCAACGCCAGCCAGTCACCTCCACCCACCGGTAACTATGAAGGAATCAGAACGGCGACTATAGGGATCCTAACGCACGTGCACACAACAACGTTTTTCCAAGCGTGATTTTGGTAGTTTTTTGCAATGGATAGAGGCAATTTGGGTGGTGTTGGAATCCTCGTGAGAAGAGCTTTCTTTTGAGACCAACCTCGAGTAAAAGGTGGCCAAATGAAGAAGTTATGCAGGAGAGAAGTTTTGGATTTTTCGATCTTTCTAGCTAGATCCTAGCTAACCAGCGACCGAAGTGGACGATTGGGCCTGGAAATCTTCATTTACTCTTCGCAAGCTTTGATTTAACACCAACCACACCTCGATTGGAGGTCGAACAGAAAAGATACTCATTTGATGGCTAAACTAAATCGACCAATATCAAGCAATTGAAGTAGAGTTTTGATGAATTGTCTACAGATCTGTCACCAGTAGCTCATGGGCATTCCGAATATGCACTCGGATTGACAATAGCTCCCCGACACTAGGGATCGAGTTTTAAGCCTGATCCGAATGCTCAGCAGTCTGTTCCAAAATATAGTCAATATTATAGTCGATCCTAGTATTTTCAGACGTTTCGAACGCATTCCAAGCAATAAAATTGGCAAAGGTAATCCCAAACTCAAGTTGTATAATTTTTACCTTAGTTAAGCTAATTTGTAAAATATTCCTAGCATGTTGAGAATAGCTAAAACAATTTATGTGGACTTTAAGATAATAAGAAGGACCCCTAGGAATATTTTTGAAATTTTTGGATGGCATTTTGATAATTTTTGGACTGTAAATGAGTTAGAGACCCGAGTTGGAGTTTGGACAATTGGGCTTAGATTAGGTTCTTGTAGGCCCTAGATAGGCATGTGATGTTGTTGTTGTGGGCCTAAAGCCCTATGTGTTGTTTTTTGCTGAGTTTTCTTGTAGAAAATTAGGTCCAGTTATAGGGAAGACTCTGTCAAAATTTCGACAAGACCTTAGAATTTATTCTTACTTCTATAAATTAAATTAATTGATTAGTTATGTCAGTATATTGATAGAGGTCAATGTGTCTATATAGGTAATCAAGCTAGTCGTCTTCTCATTCTAGCCGGACCAGCTACAGTCAAGTCAACCAGTCTGTGAGTTAGATATTGATTTTTTTGTAATTTCAATATTAATTATATGTCAGGTATGCTCATGTATTTTATAAATATTCAATTATGCATATGACTAATAATATATATATTAGGGGCATTCTAGTTGCTACATATTTAAATATTATTATTTGTCTGTGATTATCACCCTGAGGATAATTTAGAGTTATGTGTGTTATATATACATAGTTTATGATGGATGTGGATTTAATGGATAGTCGTGGCTTGAGCTGGTCTTACTGGGACCCAATTTTTATGGATATGGAAAGTCGGGGGAAGGCACGGCTTTGAGTTGATCTCGTTGGCCCCTACACATGGATTTAAGCAAAAGTCCAGCTTGAGTTAAGCTCATTAGTAGGATTTGGACTAAGAAAGCTGTATAGAGGATTAGCTCTCATATTTATGTATTGACGTGATACAATGTGTGCGTGTGTAGCTCCAAATTATCTTCTTATGTGAATATTGAATGAACTATTTGTTTTATGTGATAGATATGCATTTCATGGTAGGTTTGTACTAATTTTAGGTACTTATAGAAATTGCATCTATAATTAATATCTAAACTCTTTTAGTCGAATGCCCATTCTTGTTCAAATATTTTTTTTCCCAGGTTGTAAGAGGAGCAAGTTTATTTTCGGGTTCAACTTGTATTTGTTTCCACAGGTTATGGTTTTTTTATATATTAGTTTCATAGTTTTTATTAATTATCTATTTATCTGTTTGTTTAATTATTAGAACTCCTTTTGTGACACTAGTGTATATATATATTGTAATAATTAATGAAAATTAACTATATTTTATTTTATTTTGTTTTGCATGTTGGGCCTTTATTTTGGTGTGATCATAGACTTGAGAACAATAAGGCTTATTACAGGCTTTTTGGACTTTATGTTAGCATAAGTCTTAGTGTCGGTCCGGCTCATAAAGTTGGGCCATGACAGTTCCTGTGAGGTATCTGTTTGTGTTTGGTTGAGGATGGCCCTGATAAGGGCAATGGTTTTGAGGTCTATTTGGTCCTAAGGTTAGCATCCGATTAAGGGTTAAAAAAACTGTAGGTAGTAGGTCTCGGTTGTTATCTAGCTCCCCTTTTGAAAGTCTAGCTCTGTCATCCTCTTTTTGGAGAAAATTTGTGCTGGTGATTTAGCTTGGAGAAAGGCTTATTGCTTCCTCAAGCAATGGGGGAGGTGATGCCTGGGTTATTAAAGTGCCTCTCTCTAGGGCTTTTGAATCTTGCCAAGCTTTTGCTCTGTCCTCTGCTATGGCTAGGGCTTTGGTTTTTGTTGCTTTCTTTTGTGGTGTGTAGTTGGTAGCTGTGGTTGTGCTCATGGGATATACCTTTTGGTTGGTAGTGGTGCATGTACAGCAGGGCTAGTTGCGAGTCTCTAAAAATTTCTTTGGGAAGACTTCTAGAGAATCCTAGGGTTTCTTATGAATATAGTTTTCCTTATTTGGTTTATTTGTATCTCTTGCCTTGGCTTTATCAAACCCTACCTTTTGTATTTCTCTTTTAAAATGAATAAAATTTCTATTTTAGTTAAAAAAATAATTATTTAGTATCTCACATAATATCTTATTAATTTTACATTTTAATTTTAATGTGGTCCATTATTTTAACACGTATCATAAATGCTCTACACTCTAATTTTAACATGTTGCATTTTGCGAAGTCATTCTACGTCTATCATATTTGCCCTACACTTCAATCTCAATATGCTCATTTTTATCACATATCATATTAGCTTATTATTATTATTATTATTATTATTATTATTATTATTATTATTATTATTATTATTATTATTATTATTATTATTATTATTACACACAGAATATTACATGAATAGAGTGGATACAAGTGAAGGGGTGAAGGAGCCTCCCCTCCCTCTTTTTGGAAAAAAAAAAAATTATATATACCTAAAATTAAGATAGCAAATATATTACTCTTGACCCCTTCATTTTTCTAAAATAATAATTAGATATATTGTAACCATATCACATAATAAAAAAAAAAAAAAAATAATAATAATAAATTTTGCAGAGTTGAGATATTGTTATGCTAAAAGAATATTTTAAAGTGAATAAAATAATAATAATTAAATATTATAAGGCAAAGTATCTATTTAGAATATTTTAAAATAAAAAAAATAAAAATTGAAATATAAAAAAGGAAAAAAAAAAAAAGAAACAATGAGAAAAATAATCAAGCTAAAATGATATGTACTTTTATTATCACCCTTGATTTCGACATAATTAAAGAATGAAATTGCTTGTTTGCTAAGATAAAAGCTTTTTGGTCTGTCTTCATATACTTGATTTGCCTCTTGACCCGATTCTTAGATCTCATAATTTGCTTCTTAGTAAAATTAAAAATGAATTTCTCTCTAATTGCTTGGTGCTATAAATTTAAAAAAAAAAATTACTAAAAAATTTACTATACATCTACTTATAGATGATTTTTATGAATTGAAAGCGACATACTCTTTTTTGATATCTTACATATAATAGTAAAGATAGGTTGCATAAGAACTATTTAATGTCATGCTATCTAATGCTGAGTACGGGTTAAAATTTGGCAATTTTTTTGGGTTGTAAATCATTTTAATCTCATGGTACTTTGAGTTGGGCAACAAGCTAATAAGTTTGACATGCCTTAGTGTGCTTTATTAGATGCTAGTCTCATATTTTGAGAGGAGCCTCCGAGCTTCTTATATTTGTATTCTTGTACTAGATTTTTCACTCAACATTTTAGGTCCTAAATTAATTGTATGGGGTGAGTTTGCTAACCTAAGCACAGTATATATGGACATTCTTTGTTTTTTTTTTTTAGTTATTTAAAATGAATAAAATATATCATTTATAAAAAAAAATGAATGTTGATTATTATTTAATAAAAGTGCAATTTATAAATTTTTATTAATTATAATAATTATGTGAATATTTAAATTCTGACCCCTTTAATATTTAATTTTATATCTATCCCTATTTATGGATGTGGTTAATTAAACATAAACATACAATCATACTATAAAGTTAATGACGAGATTTGAACTTAAAATCTCTTAGACTGATTGAACCTCTCTAATATTAGATTAATACTTTTTCACTTCAATTTTAATTTTTTTATTATTTTTATTATTTCTCATATTATATTTAACTATACAATCCAATTTCAATGCATCTTTCTATTTTTTTTTTGTCTCTCCATGTTTAGTAGGTGTCAAGAGGGGTATTAACACTATCTCTAATAGTTAGATGTTCAGTTTTTTAAAATTTAGTTCACATTTTAAAATTGTAGTATGTGGTGTGATGAAGGAGACTGAATAGTGACTGCTTCTGTTTCTTGCTGAATGCTGTTGGAAAACAGCTCCTTCAAACACAGGCAAAGCAGAAACAAGAATTACATTTATCCCCCTTTTTTTTTTTTTTTGGATTAAGGGAAATAGAGAGAAGAAAAAAGAAAAAAAAAATGGATTTCTCTAATTTCTCTTGTTTGGACAATAAATAAGGGGAGGGAAAGAAGGAGAAAGGGGAAGAAATCTAATTTTTTAAATTTTCTTATTTCTCTCCAAATATTTTCCTCTAAATTGGAGGAAAATGAGGAAAAAAAATGAGAATAATGATTAAAATTATTTAAATGTCCTTATTTTATAATTAAACATAAAAAAAATCAAGGCAAAATAATTATTTCTCTAATTTTTTAAGAGAGAAATTGTATTTTTCTCCCATATTAATAATCAAAGGAAATTATATTATATTTTATTTTATTTTTATTTCTTCTATTTAATTTCTCCTCATTTCCCATTCCAATTAAGGAAAGGGTATATCACATTCAACTTGTGCATGAGTATTCCTCTTCCATCTGGCAAATTCTATTTCAGATAAATGAATCAGTTCTTAAAAATTGAGAAACAATGCCTCCCCGTAGAATGTCTTCAAACTCCAGTCTATGAATTCTACAAAGCAAATGAATTAACATGGTGGCATTGGCTAAGTCCATATCAAATCCTCAAGCTTTCATTTCCTTGCTAATCTTGACAGCCAAGTCCAATCTCTCTTGCTCTCACAATCTTTAATAAAAGATGACAAGCGAGCCTATTCTTAGTGGATCTAGATTTAATCATCTTGAAATAAAGATTCATTCCCTCTTAATCTTCCCAAATTTCGAAAAATGGCTATATATATGCACACCAATAGATAGATATTCATTGCCAGAAAAGGCTCAACTTACTAGCACCTACAAGATCTTTGTCCCTATAGTAGCCCTTCACCGAAAAATTGTAAGCGGAGGTAATGGCAAAAATGACCTTTTGCTTTGTGGCTACCTTAGCATAAGGGTAATTTTTGTAGCCCATCCATGAATTTTACTTTATATTTTACTTTCATCATTTAATTTTAATTTATTATTAAAAAATTTCTAAATTTAAATTTTATTTCACAAAAAATCCCTTTAACCTGCAATAGTAGATTTTCAGATTAAAAAATCACTAATGCTACAATTTGACGTTTATAAATGCAGTTTCAGTACTTTTCGATTAAAGTAAATACTTACTATTTTCAGGAAATAAATAGTTAAGATGACGTTGATAATTTGTAACAAGTTCAGATGATGATTAAAATGGTCTATTTTTTTTAGTGTGAGAGAAAAAGAGGTAAAAAAGTAATTTCATTATTTTTTTTTAACGTGAAAACTTATTATAGACTATAACAGATTATCGTAATTTTCATGAAATAAAATTAAAATTCATAAATTTTTTAGTAATAATTTAAAATAAGAGATGAAAATGAAATATAAAGTAAAATTTAGGAGCCAACTATAAAAATGATCATAGCATAAATAATATCAGCAAATTTTAAAAGTAAAAAAAAAAAAAAAAATGGATAGAGAGATTGTCTTGATAGCAATTAGTAACGTCATTGTCCATTTGAAACTGTTTTACATTGTCGCCCTAATTATAAATATTTTTAAATATTCTCACGTGGTCTATACAATTTTATACAATAAGAAGTCAACATATCCTAAAATCCAGGCTATAATATTAGATTCTTTAGAGAAATTATATAATAAAATAGTGATTGATATAATATATTCAAAATAGAATCACAATCCAATAGTTAGTTGACATGTATATATATATATATATATATATAAAAGTGAGTCTCAAAAATTTATAATCACCTTGTTTTTTTTTTTAATTATAATCATATTTATATATATATATCTAAGTATTATTTATTTACCATTTTATGTCAAATGCTAACATGAAATCGTAATGATAATCTATAATTTCTTGATTCTTTGACTCTCCATTGAAACAACTTTGTAGAATCCTTGGGAGCTGGATCATTTCCATCCATATGCCTCCAAAATTCTTTCTCCATCACAAACAACTGAAATTGAAATTCTCAGATAAAATAATTTATTCCGATGAATCGAACGGTGACAGATTCGGAATTGCTTGATGTCATTTTCATAATCAGCCCAAGAAAATCAGGAATGAAACCAGACAAACTTAAAGACAAAGAGCACAAGAATAAATAGAATATTCAAGACCCAAGAAAACCAAAGAATTTCAAAGAAATACAGATTCACAGACATGGCTTTAATGCCATGTCAATTTTGTTAGGAACAAAGCTTAAATTTGCCTCTATATATATTTTTTGGGATATTCAAATAATTTCAAAATTATCTTTTGTCCCAATTAATCTACAACTTTCTAATTAAGCCTTTTTTTTTTTTGTTGCCGAAATTGATTTTGCAGCACCAAGTAGATTTATGAAGACAATATTTTTACAGAAAACTGATTGAATTTGCACATTATTGTTAAGAACTAAGCACATGGATGGGATCCTATATTTAATTCAGAGTCAAGCTTCAATGTTCAAATGGCCCAAAAGGTACAGAAGTAGCTATGCTAGTACTGCCTCTGATACAATAGAGGACTACCCATGCTTTTACTTTATCTTTCCACTACTCCGACAGGGACAAAAACACAGAAATGACGATAGAGAAGTGACCAATTTAGCAAACCCACAAAGTCTGGCAAACGCTAAGTAACTAACAACATTTAAATTTCAATCTATTTGTCTTTTATGGACCAAAATGTTAGTGTTTTTGATGGGTTGCAATGTATGAAGTCACTCAAAGCACAGGCAGACACAAAAGTTTCCCAGGAGGAGCTTTGTGCTTTTCCCCCTGAATCTGATGATTTTTGAATTGCTTTTGGAATCTCAAGATTTGAATTCTCTGTGAGATCAGGAATTGCAAAATCATTTTATGGCCCATAAAGGGCTGCTTTTAAATCAAGGCAAAGGAAGATCCCATAATTCTTTTTTTGAGAGAACCAAATGTTTTGTATATATTTATATTATCCAATTTGTAGCCCCTAAGCTTTTTAGAATTTGTATATTAAGCTTCTATTATTTAATTGTTTACTTTTGAGTCCAGAAATTAAAAGCATTGAAGACTTATAAAAATTGCATAATAATATATATTATTTTCTCAATGTATAAATAATTGAGGTTAGAGAAAATTGATTTTTTTTTAAATGGGTTTTTTTAATTGCAGTTAAATATATATATATTTTTTATTGTTGTTCTAATTGAATCCTCTTAATTTCCCTACAAGGATAGGAGTGTTGTGTTCATTGTCAAATCTTGCTTTGCTCTATTTTGAACAAATCCCCACTAATAATTGAGCAAGAAAGATTAGGTGTTGAAGGTGATATGAGAGGAGACAAAGGCCAAGGAGGGACCATCACCATGTCCTTTGCAGTTTGGCTCTACTGAATTTGGCATCCATTTCTTTCTTTATAAGTATAAACTTCATTTCTTTCTTTATAAACAAAAACTTACTTCTTTAAATCAATCTTCTTCATCATTTGAGATTGATTATTGTTTGATTAGATGGACTCCCATTATTTAATTAGATCTTTTGGGACCCCTTTTTCAATTATTTTCTTTTCTCTTTCTATTTTTTTAAATTAAGATTTCATTTATTTCACGAAAAATAACTTATATATGAAAAATATTTTTTTCATGAAAATATAATTTTAGAATCATTAACTTAAAACTCATCAATAACGTGAGAAGGTAAATTCTACAATACACCAACAATATATGTTTTTCACTCACATTAATGTAAGATTCACTTTCCATTATTTATGGATGACCCATATTTACATTAGTGTAAAGAACATTAAAATTTAGCTTACAAAAAAATAATTTATATATAAAATATATTTTTTTATAAAAAATATTTTTCGTATGTATTTTTTATGAAAATATTTTTAATTATTTAATTACTATATTAAACTAATAGTACGTAGCTATATCATATAAGTATAAATTTTTACATTTTAAAAAATTTATCAAAATATAAAAAATAAAAAATAACTTTCTTTTTTTAAATATTTATTTTTTCTTTTATTAAAAAATATTTTGTGTTAATTTAATTTTTTAATATTTCAAATACTAAAAAAAATATATATATATTTTTTAAATAAACGGAGCCTTAACTTAAATTTTATCATTCTGGGCACCACAGGCGCCTCTTGGGCTCAAACAGAGGCTCCATAAAGTAAAAAGGTTTAGGGTCCACTCACGTGTGTTAAACGCATAAATTTGTGGGTCCACCTTCTTGCCGCCTCCGAATGGGCCGGGGGTGGACTTGTGAGTTGTTAGGTTTCTCGCATTCCGTAAAGCCTCGGCATGGAGCAAGTAAAGTTTTCATTAATTAAATAATAATAAAATTACTATTTAATTCCTATTTTTTAATAAATTTAAGTATTTAATTTCACCTTTTAATTTTTTTTAAAAGTATGTTTAGAAATTGGGATTGAATTGAATTTTAGGTAAGTTTTTCGTTTTATTTTTTATATTTTAATTACAATTCATTTTATTTTAATACTTTAAATTTTAATTTTAATTTTATATAAATGTTGTTATGAAAAGTTATACTTAACTTATTATTTAAAATTTCAAGTTATCACAATATACTATATAATATATCATTAAGCTATTTTTTGGTTATATAAAATTTAATTATAAGATACATATATAATCAAGGATTAAATATATTATATAATATAATAATTATAATACAAACTAATATATTAATTTTGATATATATTACAATTTTAATTGTATATAAATAAACATATAATTATACTAAAAGAATATATATATATACATATATATATATATATTTAAAATTATTTATTTGACTTGGTTTTTGATTCGATAAAAATGAAGGATAGTTCTGGTTTGATTTTTAATTAGAAAAAATTAAAATTGAATAAAAATATTAAAATAAATTTAATTTGATACGATTCTAATTTATTAGGTACAATTTTATTCAATTCAAAACACTTAAAAATATGCAAATTTTTATTAATCTGGTTATTTTACTCGTGCATTATGTGAATTATTTTTTATTTTTTTAATAATATAAGTTAATATTTAATTTTTTATATTTATATTTTTAAAATTGTGCCAAAATTTTATTAATTTTAAAATTTTGAAATAATTATGTTAAGTACAAAGTAAAAGAAAATAAAATTACTTTATTAAAAAAATGAGGTGTTTTAATAAATTTTTACAATTTATGTCATGATATTTTTATAAATTAATATTATCTTTTTTTGTAAAATAATTAATTATAAAAAATTATTAACCTAATGAAAAAAGTAGAATTTCTTCGCATAAAAAAAAGCTTAAATTTTAATTGAAATAATAGGTTTTAAATGTGAATGTTAGATAGCCATACTTTTATCTATTGTCATCTTTAATTAATATTTTTAATTTTATTAAAAATATTATATGTATTTTTTTATATGAAATTTTTTTATTAAATTAATAAATTTTTTGTAATTAATAATTTTGTAAAAAATAGTATTAATTTAAAAAATTTAATAAAACAAAATTAAAAATTTTGTTAAATTATTTATTTTTTATAATAAAATAATTTTACTTTCATATAAAACCAAATAACTATAAAGGACACTGTTTCCAAACTATAGTTTCTTTTTGGATTAAGTATTTTTATCTGACATTGCTTGTCTGTGGATTAACTTTGGGAGAGTCTTTTAAAATAGAAAATACAATAGCATTTCAGGAGGAGAGCAATTTAAGAAAAAGAAGAAAGAAATGAAAAAAAAAAGAGAAAATTGTGAAATCAAAACAACAGGATGGGAATTTTCAACCTCAAAAAGAAAATAAATGAAAAAAAAAAATTAAATGACTTGCTAAATTATGAATTGCACTTTCTGTATGTCACTATTCAAGTAGATTATTAGTACAAAATTTTACAAAGAGTAATGATGCTGCCTTGTATAATATAATCATTTCTCACACTTGTGTTTGATGTTTCTGATAAAATTATTGTTAGAAAAATTATTTTTTTAGATATAATTATTAAAAAATAATTTTAAAATTAAATTTAATAAAATTTAGTGATAAAAGAATTAAAATAATAAAATAATTTTTTAAATACTAAATCTACCATTAAACTTTTTCTTTTTTTTTTAATTTTTATTAATTTAATACTCTACATTAGTTAATAATTATAATTCAAACCATTAATTACAATTTGTATCACTTTTTAACAAAGAAAAATGTAAAATATTAATTTAATAAAAATTAAATTCATGTATAAAAATACAAAAGGATTTTTTTTTTATATATATTTTTTTATAATGTGGGTAGATATAGTAATTTTATTTAGTGGCTGGGCCAGCCTGGATTTTTGTCATTTTCCTTATATTTAGCATACTGATGTTAAGAAGTAAGAGCCACATTCTTTGTATTTGAATAGTTGAAAATTATATTAATTTAATGATGCTGAAATTAAACTTAAATAAATTAAAAAATAATTAAACACAGAAACTGAAAATGAATATACATAAAAAAAAAATATTTAAAACACAACATTTGTATTGCAGGGGCTGTTTAAAAAAGTCGTATCTGGAAGCAGCGGAAACCGATGGTGGACATAACAAAATTTTTGGGAGTTCAAACTGTGCTTCCATCCCGCCCAGGCTCCGCTTATATCAATAGTTCAACACGCACGCTCTCTCTCTCTGTCTCTTTCAAAACCACCTAAAAGCGCTCTCTCTCTCTCTCCCTCACACCCTCTCTCTGTACTGTCTGTAGAGCTCTCTAGACTGTCACTGATAAGTCCCAGGAGCTTCCAAGAACACAGTAAGCTCATCTAGCTCTCTCGCTCTCTCCTTCTTTCCCTTCTTCTTCTTCTTCTTATGTATTCCTTTTTGGTTTTTGAGCTTTTCAATGTGTATGGATTATTTCTTATTGCTGTTGGATGAAACAGACCCGCTGATTCTGTTGGAACTTTGATATGTTTGGAGTTTCTCTCTTGATAGATCTGTGACCGAGGCTCTTTTTCCATACATTTCTTTCGTTTCTCTATTTGCTTTTTCCTTTTCTTTTGTTAGCTGCTTTGGAATTTTATGAATTTGTGAGTGCATTGTGTTTTTTCGTTGTGAGTTTGATGTTTTTCTCTGTTTATAGCTCGTTCCTGGAGGAATTTTGGTTAATTGAGGGTCGTAGCGTTTTGGGTTTGCTCATTTTGAGGTTCATTTCAGTTCTGATTTTGAGTTTAAAGCTTTTGGTCCATTTACTGCTAAGAATGATTATTTGCTATATGTCGGGTTTGCATTTTTTGTTATTAGTGACTAGATGTCTAAACAAATCCTGGATCTTACTTGAAAGACGTGAAAATTTTTAATGCTTGCTTCATTGTTGCAAAAAATGCATAAATGGGAAAAATTATCTTCATCTGGTTCTTACAGCTAACAGATAGAGGTTCAGGTACTAAAATTATACAAATGTATTGTTCTCCATTTGGCTTTGCCCCTTACCTAGCAAGAAACTGGGATGTTGCACATGTTCTCACCATTGTTGTTGAGAACGGATGCTAAAAATAGTTTCAAAGATGGAGGAGTTTGAGGGGTTGACATATGTGGTTTACCGTTTACCCATGGCATAAGTTGAGAGGAATAGTAGAAAAGATTAAGGATATTGTCATTTTATGTACCTGTATGAAGCTTTTGGTAGGGAAACAAAAGCAGAAGAAGAACAACAAAAAAGGGGCAAGGATATAAATTTAGAAGACTTTAAGGCTGTGTTTAGATACCTGAATTTTAGATATGAGCTACTTTGCTAAGATGTTCTGTCAATTAAGATATGAGTTGGTAGTTCATTAATGATAAGAAGCAACAGGGAAGCTCATGTTTGTCTAAAACTTTGGCACTTTATGTTATCTTTCAATATCTTCTGTAAATTTTAAATGGATCTAGTTTGCCATTGCACTGTGGAATTTGAAACAGTAGTGTTTCAAGTAATAAGTGCACCCAAACATGAATAAATAGCCTGTTTGTTCAAGGAGTTATCACTTCGGATTTCTGATTAATGGCTACAAGGAAGAGAAGATTGAGGATGTATTGCATAGTTTCTTTAAGTTGGAGATCAGCCTCGATTTGTCATGTGATTGAAACATAACTTTTCAACAAAGGGTTGAATTAAAAACTTGTTATAAAAAAATTTGTCAATTTTCCATTCAAGAGATATGATTGCCTATGATTTAGGCCCATAATTTATTGAACTTGTTGAAAAGGGATTTGTGTAGTTGATTGATGTGCTTAACTTTTATCATTTTTACTTGTGTTGTCTATTTTTCTCAAGAGAAATAAAATGCTTGTTTAATTTGGTGATTTTCTTAAATTATATAGTTCGTTTAACAACTGATTATTCTAGCTTGGATTTATGCTTTATTTCTCATCTAATACTGAACTTCGGTTATTATTGCAGGTTCAATGAAGAGGTATTCAATTTAGAATCATGCAGTGCTCTTCCTGAAGGCAAGCAAATATGAATATAGAAAATAAAGTTGCTGCCAAAGTTGAAGAGCCCAGTACTCGAATGACTCGTGCACGGGCTAAAGCCTTGGAGACTTTACTTCCTGCCTCAAAACCGTCTTTCAAAAAGGACCAGAAGTGTGTTCTTAGAGCCAATACCAAAAGAACAGCATCAGATGATAACAAAGCTTCTGTTACTGTGATTTCTGGCCTTCAGTGCAAGAGAAGGGCAGTGCTTAAAGATGTGACTAATTTAACTCGTGAGAATTCTTATGCAAATTGCATCAATGGAACTAAAGATCAGGTAAAGTATGTAGTTTTTTATTTGGTAATCCTAAATTCCTAATTCTTATTTCAAGGTCTAGTATGTTGCACTGATATTCATCAAGAAGATTTACTTCTATCTAATGTTACCAATTGTTATTTACTAGTTGCAAATTTTGGTTAAATGAACTAAGGTTCCTGTCTGTTGATATTGCTTGTTCACAGACTAGCAAGCAGGCAAGAAAATGCCCCACAAAGAAGAATGCAGAGGTAGCTGCTGATATCTCTATGGAAATTGCAGAGGGTGAAGAGGATGTAAAAGCTAAGTTAGCTGAAGAATTGTCAAAAATAAGAATGGTGGAAGCACGGGAGATCACTTTACCAACAAAGACAGAAGGAAAACAGCAAAGAACGTACCGTGGTGCAAGAGAAGGTGTTGTAGCAGATCCAGTGCTTCCAATGCTGGCTCTCACAAAACCTGCTGGACTCCGAATCCCTCAAAAGAAAGGTATCTGTTCCATTATGATTTTAATATGAATATTGCTCTGAATCATGTACCAAAATTAAATTAATCAGCTGATGATTGCATCTTTTCTTATTTAGTCATGAGGAAAACGTGAGTAGTTTCAACACAACTGAGCTAAATTTGTTTTGTTGGTTGGCATGGTTGGTGTGTCACTGTCAGTAGAATAGCATTAGGTTTTCGGAAGAAAATTACATATCAGTGGAACTATATTGCCTATTGCATTGTTCTGTTCATAATTTACTACTAAAGGGCAGTGCCTTTCAATTGGATATATGCAGAAGAAAAATGGTTTTGCAAGAAGCTGGACCCCTCAAGTGGTTCAGGCATAGTGGACATTGATTCAAATCTAAAAGATCCTCAAGTCTGTGGCATGTATGCCCCTGAAATATATAACAACATACGGGCTAAAGAGGTTGGTCCTGAAATTGTTACTCTGGTAGATGCTGTAATAATTTTTCATTCCTTAATTATTGTACATTCTTAAATGTAAAAAACAACTGTTTTACATCTCAAACACATTGTTATTATTTCCTTAACCCTTTATTTTAATTGCTACTTTTACACCTTCATCTTTGTGAAGTATTAACTTCTGACTACAACTTAGCATAATTTTGTTCAGTAGGATTCTTGCAAAATCTATTATCTAATTGCCATTGTCCTCCAATTTTCCTTTCCCTCCATGGTAATGGTAAAATGCAGCGCAACAACACTATTATTAGTTTGCTACTTCAGTTTGAAAGTGGAATTTACTCTTAGCAGGATGCATAGGAAGACAGAACTGGTGATTTAATAACTTACTGTGTCACCCAACAAATATGTTGCTAACTTTATGGCATTTCTACTTCTACAGCTTGACCATAGACCTTTGACCAATTACATGGAAAAAATGCAGCATGATATCACTCCAAGCATGCGAGGAATTTTGATTGATTGGCTTGTGGAGGTCAGTATATCCAGAAAGCCATTTGAGGCACATGCCTTAAAACAGGCATAACAATTTTGTTTTAACTAAATGGTAAATACATTGAAATAAGTTCACAATCTTTGTCCATTAAATAAAAGGGAAGGAACTCTTTTGTCTAATCCAAGAAGCTATCATTAACTTGTTAATTGCACTTTCATCCAATCTTTCTTAGTTAAGTTGTATTATAGCGTACCAACTTTGTTGCATCAATCACAATTCAAAACAATTTTATTTGATGTTTTTCTTTATTTTCTTTTGCATTCTCCTATCCCTTTAATCAATGTTGGCTATTTTCAAACTTGACAATTATTTTCTTGAGCTAAAGGATAGCCCAAAGTTCTGTGCATAGGGCCATCCATAGAGAACGCTTGGAATCTTTCTTCGCATTCTTACTGATTTGGATACCATTTCAGTAAGAAGGTCTAAAGCACATTTGTCTGTTTTCATGCATATTTTTGGGATTTCTTTTCATTATATTTTGTTATTGACATAAAACTCCTTATTTTGATGATAGGTTGATTTGTTTCATTTTTATAACACATTGACCAAAAATTAGGGATTTTTGTTATATATGAAGCTCTAGACTATTTAGGAATACGTTGATCTTTTCTCATTAAAGTGTGAACTAAATATTTGGTCTTTGTTTATTGTTATTAGATGCAAAATTGATTGAAAACTAATGATTTATATGTTCTCTTTCAGGTTTCTGAAGAGTATAGACTTGTTCCAGATACACTTTACCTTACAGTTAATCTCATTGATAGATTCCTCTCTGAAAATTATATTGAGAAACAAAGGCTCCAATTGCTTGGCGTTACTTGCATGCTAATTGCTTCGTAAGTTTCATGGTGGTTCTGAATTTAGTGAAATGAAATGTGCTGGTTTTCTTCAAGTTTTGAGGTCACATTACAGTTGGTATAAGTCTAATGATGATAACAAAATGATGATCAATGGTGATGGAAACCCTTGACGTAATTAACACAGTATGGCAAAAAATTCATTAGGTGCTGAATTGTACTTTAAAAAATTCTTGACATATATTTGGCTACTAGATGATGCTAAATTTGATGCACTAGACATGTTTACATCTCCCTCTTTATTTCTGCAATTTTTTTGTAGAGTGTGGAGGTTAATATGTTGAAAACATTTTGGTACAAGTCCTCGTTTGATAGTATAGAAGGTCATATTTCAAAAGTAACAAAAAGAAGTAGTCTGGGAGGACAGGGGCTCAAATCCCAACACCATCCATCCCCTTCAAAATTTTTGTGATGTACACAAAAATACATCAAGGGTTCATATAATCAATGGCAAATACATTAAGACTTAATTGTTATTGTTGTATACAGAAACACAATTACTACTATTGTTGTTGATAGTTTTATGTTTTACTAATTGTATCTATTATTTGGTTCTTAAAAATCATGGTTGTAGAAAGTATGAAGAAATTTGTGCACCAAGAGTTGAAGAATTTTGCTTCATCACTGACAATACTTACACAAGAAGAGAGGTAAATGTATAGGCTACATGACAACTTTACATATAAGACAGAACATTATGTGCTCTATTATTGACCTTTTTTAAAATTGATTACTTGTGTGTTTTCATTCTTCCTTTTGTGTTTTCTTAGACCACATGAATTGTTTGAGTCTTTCATGCCCGAGTATGGAAGTATGATAAGTTAGTAGTAGAAAGAGAGAGGAGAAAGGAGAGAATTATAATGGCCTGGATGGAAATAGTATCAAAAGATTTATAATTTTTTGATATTGAATCAAAATTGAGCAGAAGCGCAGACCTTTGAAAAGTTATATGAGAAACTTGGAACTAAAGAAGGAGAGAAAAATATTTATAGATTAGCAAGGAGAAGAGAAAAGAAATGTCAAGATCTTAGTCAAGTTAGGTGTATTAAGTATAAAGAAAAAAAAGTGTTGATGAAAGATGAGGACATTAAAAAAAGATAGAGAAATTATTTTGATTATCTCTTTAATAATAGTCAAAATGGTAATAGGGTGAATATAAACTACAGAGCAATAGAAAAGAATGTGAATTATACTAGAAGAATTAGATATTTAGAAGTAAAGGAAGCACTTAAGAGAATGAAAGTGGGTAAAGCTTGTGGACCCGATAGAATACCAATTGAAGTGTGAAAGTGTTTGGGAGATTGGGACTGGCATGGTTAACTAAATTATTTAATAAGATTCTAAGCTCAAAGAAAATGCCTGATGAACGGAGGAGTATTTTAATATCTATTTTTAAAAATAAGAGAGATATACAGAGTTGCTCAAACTATAGGGGAATTAAACTCATGAGCCATACTATAAAGTTGTGGGAGAGAGTTGTGAAACATCGACTATGTCATGATACTTCTATCTCTCTCAATCAATTTGGCTTAATGCTCGGTCGTTCAACTATAGAAGTGATTTTTTTTTCATTAGAAGCTTGATGGAGAAATATAGAGATGTGAAAAAAGATCTACATATGGTTTTTATCGATTTGGAGAAGGCTTATGATAGTATTCCAAGAGATATCTTATGGAGAGTGTTAGAACAAAAGATGGTATCTATTAAGTATATACAAGTGCTGAAAGATATGTATGAAAGAGCAATTACTATTGTACGCACAGTGGGAGGGGACACAAGAGATTTTTCTATCTCAGTTGGATTACACCAAGGTTCAGATATAAGCCTTTATCTTTTTACATTAATTTTAGATGAATTGACGTAACATATACAAGAGAGTATCCCTTGGTGCATGATTTTTGCTGATGATATAGTTCTGATAGATGAGACGCTAGAAGGAGTCAATAGAAAGTTAGAGCTTTGGAGAAGAACTCTAGAGTCAAAGGTCTTTTAAGTTAAGTAGAACGAAGACAGAATACATGTATTGTAAGTTCAGTGAAGGCCGAACTAGTGATAGGAAAGGGGTTAGTTTGGATGGAATGGTACTGTTCCAAAGTAATCACTTTAAATGTCTTGGCTTAGTCTTTCAAGTAGATGGGAGATGTGAGGAGGATGTTAGTCATAAGATTAAAGCCGGATGGTTGAAGTGGAGACGTGTAACGGAAGTTTTATGTGATCGCAAGATTCTCAATAAGTTGAAAGGAAAATTTTACTGTACAGCTATACGACCGGCCATATTATATGGTAGTGAGTGTTGGGCACTGAAGGAGTTGTATGTATCTAAGATAAGAGTTGCGGATATGAGAATGTTAAGGTGGATGAGTGGCCATACTAAATTAGATAAAGTCCGTAATGAGAGTATTAGAGAAAAGGTAGGAGTGGTGCCAATTGAGTATAAGTTGAGAGAAGGGAGATTGAGGTGGTTTGGTCATGTGAAACGTAGACATACGGAGGTTCTAGTTAGATAAGTAGAGCACATTAGGTTAGAGGATAGAAAAAAAAGGAGTAGACCTAAACTGACTTGAAGGAGAGTAGTACAATATGACCTAGAAGCATTACACATTTTTGAGGATTTATCCCAACACAGTTTAGAGTGGAGAAAGAGAATTCATATAACCGACCCCAAATTTTTGAGATAAAGGCTTAGTTGAATTGATTATTGATACAAAATTGGTTTTAAACAAAGCTAAATGACAAAAAAGATCTATGTAGCTGATTTTAATTAGTTTAAGATTAAAGCTTAGTTATTGTTGTTATTGTTATTGGCTTTGAGACAAATCATATTGTAGCATTTGAGCTGCTGACCTCAAATAACCAAGGTTAAAATTATTCATGTTTTGGGTACTAAGATGAAATTTTTTGATAAATTGTCTTTGTCACTTGCCACAAAGCAAAATAGAACTTGCAAAGTTCCTGTTGTATTTTTGGAGGCCAAGGTCTTAGACAAATTTGTGAACTCGAAGTTACCTTTCTTACAATCCTTAGTGTATAGAAGAATTCAAAGTACCATTGAGCATACATCATGTGGCATACTTAAAATCTATGCTAGATACGTTTTCCAATAGTAAATTTAGTGGCATGCTGATATATCAATATTTTTGCAGGTATTGAAAATGGAGAGTCACGTTCTGAATTTCTTGTACTTCCAAATCTCTGTTCCCACCACAAAAACATTTCTGAGGTAAAATATTCTCCACTACTATTGGAAATGTCTCATCTGATGGTTAAGTTGCTTATCTTTCTGAATCTAATGATTGGTTTCAGGAGATTCATTCAAGCAGCACAAGCATCTTTGAAGGTATTTTGAATAGAAACTGTTGTTTGTAATATAACTACTCGAAAATTAAGCAAAATAAAATTGAGCTGATTCTTAATTCTCGTCTGATATAGGTTCCTTGTATTGAACTGGAGTTCCTGGCAAATTATTTGGCAGAGCTTACTCTTGTTGAATATGACTTCCAAAAGTTTCTACCTTCTCTTATAGCTGCATCTTCAGTGTTCCTTGCTCGGTGGACTCTCGATCAGTCAGACCACCCATGGGTCTGACTTCTTTAATTCCATTTTAGTTTTTATTTTATTTTCTCCTTATTTCTTTCATTGTCTGAAGACAATAGCCCGAACATATCTTGCAGGGTCCAACTCTAGAGCACTATACAAGTTACAGCCCATCAGAACTGAAAACTACAGTACTTGCACTTGAAGATTTGCAGCTGAACACTAATGGTTGCTCCCTAAATGCTATACGTGAAAAGTATAGACAAGAGAAGGTAATTAATTACTACACCCAAGCATATATAGTTTGCTTATTTTATTCCATCTCAACTGGTAACTCATTCAGGGATTTTTTTTATTTTAATTTAGTTCATCCTGAACTCAAAAGATAAGATATATGGTGAGACTCACGTATTTGTATCTTGAATCAATAGTGAACTCGGTCTAGATAAGAATCTCCCCTCATTCAGATAGTCTTGCTGCATATAAGATTTGCCTTAAAAAATCATGGTTGCTAGCTCTCTAAACTTGCAAGAAAGCAAGACATCTTTTTGAGATTCCTATTTGTATATGAATCAAATAAAATATGAGCATTATTACTTTTCTGATACATGGGGAGCTGACGGTAGACTAGATCAACTATTAGGTCAGGTTGGGCCCACTCAGGCCTGAACCTCTTAGGCTAGAGCCTAAGCCCATCTGGATCAAGTCCAGCCCAATATATAGCGGAGTTTAGCATGTCCAAAATGTGCCCATTTTCATTAATTGTTATTATCATGACACAGTTCAAGTGCGTGGCAAGCTTGACGTCTCCAAAACGAGTTTTATCACTCTTCTGAAGATGAAGAATAGTTGGCCTGCTTTAACATGTGCAGTACTTACATTGAGGGTCATCCTGACTTTAAATCACAAACATTTTCTTTTCCAATCAAAAGTTTCCCATTTTTGATTCTGTAATATCTGTCTTTCATTGTTGTAACATGTAATAATGTGCTGGTGCTTCCAGACCACCAAAGTCCCTGTAACCACTAGTTGCAAGTGTAACACACTTACCTATTCTCTTGTAACCAAGTAAGTTCTTTCTCAAACATAGACAATTTCCTATTCTCTTGGAAGTTTTAACAGTAGCCATTACTCACTAGGTTGCAACTAGGCACTGGGAAGGAGATCACTTTTGTATGTAAACCTTGTGAATTATACAGTGAGAAAAATAAATACTTGTGTGTCTTATATATTGAGCAGTTGTCTTGCAGTGTAATGTTTCTTCTTTTTCAATACAACTCATAAAGATTGGAAAGAACTAAAATATGCGTTTTGCCTTCCAATTTATATTTCAATCTTGTCATAGAAATTTGTTGCATATTCATATTAGATTTATTAAGGTTTCAGGTTGGATTTGTATGAATGAATGGAAAATTCTGTCATATATCATTCGAAAGACTGCATTATAATTGTAATGAATCACAAAATTATAGATTACATATTCAGACAATTAAATTAGAGATAGCTCCACTCTCTTTGTAACTAAAAGTAGAAAAAATTAGCCAAATTATCTTTTAATTAGTAAATAAACTTTTATTTATTTTGAAACTTGACAAAAATTAATAACTCAATCTCTATTTTTTAAAATTGAATTAATTAGTCCTTAACATTTGATTTCATTAACACTTTAGTCCTCCGTTTACTTTTTTATACATTTTTTTCATTAGCCAAAGCATTTAAATTTTAAAACATTGTCAAATTTCACAAATATTCTCAATTAATAAAAACACTTTTCCAAGAAAAAATTATGAAATTTTTTTCCAAGTTCTTCCATAAAACATTTTCAAAGAAAATTTTGTTTATTTCAAGAAAAATTGTTAACCCCTTTTAAAATATGCATGCACAATGATGAAATTTCTAAATATTAAACCTTTTGTTTTTTTACAATAAGTTTTTTTTTTTCGAAAAATAGGAATTTTGACTTTATTTCTTCAAAATAAATTTTTGTAAACATATTTTTCTTTCAAAAAATTATTTTCTTGAAATGCATTTTTTTAGAATTTTAGAAATTTTTTTAAAAAAGTTTTTAAAAAATGAAATTACTTGCTAATTTTATTAAATCTCAAAAATTTAGTGGTAACTTAATTTGTAGTAATGTCTTTTCATATATATTTAATAGTAAGAAATTGTACTTTTTAGATGAAATGACTAAATTATTGATGTGGTGCAAACCAAAAAGAATATTTTTGACGCAAAAAATATGTATTTAATTTATAAAGAATAATTTATTTAAATTTCAAAATATAACGATTGACTCATTAATATTATTGAATCATATCCTTTAAAATATATCAATTTTTTAATGAAAATAGGTAATTGCATAAAACATTGGGGAATTTTTACATCAACAAAAGAAATATAGGGAACATCACCCCTAAGTAGACCTAGTTACCAGGCTAGTTTTGATTCGAACAAGTCTGGAACTTTCGATTCCTGTTCACTCAAAAGGGTGAATCATAACTAGAACTGCAAACTCCTCAAAGTTTCAGTTTTGATTCTAGTCTTGATTTAATATGGTCTAGTTTAAATCTAATGGTTCAATTATTTTAGATTTTTTATTTCTTTAAATGGAAAAAAAAATTTAGTTCGGCTCGGGACCATACCAGAAATTCCAATTCATTTATGGGTCGAGTCAATCCTCAAGTTTTTACAATTCTGGTTTCAACTAACGTTTAACCTAGTCTACTTCTAAGTATCAATTCTAAGTATCAAGTTAGCAGCAAGAGAATGAGCATGAATAACCGACTTATGGGTTGACGACTATATTGTCTACTCACATAGCAAAAGGTGACAAATATAGAGACCTCATTTAAGATTGCAACTGTTAAGGAATTGCATAACTCACCTACCTGAATTCGAATTCAGTAAACATTCTCGTTCATCCTAAATTAAATTATTATTATTTAAAAAATATTAAAATTAGTTTAATTCTATATTTTAATTAATAATTTATATAAAATATTTTTATTAATAATTTATATTCTAAAAATTTATTAATTTTATAAAATATTTAAATTATATTTTTTAAAAATAAAATATATAAAATTTTATAAATATTATTATAAAAAACATATACTTTATAATCAATTAATTATTTATATAGGTGAATTCGAGTAATGAATACTCAAAATGTAAATTCTGAACCCGATATATGTATTACTTTTTAAATTGAACTCATCCCAAAAATGATTATATACCATCCAAATCTATCTTATTAGGGTTTAGATAGATTGGGTATCCACAAATATCCAACCTGTTGTCATCTATAACCTCATCTAAATTGTATCATCCAAAGCAATACCCAGTGGATCTAAGCAAATCTCTGTTCATCGTTGTATGGTGACAACCTTCTGCAAATATGACTCCAGCAACCATTATCATGAGCAAACTAAGTGCAAAAACATATCGCTATTCAGCAATGTAAATGGTAAAAGAGCCTTGTACATGTCTGCAAGTCGAGACTACAGTCATGTAGAATCACTGTTAACTAAAGCTGATGCATCAACATTAACTTTGAGTTTAGTACCCCACTGAGGTAACCAAGAGTGGTGATGTGAATTGCTCTGAGCACTCATCTTAACCTGCATAGCATGCATGCTTGAATGAAAAAGCATCGCAAAATTTCACCACTTGTGGAGGCTTGGAACCATGACAAAAACTAACTAGTTTCTATCTCTCAAAAATTAACGCAAAGCATCAGAATTGTTAGAGTCAAGTCCACCGCGTCCAATCCCTTATAATTATATAATAGCTGATATCACCCACTAAAAAAAAAAAAAAAAAAATTCAATTTTGCAATTGATTTTTACAACCAACTGAAAATCGATTACTATTAACAATAAATTTTATAACTAATTTGTGATTTTAATTTTTTTTAATAAAATAATTAATTTTTAAAAATTTAGCAATCGATTCAAGAATCGGTTGCTAAATCGTTCGCTATTAGTAATCGATTTATAATTGTTAGTAATCAATTTATAATTGATTATTAAAATCAGCTGTTATTAGCAACCAATTATAAATTGGTTACTATAATCGATATTAAAAGAACTTTAAATATACAATTAAGAATGATTTTAAAATCAATTGCAAAAATAGTTGCTACCGATTTAGGAAATTGATTTCTAAATTAAAGAATTATTTTAATTGGCTTCAAAATTAGCAATCAATTTGTAATCGATTGCTAAAACGGTTATTATTTGTAATTAATTCCTTATCGGTTGCTAAAAGCAACCGATTTTTGTAATCAATTACAAATCAGTTGCTAAATTTTTCCTCCAAAAAATTTTTGCTCAATTTTTTTTTATTTTATTTTTTATTCGTAACTGATTTGCAAATTAGTTGCTAAGAGTAATCATTTTGCAAATTGGTTGCTTTTACCGTTTTGCGAATCAGTTGCTAAAAGCAACCAGTTTGCAAATCAGTTGCTAAGAGCAATCGTTTTGCGAATCAGTTACTAATAGCAACCGATCTTTGCAACTGATTATTTCTCCTTGAAAATTTCCGCCCATTGTTTTTTGTTTCTTTTTTTAATTTGCAATCGATTTGTGAATCGGTTGTTAACAATAATCAACTTTTGAAACTGATTTTTTCTCCTTAAAAATTTTCGTCCTTTTTTTTCTTTTCTAATTTGCAATCGACTTGCGAATCGGTTGTGAATAATCATCGATTTTTACAATTGATTAAAATCAGGTGCCATTAGCAACTGATTTTTTCTCCAAAAAATTTTAGCTTTTTTTTTAAAAAATTTTGATTTGCAATTGATTTGTAGATCGGTTGTTAATACTAACTGATTTTGGCAACTGATTGAAATCAGTTGCTATTGGTAACTAATTTTATAATCAATTGATAATCGGTTGCAAAATTTTTTCTTTAAAAAATTTTAGCCTAATTTTTTAAAGAAATTAACAATTGACAATCGATTGCTAAAATTGGTTGATTATTCACTTTTATAAACTACTACTCTTTTTTTTTTTCTATTACTCTTTTTTTTTTCTCTATTTCTTCTCTTTTTCCTCATTTTTTTTGTCACTTTTTTCATACTCATCTATTTTATTTATCATAATTTTCTTTATAACACATTTTTTTCGTCATCTTTTTTTTTCTCATCTATTTTCTTCATCTTTTTCTTTTTCATATATTTTTCTTTATCATTATCTTTTTCTTTCTCATCTATTTTCTTTATTATCTTTTCTTTCTCATCTTTTTTCTTCTTCATTATTTTTTTCTTTCTCATCTTTTTTATCACTATCTTTTTATTTCTCATATATTTTCTGCATCTTTTTCATTGTCATTTTTTCCTTCTTCATCATCTTTTTCTTTTTCATCTTTTTTATTTAATTTATTTTTTTTGACATAAAATAAAAATTTTTCTACAAATATATTTTTTGTTAGTAATTATTTATAATATTAATTTTTAGTAATTTTTTGTTATAATATTATATGGTAATTTTTTTAGTAATTTGTTTTATAAATATCTTTTTATATTTTATTTTTTGTTAATATTGTTTTATAATATTTTTATTTTTTAGTAGTAATTTTTCATTAATAATATATTATTTTATTAATTTTTGAAAATTTTATTTATTTGAATATTTTATTTGATATTTGAAATTTTATTTTTTTATAATTTTTTTAAATTTAGCAACCAACTTTTCGATTTTCAAATTAGTTGCAAATAACAACCGATTTTCAAATTAGTTGCAAAATTACAAAATTAAAGATATTAAATTTTTTACAACTGATTATGTTTCAGTTGCTAGCAGCAATCGATAGTTTTTTACAAAAAAATTTATTTTTTTAAAGTTTATTTAATTTAGTAACTAATTTAGTTATTGATTATTATTTGCAACTAGCCTTATTGCAATCAACTGAATTGATTGTGAAATTGGTTATTAAATCGATTAGCAACCGATTTGGTCGGTTGCTAATCTTTTTTTTTTTTTGGTAGTAACTCCATGGACGTAGTGGAAATGAAGCATTTTATTCTTAAACCCAAAGGTGACATCAACCAAAGACTATGAGCAATCCCTAAAAATATGCAATTGTGATTCCACCCTAAAGCCACATTGTGGCACACAATTAAAGAAGAATATCATCACCACCTCTTTAAATCTCCAGAAACTTCTCCTGTCACAAAGAAATTATGGACAAGTGTAAATTTAGAAGAATTCATGGAAGAACTCTACATTGCCATTCAAGAAGCTTTAAGGAAGTTCAACATCACCACTTTCACTTATGACCAATATTAATTCGATCATTGCTATTAAGCTAGCGTAAATAGGTGTTGCAAGTGTTGTGTAGGTGCAAGTGAAAGTGAGGTGAGTTAAAAGTGTGAGAGTGCAATCAAGGGTGAGTGTGTTGTGTGCATAAGTGAGTGCAAAGAGAGAGAGAGGGAAAGTCTTGTGTGCATGAAAGAATTGGTATGAGTGAAAGAAAGTCGGAGTTGAACAGAAAACTCAAGTGCTGCAAAAGAAGACTCCTTCAAACACAGCTAGGCTTTGGAAGGCATTGGTCTGGGACCAAGTTTTTTAAACATTTGATAGTCACGATTGTGTCAAGTTCTCAAGGAGTGGTTGTCAATCATCGATCTGAGATTGAAGGAGATTCTACTCATGGGCAGTCTAGAATTGTAGAGCTTGTTTGTCTAAGATCAAACTTGGTTAACTAACTGGAACAAATAACCAAGTCACTATGGTGGACATGTCAACTTCAGTGAGTAGTCTAGAAAAACTCGATAATAATAACAATAATTATAGCACTTTTATGCAATTCTATCTGCATTGTATGCAGTTCTACCTGCTTAGTCAAGATTTATAGGAGATTGTTGGAGGTGCTGAAATATCATCCCCAACAAATTCCGAAGACCTCAAGAAATGGAAGGTCAGGACTAGTAAAGTTATGTAAGCTTTGTCAATCTTAGTAGAGGATGAATTGTTGCTACACATCAAGGATGCAAAAACTCCCAAGGAGGCATTGGACACTCTTACTAAATTATTTGTTTGGACGAATGATGCAAAACTACAATAACTTGAGAACGAGCTATTATCAATCTCACAACAAAACATGAAGATAAGTGAGTATTTCACTAAAGTTAAATCTCTATGTCAAGAAATTTCAAAACTGGATCCTCAAAATCAAATTATAGAGACATGAGGAGAATCATAATCATTGGGTTGCTTCCAAATTTAATGTCCTTGTCACAGCAAACTATGGATGGCTATAGAGTCAAATTTGAATGAGTTAGAAAATATATTAGGTAATCAAGAGGCTTTAAATAAATAAATGTCTAAAGCATTGGTTAAAGAAAATGAAAAAGCAATTTTAATAATAAAAGGAGTAAGGATAATGATTCAAATTTACTAGATAAAAAACTAGAGAAGGATAAATGCAAAAGGGATGGCAAAAAATCAACTAGAAAGGAGTTGGCAAGAAGGGAAAGCCCACCAGAACCAGTACAACCTTGATCAATTAAAGGATAGGACAAATAGTTGTAAAAATAATCAGTGTTATGTTTGTGGAAAAAGAGGCCATTATACTTGAAATTGTTAGTATAAAAGAGCAGAAAGGAATGTTGGGACGACTATATAGCCTAAAGTTGAAATTGAAGGTTAATGGGATCTTCAAGCTTTTTGTGTCGTTGTACAACCAGGCGATGTCGGTAAGTTCACATCTGACATCCCCATTCATAGATCAGTTAAAAGAGATTATAGAATTCAATAGTGTAAAATTATAGGAGGAGATTGCACTCACTGCCACAAGTGAGGAAAAATGGAACTTATAAGCATCCGTCCCTACTACAAAGTTAATTAACCAACGATGTGATAGTAAGGAAGAATGGGAGTTGATGGCAATAAACTTCTTTGAAGAAGTTCCATTGAAAGAAGAAATCAACTTTGATGAAGGAAGAATTTATTAGTTGAATCCAAGTCCAAGCATTGATGAGGTAACTTTAAACTTGGTCATGGAAGAAGATAAGGAATTCAATTCTATAGTGACATGAATTGCAGATATATAATCATGCAAAAGAGAATAAAGTATTGGTAGAAAGATTTGAGAAGAAAATGCAAGAAGTGCAGCCTATTCCAAACTTAATGGAGGAGCTTTCATGGTCTACAAGTAAAGAAGAAATAAGAGATGGAACTTATTTCGAAATATTGGCTGGCAAAAAAAATGGAAGGGTAAGCTAAAGTGGAAGAAGTGGTAATGGCACAAGAAGAAAAAAGAAGTCTAAGTTGGGAAAACAAGTTAAAATCAAAGGGTATTGTTAGGGATTCAAATAAACATACAAGATATGAAGGATATAAGAAGATATTTTGAAATATTGGCCGACAAAAAGAAAAAGAAGATCCATTGCAATACATAAGGGTACAAGACAACTATATGAAAGTTGAAGACTATTGTGATCAGGATAGTCATGAAGTTCCAAAGCAAGACAAGAAAGAAAGTGGAATTATAGAGAGTCAGTGCTGAGGGTGAGTATTGAAGAATATCATCACCGCCTCTCTAAATCTCTAGAAACTTTTTAATGTCGTAAAGAAATTCTGAACAAGTATAAATCTAGAAGAATCTAGGGAAGAACTCTAAACTACCATTCAAGAAGCTTCAAGGAAGTTCAACATCACTGACTTCACTTATGGCCAATATTAATTTGGTCATCGCCATTAAGCTAGTATAAATAGTTGTTGTGAGTGTTGTGTAGGTGCAAATGAAACTGAGGCGAGCTAAGAGTGAGAGTGCAATCAAGGGTGAGCATGCTGGTGCATAAATAAGTGCAAAGAGAGAAAGTGCTGTGTATATAGGACTATAGGAGTATTGGTGTAAGTGATAGAAAATAAAAAGTGTGTTGCGAGTTTAAAGCTATAAAATTACAATTTAGTCCCTCTTAATAAAATTTTCATTCATAAAAGTCTATCATTCTTTTCATCCTCTAATTTTTTTTACAATTAACACTATAATACCTTTGGTAGATATGTATTTTAGCTCTCCAACAAGAAATGCCATAAATATACTAATACTTTCGGAGGCATTGGCATCAATCAAGTCTTGCGCTAATTAAAAGAGAGGACAATGAATGAAGCTAAGGCCATGGGAGTAACGTATAATAATCATGTAGCTAGAGGCAGAGTGACACTTCATTGAGGAGTCAAGAGTAATACATCAACACCCTATAAAAAAAAATTTCAGTTTAGCAACATATTTTTTCGTTGTTAATTCATTTTAGCAATGGAAAATTTTCATTTCTAATATTCTCATTGCTAATCAGAAAGCAACGGAATTAAATTGTTAGTAATTAGCAACAACTTAGCTATGAATTAGCCGTTGCTTAGCAACGTATTTACAACATTTGTTGCTAAACCAGCAAAGATTACAATCCATTGCTAAATTTAATAATATATTTTAAATCCACTGCTAACTTAAAAATAATACCAAGGCTCTGTTTGTTTTACGAAAAATATTTTTTTGAAAATTATTTTTCATATTTTTTGGTATTTGGGAGCACTCAGGAGAATTAATCAATGAAAAATATTTTTCTAATTAAAGAAAAATTAAGTCATTTTTAAGGAAAATGACTTTCATTTTTCAAAATAGAAATCATTTTTCATTTTCTAAATTTTAAAAATATTATTAAAATGTGAACGCACTTATACATATACGAAATAAATAAATAAATATCATTAATTTAACATTACAACCAAACAATGAAAAATATTTTCATGAAAAATATTTTTCATGTGCAAGTAATTTTCTGTGAAATAAACGAAACCTAAATTTTGAATAAATTAATAAATTACCAATAAAAAATAATTACGTGCAACTCAAACATTAATGGAAAAATACTATTAAAAAATAATTTAGTAATAAAAATTACTACTTAAAATTATGATTAATATGCATCATACATATATTATCATAAATAATTTTATAATAAAATAATACTAATAAAATATTAATAAAAAATAAAATAATGTTAAAAGTACAATAAAATATTTTTTAAAAAATAAATTATATCCCTAAAAATTATTAAAAATGACTAATAAAAAATAAATTGGTTAAAAATTACAAATTTATAACTAATAAAAATATTGTTTTTTCATTACCATTAATACAATAAATTACAACTAAAATTACAACATATTAATAAATAGTAAAATGAAAGAATATATAGAGACAAGGAAAAAGATGAAGAAGAATTAAAATGAAGGAAAAGAGAAGAAAGAGTAAAATGATAGAAAAGGACAATGAAAAAAATATATATTAATAAAAAACAAAATATATGAGAAAAAGATGGGAAACAAAATTTAAAAAAAAAAAAAGACAAATATATGTAAAGCTGCATGAAGTCCCTCGGCACATTTTTTGTTGCACACTTGCACTTGCCACAATGATCAGTATTATTTGCAACACTAACCCAACTTCCATGGCAGCAAAGCTCTCCAAATCTGCACTTGTTATCATTGTTCGCAGACTTCATTACATATGTTTTGAGCAATGATATTACAATGTGCCCCTCTCTGTGGCACAATGGCTAAGAATCTAGTTCTTGACCTGAGATTGGGTAGTCTGTGACCAATGGGGAAAATTGTTGAAGATAAAAAAAAGTGCTGGGAGGTGGCGTGGCTTTTGAGCTTGAGAGTGGATGGGGAGGATGATAAACAGAAACTAAATTTTTATTATTTAGTCTTATTTTACGTACGA
The DNA here is from genome assembly GCF_030052815.1 of Hevea brasiliensis. Lineage (NCBI taxonomy): Eukaryota > Viridiplantae > Streptophyta > Magnoliopsida > Malpighiales > Euphorbiaceae > Hevea > Hevea brasiliensis. Next base: position 15,148,838 of record NC_079503.1, on the reverse strand, counting down.
CTATTTTATAATTAAAATGAACATTTTAGATGAATTTTAATTTTCATGATGCAAATATAAATAGCGTTTAGTAAAATTTCACTTTTTTGCTAATGATAACTAATTTCAAGGTACCATTTTGTCATAAATTTAAGTTTAAGACCCATTTAAAAATGCATGCATGAAATCACATGATATTTTGTTGCAACTCTCTCTATATATATATATGAAAATGAAAAAAATGATAAAAAGATGAGGAAGAAAGGAAGAGAAAAGGGAAGAAAGTGTAACGAGAGACAAGAAAAATGAAAAAAAAAAAATGATTGAAAGTGAGGAAAGAAAAGGATTAGAGATTATATACGCAAACTAGTAACAAATTAACAATTGACTGTAAAATCTGTTGCTAATTAAAAAATATAATGCTTTCCCTCCATGAGTTAGAAATGAGTTCAAAAACTTTATTGCTAATTAAAAAAATGTGGGCTTTTGAAAAAATTTGGCAATCAAACTCTACTACTAAATTTAGCAACGAAATCAAAATTCATTGCTAATTGAACAAAAGTGTCTATATTTTAACAATGGAATTGAAAATATTTAGCTAATTTATCAATGAAATGAAAATCCATTGCTAAATTTAGCAACAGACTCAAAATCCATTGTTGATCTAAGAAAAATCTCTATAATTTAAGAATGGATTAAAAATTTATCACTATTTAATCAACGAAATTAAATTCCATTGCCATATTTAGTAAGGATTCAAAATATATTATTAATCAAATAAAAGTCTTTAGGACTTATTAACTAAATTAGAAATTCGTTGCTAATTTACCAATAGGATGAAAATTCATTACTAAATGTAGCAACGGACTCAATATTTGTTGATAATTGAAAAATCCGTTACTATATTTAACTACAGAATCAAAATCCATTGCCAAAATTAGCAATGAATTTTTAGTTTCATTGACAATAGAAAAGTCTCCACTACGTAGCAATAGCTTTTTCAATCCATTGCAAATCCATTATTAATCCGAAATATAATATAAAATATATAAGTATATGAATTTTTTACTAGTTCAAAAAAAATTACAACAAATTTTCTATAATAAATACTACATAATTATGATTTTTAATTATTATATAACTTTAAAATATAAACTCTATTATTTAAAGGAATAAATTGTAATATCTCTAATTTTTTAAAAATTACATCGAAACAAAATTCTTTAGGAATTTTTTTTTGTAAGTTCCATAATTTTTCGACAACTAATGAATTATTGGTAAAGTTTTTATTCACAAATTTATTTGGGGAAATTTATCACCCAATTAGAGTTATGGGTATGAATAAGAGATTGAGTTATCCATATTGTTACTATTGGAGAATAGTTTTTTACTATTAAATTAGTAATATATATATATATATATATATATATATATATATTCTCAAGAGGTTGACATTGGCATTATTTTCTATAGGATTGCCACGTGACTAATACGTAGCATTCTCCTCTTCTTTGGACTTAGGTTATTTAGATTAGGTACGAGATCTATGTCTTATATATGAACCATGGACCGGATACTCATTTTACTATTTAATGAATTTATATCTTTGACAAAAAAAAAAAAATCATTGTTATTAATAATTATGGGTATTAAAGTGTAAAATTAAAGTTGTTAATAGAATGATAAGGTTAAATCTGTGTATGATCGTAAACTGAAAAATGAAGTTGAAAGTTTAATTGATAAAAATTAAGTATAATTAAAATATTTTTTTTAAGTTAAATAAAATTGTTAAAATTAAAAGTTATGGATATATATATATATAAAGTAGAAAGGTATTTTAAAAAGTCTGACACATAATATTTTCTTTCATAATATTATTATGTGGCTAATAAATGACATTTTCTTTCACATTATTACCAAGTGATATTCTTTATTATATATAAATTATAAATTACTTAATAATTATCCTATTAATATTATAATAAGTAGCAATTATTATAAGGAAACTTGAAATATATTAACGTATATTAATTATATATATTTATACCTATATTATATATAGATAGATTTTAATTATTTCTAGTATGAAATCTTTATTAAAAAGTTTGAGAGATAAAAGTAATAAAAATAAAATTTAAAATAATTAATAAAAAATTTAAAATATTATATTATATTTATATATTAAAATTAAAATACTTAAAATTGTTAATAACCACGTGTAATAGCATGGGCAATTATTGTTTTTATTTATATATTGAAAGTTTGGTGGAGAATTTGAAAGGAAAGAAAGAAGGAAAAAATGAGAGAGAATTCTTTAACAGTAAGGGCTATGGATGATCAAATTTCCTCACCGTGTTTCTTGGCTCGAAAGTTTCCATTTGACACCAACTTTGTTCGATTGTAATAGTCAAATGAAGAAGATCATCAACAACCAGTATCACTGTAAATCCACGTTTGTATTTGACATAAAATGAGAAACAAATAATAACTAAAAATGTAAGTAATAACGATTATTATTTTTTTTTAAATTACAACGTAATTATAGATTTTGGGATCCACCCATGTATATAGATTTCCTCATTGAAACTCATATATATATATATATATATATATATATATATATATATATATATATATATCCACTCACTATTAAATTGCCATTTCATGTAAAAAATTCTATATAGAATCACTACTTTATTATATAATTTCATTGACAAATGAACAAAACTTTTCGAGTGATCATATTTTACAATAAGAGTCGATTTTGGAGAAATTGATTGCATATTAAGAAATCAATGCATCGCAAGCTTTTCAAAGGTATGCTTGGATTGAGAAAACGTCTCTGGAGATTGTTATTATAAAGATTTATTTTATTATAAATATTTATTTTATTATAAAATATTGTTATTTAAAATTTATACTATCCGAACAAAATCAAGTCAATTAGTCAAACCATTCAGCATAACAGTCAAAATGTTAAATACTCGATCAAAGAGTCAAAACCGAGTGAAACACTGATTAACATCTTAAATGGGGCAGTTTCAATTCGAACGAAAGATAAACCGGTCTTGGCCCAAATCGGACAACAATATGATTGCTCGTCCAATTGGCCAAGCAAAATGTAATACCCCTTACCCGGTCTAGAGTGTAGCAGAGTAAGGTGTGCTATATTCTGTACCGGAGCACCTTATCATCTTATCTTGTCTTATCCATTATTAATCTTGTATTCTTTTTTTTTTTTTTTCCAAATTGGAAAACGAATAGAGTTTCCCCTGTTTTATTAGCATTTGGCGTATTTTACTATTCACCTGATAAAAATTACCTGTTTATAATTTTTATCATATCAATATTTTAATATCTCAAGTACATATCCATTTCATATCATCAATCACTCCTATAACATTTCTTCTAAAAAACATTTCATTTCATTAACAAAATTCATGTACATAGTTTATATTTTATTATACAAGCCCAAAATATGATTACAAGCTTTCTTATATACAATAAACAAAATGAATATACAACTGGTAACTATGGGCCCTACTAATACACATTGCTGAGGTGACTCCACTTTAGTGCAGATCTACTCAAAATCTCAATCTGGACTCTACTGGTCAGTCTCTCCAGTACCAACGCGTGGAAAACCAACACACTAAGTGATATGCATAGTGGTGCATTTAATAAAGTAAAATAAGCTACATAAATAGAAATACATGTTTTAGATATGAAATGTAGTAAATAAATGCATTTTTATAAATTTTAAGCTATTTGTATTTTATTGTGCTTTAAGAGTAATTTGGCTCTTTTAGGTCTTCTCCATTCAATTATCTCATATTAAATCTTTTTGGGCTAAATAATAATTTATCTCCATTCATTTATTAAGCTAAATAAATAGTAATGCATGTTTCATGGGTGGAGAACCATAAAATAATGTACTTTTATACTTTTGAGTCTTTGCATATTTTGTTACTCTGTAGGAGCATATTATGTGTTTGGGATTTTTATCATGAAATTGTTTAATATTAAAGCTTATTAAATCATATCAGTGCCTAAGTAACCTATAACTGACTGTTAAGACTAGATACACGAGAGTATACTTGTTAGATACCCTGTGTGCCTACAAAGTATACATCATGTCATGTCAGGCATAAGACTAGCAGGCAAGCATAAAGCCAGATAAATAATCATATCAGACAGATATTGTCTATCAATGATCATCCATATAGGCAGTATTGCAATCTATGGTCCCTAATTGGTATACCAGTTGATCCAACCTATACACATAAGTCTAGGCATACACTGGGCAAATTAGTAATTTTAAGCACTTATAGTTTCATTATTTCATGTTATGCACTATTTATGTTTCATAGCAGTTTCATGTTACTTGTAATGGGAAACATAAGTCCCAAGTACATATTTGCATCCCTTATGTGTTCATTAACCCATGTAGGGTAAATAACATTTACACCTTAAAATATTTTGTAAAAGATTTCATGAATCTAGGATTGGTGTCTTAACTTCACTTAACAAATTGGTCAAGTTGTACACCCTGTTTGGCCACACTTCCTTCAAGAAAGTTGTTCCTCTATGTCTTATCTTTATTTTTTCCTTTTTGAATTATGTCATTTGCAACTTTAGAACTCAAGTTATGGTCAATTTTCCAAGACTGGTCCATTGACTCATTACTATTCTAGAACCAGGCAGATTCTGGAATCCCAATTTTGTCCAACCATTTGGAAATGTTACAGTCATATTTAGGCCTAATGTCTTTCATATGAGTTGTTCTCCTATGTCTTAGGGTCACACGAGTTTAAGAATCACTAAGTTTTAGGTTGTGTAGGGTGAGTTATGGCCAATTAATTGACCTAGACTCATGAACTCTATACATTCAGGATTTCAAGTTCAGGTCAGTGTTTACAATTCCCATTTTAGGGTCCTTACACTCAAAATTTGGGTAAAGTTCCTAAACCAAAGTTGGAGTCCTGTTTCTTAAGTTTCCAAAACAGTTTGTCTTATCCTAATTGGAGTTTTCTAGTGAGAGTTATGATTTAATTACTGTCCGGAGGTCAAATAGCATTTTGGTTCAAGTTCAGGAAATCCAGGATTGAAAGTACTGATTTGTCCTAGCAAATTGTCCAAGTTTCATTAGGTTTTGGATTTTGATCAAAACAACAAAATTGTAGTTCTAGGTCTTATAGAGGTTTTGGCTTTAGATTCACTACATTTGCAATTTTGTGGCCTAAGTTATGGCATTTTTTTAAAAACTGGTCGAGTATGATCAATGTCCAAAATTTCATGTCAGGTTCTGGTTCTGGTTAGATTTGCTGACCCAAATTAGACTAGCGAATTGGTTGGGTTAGCGACAGAATTTGGCTCTAAGTTCTTCATATGAAATGTTCTCCTATGTCTAAGCTTTTCATAGTTCAAAAATCAGCTCAATTGGAGCTTCCTACAGTGAGTTATGCCCATTTGAACACTTACTGTTCATTTAGTCATTTTTTCAGGTCTAGCATTTGGTTACCCAGATTCAAGCCAATTTTAGATCAAATTAGGTTCAGTTTCTGGATAGAGATGGTCTCTTCATGAAAAATGTGACATTATGTCCTAAGTTTCATCTTCAGTTGATCTCACACCAATTGGAGCAATGTAGCTCTACTTATGCTTATTTAAACACACTGGACTCATAGGTCTAGAATTCCCTGTACAAAAATTGCACTTCCAAATCTTTAATTCCTCCCAACTACCAACTTCAAATCACATTCAATACACTTCAAATAGTCCATAATTAACCTCAACAATGTAAATTTCATACCATAACACAAAATTCCCAAATTTGATCCAAAACCCTAACTACACAAGTACATCTCATGCCACACATGCAAATTCAACATATCTTTCATAGGTATAACATTTCCTAGGCTAAAATCGATCATTAACTCCATTAAACATATCAAGGTCCTCACCTACTCAAGCTGTCCGAAATCCAAGATCATCCATTCAAACATGTTACTTCAATTTTCCATGAAATTTTATCTCAATACAACATGATTTTAAGAATTGAAGAAGAAAGGTGGTTAGAAATTGGACTAACCTTGACTTGACCAACTTTGATCTTGCCAAATCTTCAATTCTCTTGCTTTCTTTTACTTCTAATCTCTTCCCCAAGGTGTAAGTTCAAGTTTTAGTGAAGGGAACTTTGAATTTCATGGTGGAATGGCATGGAAAATCAAGCTTTGGAAGTTTGAAAATAGTGGAAGCTTTTGCCTATGGTGTTTCGGCCAAGGAGTTTCCAAGGAAGAAGATGGCTTTTTCTTCTTTTAATGCCATTTTGTCCTTATATAATTATAATTATCCCTAAGCAAAATTATAGTAATTAATTAAAATTAATTTAATTTTAACTTTTATAATAATTCCATGTATGTCCCTTTTTGTTAATTTGCATATAACTTCATATTTTAATTCCATTTTCAAAATTTTGATGTAACTCATTTTAGTAGACATTTAGGTCAAAAGTCAACTCTGGGTATCAAATGATCAAAATGTCCATCATCGAGTTACAGTCAATCTTTTTTTATAATACTGATTAAGTCTATAACCCGATGATACTTTGATTTTTTTTATAATACTTTTTTCATTTTATTTTCATCTTATTTTTGGTCCTTAGACTGGCTTTGAATATTACTATTCACTGATAGAATATGGCACTATTCAGAGCACAAAAGTATGGGACGTTACAATTTTTGAAGGAGCGGAAGCATGAAAAACATAAGTTTATACCATTGAATTCAAAAATTTTCACCTAGTTCACTTATGGCAGCCCTTGAACAGCTTCTAAAGCTTTTTCTATGAATTAGAAAATCAAGTTTTGCCTTTTGAGAGATTAAAGATGTAAACAGAATACTAGAAATGATTTCTAGTATTTTTAATTCAAGAGATTGTTTGCTAATCTCTTGAAATAGATGAGAGATGAAGAAGAAGTGAAGGAAGAGGAGCCTTTGGGTGGCAGCACAAAGAGGAGCTGCAGCTTATTTTATTTTTCTTTTCATAACAACACTTAAATAGCTAGGTCACCACTTAAAACCCTTACCACATGTCACCTTCTGATTGGTTCTAAGTTTAATTGACCCAGTCACATTGTGCCAAGTGTCAAACCTATATTTAATCTTAATTTTAATCATCTTACATGATTAAAAGACATTTGGCAAGCTTATGTGTAGTGCCATGTGTCACCATCTCATGGTACCACATGTCACCCTGTGAAATGACCAAAATGCCCCTGTGTCTTAATTTTGAGTTCTCAACCCAAAATAATTATTTCTCTTCTTCTAATCAATTTATATTAAATATAAATCAATTAATTAATCTTTATTAATTAATTTCTCATTAATTAAATTCATATTTAAATACTTTAAATATAAATTTAACTTATACTATACATCCAATAATCTAAATTTGGTTTCAAGTCATGCTAGGGACTTTGCAATCAAACTGCAAATCAAACCTATTTAATTAATCAATTAAACTCTTTAATTAATTAATTAAATCATATTTAATTTGGTGATTACTTGTGTATGCGTATGACACACTAGGCTCATCACTAATTGGCAATGAGATATGATATCAACTCTTAATATCATCAGAACTCTTTCTTACCATATATGATTTCTCTAAATCATTTTATGCACCTCATAGACCATGGTTAACACCTAGCATAGCATGCCATGGCCACTCAATTAGTAATAAGGTTTACCTTAAATGAACCTATAATCATATATTACCATGCACTAGAATCTCTGTTATAAAATCCCAACTCAAGCTGGAGTCATGGTTTATGTCAAACCCCATTTGTTATTAATATTATGTTCTCTTTTAATACCAGTTCTTGATTAAAAAGATTTTTCTCATCAGAAACTCTTTTTTGATTAAATCTATCTGTCCTGGCCAGGAACTTGAAACATTAAGAACAATTAAATAAACATAGGATTTTATCCCTATTTACTTAGAGGAACAGATTCCATCTTGATCAACACCTACCTCCATATATAACTAGTAGGAGCTAACACATGCCCATATACCCATACATAGTACAAGTATGAAAGCAGTATCAAACTCAAACCACCTATATACAAGATAACTATGCTATCTTAGGTCTAAAGATTATATGCACTGATATAATTTATGATAATACATTGACAAGAGTAAACTCCATGTGCTTGTCATAAGTGTCACTGGTTCGACCTACTTATCATGTATAAGTGCCTATCATTTTTGTCATATGGCATGAGACTCACCATTCCATCTCATTTATATATCATATAAATAACTTGGGAATAAACATGAGTACAATCTTTCTGGATAAGTCATGTTCTTATTGTGAAGTATCCTCGATTGTGAACCTATTTATGATACTTTGTACTAGAGATACTGTCACTCATATTCTTAACAACTTAAGAATAGAATTTCTAATAAAATATCAATGGACCTTTTCTATTACACATAAATATATTATGTAAACGAAAAAGTGAAAAATGCCTTTTATTAATAAAAATATGTACAAGATACATACTAAATGATATGCTCTAAGGCATACTACTAACAATCTCCCACTAGCACTAGAGCCATTTATTACAATATCTTAGACCCATCTTCTCAAGATATCTAGCTGAGTCTGTGACATAGGCTTAGTGAATGGATTAGTTGAATTTTCAGCTGATGCTATTTTCTGCATGGCTGCATCGCCTCGTCTAACTATTTCTCTGATAATGTGGTAGCGCCTTTCTATGTGTTTGGATTTTTGGTGAGACTGGGGTTCCTTAGCCTGTATGACTGCTCCATTGTTGTCACAGTGTAGTGGAACTGCTGACTCAATGGAAGGAGCTACTGCAAGTTCTGTCACGAACTTCTTTATCCATACAGCTTCCTTTGCAGCATCTGATACAGCAATATACTCAGCCTTGGTAGTGGAATCTGCAGTTGTGCTCTATTTGGAACTCTTCCAACTGAATGCACCTCCATTACAAATGAACACATACCCAGAGGTAGACTTTCTATCATTGATATCTGATTGGAAATCAGAATCAGTATAACCATCCAGTTGCAAGTCTCCACCTCCATAGATCAAGAATAAATCCTTAGTTATTCTCAAGTACTTAAGGTTATTTTTGACAGCTATCCAGTGTTCCAAACCTGGATTGGATTGATACATGCTAGTCAAACTAACAGCATATGCGATATCCAGCCTAGTACACAACATTGCATACATTAAACTTCCAATAGCCGAAGCATATGGAATCCTGACCATTTTATCTCTTTCTTCAGGTGTCTTTGGAGACATCTCTTTAGAAAGATGGATACCATGTCTCATTGATAATAATCCTCTCTTGGAATCAAGCATGTTAAACCTCTTTAACACCTTTTCCAAGTGTAGAATTTGGGATAAACCAATTATTCTTTTCGCTCTATCTCTATAGATGCGAATCCCAAGAATATAGGTTGCCTCCCCTAAGTCTTTCATGGAGAATGTATTTGACAACCATACTTTTACAGTTGTCAACATATCTGTGTCATTATCCATCAACAATATGTCATCCACATATAAGACAAGAAAAATGATAGCACTGTCACTAACCTTCTTATATACACATGGCTCATCCTCATTTTTGATAAAACCAAATGATTTAATGGCTTCATCAAAATGGATGTTTCAATTCCTCGAAGCTTATTTCAACCCATAAATGGATCGCTTTAGCTTGCATACCTTAGAACCATCTTGGGATTCAAAACCCCTAGGTTGTTCCATGAAAATGTTTTCTTCAATGTACCCATTGAGAAAAGCTGTTTTGACTTCCACTTGCCAAATCTCATAATCATAGTATGCAGCTATTGCTAATAGAATCCTAGTTGATTTAAGCATGGCAACAGGCGAGAAAGTCTCCTCATAGTCGATTCCTTGCCTTTGGCGAAACCCTTTCGCTACTAGCCTTGCCTTATAGGTCTCTACCTTTCGATCAGAACCAATTTTCTTCTTGAAAACCCATTTGTTCCCTATAGGTACAATTCCTTCAAGTGGGTCAACAAGATCCCAAACTTGATTCTTATACATGGAATCAATCTCAAATTTCATAGCATCAATCGATTTTGAAGAGTCTATATCTGATATAGCTTCTTCATAGGTAAGTGGATCATCTCTATGATCTACTTCTTCATGAGTAGACAACTCTTGTTCTTCTTCATGAAGGAGACCTTATCTCACTGGTGGGTGAGATACCCTGGTTGTTCTATGAGGAATAGCTGTAAATGTTTCATCAATGGGTGTAGGTTGACTAGATGGATCTATATCCATCTGATCTGTTGGTTAGTCAGAATTCTCCAATTCTAACTCTATTTGCCTTCCTTTGCCTCCTTTTTGAACAAACTGTTGTTCAAGAAACGTGGCATCTCTACTTACCACAACCTTTTGTGAAGTAGGCAAATAAAAATAATATCCAAAACTATCTTTTGGATATCCAACAAATCGACCATTTTCTAATCTGGTTTCCAATTTATCTGTGTTTAGTTTTTTGATATAAGATGGACAACCCCAAATCTTAACATGCTTAAGACTTGGTTTTCTTCCATGCCATATCTCATAAGGTGTGGAAGAAACTGATTTTGATGGAATCCTATTCAGAATATACAAAGCTGATTCTAATGCAAATCCCCAAAAGGAGATTGGCATATCAGTATAGCTCATCATACTACGTACCATATCCAATAGGGCACGATTTATCCTTTCAGATACACCATTAAGCTGTGGTGTTCCTGGAGGAGTCAGCTGGGAAACAATGCTGTATTCTCTCAAGTATTCATCAAATTCAGTACTCAAATATTCACCTCCACGATCTAATCGAAGAGCTTTAATACTCTTTCCTGTTTGATTTTCTACTTCAGATTTAAATTCTTTGAACTTTTCAAAGGATTCATGTTTGTATTTCATCAAATACAAATACACAAACCTTGATTTATCATCAGTAAAGGTAATAAAGTAATGAACCGCCTCTAGCCATTTCCTTAAATGGACCACATACATCACTATGTATTAGCTCCAAAATATTTTCAGCCCTTAGCCCTTGTCCAACAAAGGGTGATCTAGTCATTTTGCCCTGAAGGCAAGATTCATAAGTTGGAGTAGGCTCACAGCCCAATGAGAATAGAATCCCCATTTTCTGCAGTTTTGCAATCCTATCTTCTGCAACATAACATAACCTTAAGTGCCAAATATATTTTGAACTTGAGTTGATTTTCACCATGGCATTGCATTCATTCAGATCACTTGCATTTATTTTGTATTTGTCATTATTATCCAAATAATAAAGACCATCATTCATATAACCCAAACTAACATATTTATTTCCAAAATAAATATTGCAAACATCATCTGTGAATTGAAATTCATAGCCATTTCTAGTTAAGCTAGATATAGAAATGATGTTCTTAAAAACATCAGGTACATATAAAATATTATCCAAACACAAAACATGTCCAAACATGTAAAAAGATTTAGATCCTATGGCTAAAGCTTTAACAGTTGAGCCATTGCCAATCTGGACTCTAACATCTTGAGAACACAAGCTGCTACTATTTGCTAGTTCCTGCATATCATGAGAAATGTGAGAACTGGCACCAGTATCTAAAACCAAAGCTGTAGATGAACTATGAGTATCATCAGAATCTAAATAACAAGATATGGACATACCTTCCGAAGGTCTATCCTTCTTGTCCTTCAGAGAAGCAAGATACTCTAGGCAGTTTCTCTTCCAGTGCCCATCCTTCTGGCAATGGAAACGCTTTCCTTTGCCTCCATCAGCTTTAGTCTTCCCTTTCTATTTAGCTATTTTCTTGGAAGGACCAGGAATCTAAGGTTTCTTTTTCTTATTGCCCTTCTTTTTGTTGGACTTTCCAGCAGAAGAAGATGCAATCAAAGCTACCTCTTTTCCTTTATTGCCCAGCATATTCTTTTGAGCAATAACCAACATGTTGAGTAAACCAGCCAAGGTGTATTCCTATTTAGTCATATGAAAATTTGTCACAAAATTCCCAAAAGACTCAGGAAGGGACTGAAGTATCAAATCCGTCTATAGTTGGAAATCCATGTTAAAGTCAAGATGTTCCAGCTGCTCAATTAGCTGAATCATCTTGTGGACATGATCCCCAACATTCTGTCCCTCAGACATCCTCATGTGGAATAGTTGTCTAGATATCTCATACCTAGCATTCCTACTGTGCTCACCATACAACTCTTATAGGTGAAGGAGGATCTCACTCGCACTCTGCTTGTTCTCATGCTACTTCTGTAACTCATTACTCATGGAAGCAAGCATGTAACACTTAGCTCTCATATCATGCTCCTTCCACTTGTCCAAAGTTTCATGTTCCTCTTGAGTGGCCTCTGGAGGTAAGGGACCAAGAACATTTGAGTCTAGAACATATCCTATATGTTCAAGGTTCAGGACAAGTTTCAAATTTCTTAGCCAATCAGAGAGATTAGGTCCTGTCCACTTATTGTGATCAAGTATGCTTGCAAGGATATTAGATGGTGGTGGTTGTTCTGTGCTCATTATTATCAGAAAATTAACTGCAGAAAATAACTAGATTAATTAGTAAATGTATCATGTAATTAACTAAAATGATTATGGTCTTTTAATCAAATTGGTCTTCCCACTAACTTAGTGAATCCTACACTTCCAAAGTAGAAAATGGAAATCTTAATTGGATGGATTTCTAGTGGGTGATTGAATTCTTATAATTCTATTGATCATCCTCAGGTACATCCATTATTAGAATTACAATAAACTATGTCGACACCATATTTTGGCCGATCCCCCGAAATTAATAAACTTTGAAGCCGATCCCCAACATAGTCCCCTTTGCCAACCGACCACACTTCCGATCTCCCCTCAAAAGGAATTTAATTAATACCAAGTCTCCAGGTCATTTAAAGCCTCACCGATCCCTTAAACCAATTCTTGAGTCCTTTGATCATTTAAAAATATTTTATGATCTTTCTTGTCAAATAAGATTGAACAAACATTAGGCCTTCGTACCACCAGTCTTATGGCCGGTCTCTCATTTAAAAATTTGAGAATGATAAAGGTTTCAACTCGGTTTAAAGATGATCCCGATCTTAAGTGTTCAAAGCCAAATTTCTAATTTTAATTAAGTCCCGTTTCGTAACTGATCTCATGCATATTGTGTTTTCCGATCTCTTATACTTAGATTAATAATCACTTTCAGTTGTCGTTCTAATATGTTCAAACAATCAAGTGCTTATGCAATTTAGAAACTTTCCGATCACAATGAATCATTGAACAAAAGGGGAACTTTCATTTAATTTCAAAATTTATACAAGATCCCCCAGCCTGATCTACATGTTGTTCATTTTCTCTCTCACCTTCAGCCTCCTCCTCGCTATCCTCACCTTCATCCTCGGGAGCCAGGTTGGCCATCCAGGAGAAGTCCTCCTCGGGATAACGCTTCTTGAGCTCGGCCAGGAGATCTCTGTGAGCATTCACGTAAGCACCAGCTACTCCGGTCACCATTTCTTCTTCTTTCGCCTTGAGCTCCTCAGCAAGATGGGCGAGTTGAGCAGCTTCATCGGCCCGGAGCGCTTGCACTTCTTCAAGAACATGATCTCGCTCGGCCAGAACTTGAGCCTGTTCGGCCAGCTTATCCTCATAGAACTTCATTCGCCCCTCAATTTGTGATATGTAGTTCTGAGCGGACGACAGTTGGGATTGGAGAGAAGACACCTCATGACCCATTTTCTCGACTTCCTTACCCAAGCGATGAGCCTTCTCCCAGACCATGTGCTGGTTCACCAAACACTCCACGTTCAGGCTCATAGATCTGGTCAAGATGTCATCAAGGTTATCCGGAGACAGCCTATCCCGATCTTCTCGAAGGCAGATGGAAGACGCCAAGACCTTAGCGAAATCGGGGTTCTCTCAAACCGTGCGATTCTTCTCCAATGAGTGGATCAACACTTGGGCACCGCGGGAGAGAGTCCTTGGGGCAGGCTGGGAAGGACCCCCTTCCGCACTCGAAGCGACTGGAGGGGGCGGAGGTGGCTCTCTTGACGAGGAGGAGACCGAACCACTTCTATGATCGACGGTCCAGAAGGTTGAGACGAGCCTCCTCGAATCTCCCCTGGCTCATGACTGGGTGTCTGCATCTCCTCAGCCCGCTTCATCTCCCGTACTTTCCGGGAGATCTCCCTCTTTCGCTTTCGGCTCTCCTTGGAGGCTTCGTCGCTTGCCATACCTGCACAAAGAAGAGGTCAGTGAGATCGCTAAGGTCCAAAGATCTGAGATATAGAAAATACCGATGCCGAGATCAGAGAGCTGAAGCCCGTAATCTTGACCGGTGACCAGCTGCATAGTCCAATGGTGTAGCTCGACTGTCACTGCATCCAAACAAGAGAACTTCTCTCTGGACGCCTGTTCCTTCAACTCCATCACCATTGCACCCTCTTCCCTATTTAGGGCGATGTGCTTTGTAAGCAAAGGACCCTGATGCAGCCAGCTCCGAGGGAAGCCCTCAAAATCGTTCGGAATTTTGCTCCTCAAGATGAAGAAGCGGTTCTTCCAATTCTTCAACGAGGAAGGCAGGTCGGTAAAGAGCCCACAATGGGGTTTCGCCTGGAAGAACCAATACTCGTCGTCCTTTCGACGAGTTAGCCTGTGCAGTTCAGCGAACACCTTAGCTGTAGCTCGGAGCCCCTTAGCTCGGCATAAGCCTTGGAAGGCTACTAAGATCCGCCACGAGTTCGGGTGAACTTGGGTGATGCACAGTTGGTGATATTTTAAAACTTCTTTAAAGAAGTCGTCAACAGGGAACCACAGCCCGGCTTTTAACTGTTCTTCATACACCATGATCATATCGTTCCCCTCAAAGAAGTGATCTGCTCGAAGGTCGCCATGACACCGGATAAGTTCATACGAATCAAGCCAGATGTTGTACTCCTGGCTGAACGACTGCAGGTCGGTTTCTTGCAAGATAGATGGCAGCTCGTCCATGGGAAGATTTTCCCTCCTCGAAGAAGGCACATGCCTTGATGGTGCTGGTTGTCCCCGAGCTGGAACGGAGACCCTAGGAAGTTCAGGCCGCGCGCTTGGTCCGACCACCTCTACCTCATCGGACGACCACGAGAACTGAATGGAAGGGGGGCTTACTGCTCTCTGACCTTCGGCACCGCTCATTTTCAAAGGAAACAGAGAATTTAAACTAAAAGAAAGATCAAAACCCTTACCGGAGCTTGATCGGTGTCGGAGGAACTTGAGAAAACGAGAGAATTTGGAAGTTGTTCGCGAGAAACTGAAAATGACATAAAGGAGCAACTGGCTAACCCCACCCCTATTTATACTCGTTCGAGCATTTAATGCTCACGATGTTCCAGGTAATGCATCGGATAGCGGGACTCGCCAGCTATTTTGACACGTCTCACGAATATTCCGGAGATTCCATAAAGAGGTCGGTTAACTATAGGGCGGCAGATTAAGGTGTTTTGAATTACGGATCGGATAAGTGTCATTCAAATTAAGAGTCGGATTGGATAAATACTTCAGAGATCGAAAAATAATCAATGCAATAATAATAAAACGACAGTTGTCAAAATAAATTTTATTTCCGAAAAGATCTGATTACATCATTTGGGCGATCTCTGGAGATCGGATTACATTAAAGGTCTAACTACATCATTTGGGCGATCTCTAAAGATCGGATTACATTAAAGGTCTGATTACATCATAAGAGCGATCTTTAGAGACCGGTGGAACATCCTATCTAAAAGGCCTATGTCAAAGCCTAGTCTCGTGGCTGTGTCAAAAGATGTGTTTGACCAGGAGACCGGCTGGGGGGACTATGACTCTCATGAGAATGAGAGAGGTCATCATCAAAGTTACCGCTCGAAACCGAGCCGCTGTCGGAACACCCAGTATGGAGAGGAGCCAGATGAACGCCAAAGAGCAGTCACTGGTGTTGAGGGAAATATTAGCGATCTTCGCCGAAACCGGTTAAATCGATTATATCGGGCGAACGATTCGAGATCGGCACGATCGAGGTCCTCGATCCAGATCGGTTAATTAGTCCAGTTCTCTCACTGTCATCAGATAAGGTCATCATGATTTTTCGATCACCGGGATCGTAAATTTTCAGACAAGGAACAAAGAGGACAATCAGAAAAAGATTAAAAGCGGTCATTTTGTCCTGGATTGTTGCCGGAGCAGCTAGAACAAGGAAAATGAGGAGAATAGAGGAGAAAGTCAAATGATGTAGGGCTTCTCAGTTGAAGGTATATATATATATATAGGAAAATTTGAGCATTTATTGTGAGCAGAAAACGAAGCGGACGCCTCGAGAATTGAGGGAAATAAATGCTTTGACTGGACCGAACCCTATAAAAAGGAAGACTGGTGTGGTAAAGATTGGTAGAAGGGAGACTGGCATGAAAGATAGGAAGAAAGCATGTCAGGAGAGATTGGAAAAGAGGAACTCGGTATGAGAGATTGGAAAAGGATCACGTTGAAAAGACCGGAAAGGTGGGGAGGTCGGAAGACAAAGAGAATAAGACAGCTCCTTCCGATTATCGTCATAATCAGAGCCGAGGTAGTTAAAACGTTGCAGATGAAATCCCAACCGCACGCCCCAGAATCGCCCACATTACTGACATGTGCCAGAGTACGTCAGGATAGCGCTGTACATCCTAATCTCCACCGTTGATCTTACTTGTAAGGACGAGCTCGAAGCCCTCAGATCGAAGAAGAAAACGACAAGATCAACGCCTTTCACTCCTAGCCCTCGGATCGCTCTTGACAAGAAATTTTGGGCCATCAGATTAGAAGAAAGAAAAGGACCAATACTCTGGAAGGGATCCCAGTCGTCCGTTCTGATTCTCTTTAATTCCCGAGCCCTTAGATCATGTCCTTCAAAATCTTAACCCTCCATCTCCTTCAAAACAGATCCTGACCCTCCATGGAGAGCACCCGGTTCCTATAAATACCTGCATGAAAAACTGTTCAGGAGAGGACAAAAAAGAGGGCAGTGACTATAGTGGAAGAACTCTGAAACTTAATTCAGTTTATTACTCTGCTATTTTTTTTAGCGTTCATAAGAAAAACTTTTGAAACCAGTTTTCTAAAGTGTTTTCTTGCAAAAGGGATTCTTGAATACTGAAACTCTCTATTTTCAGTTCGTTCATTATCCTGTGGTGCTCTCATTTTCAGCTCTTTGTTCTCTTTAGTTCCACTCCCATTGTCTAGGCTCAACCTCATTTAAACTCGGGTATTATTTCTACCCGATTGCATTTTAGCGAAGCATCTTTCGTTTCAAGCGGACCTTAACCTTCCGATTACTAACCTGCAGTTCTATTAAGCTTTGTGATTCCATACTTAGTTTAGTAGATTTGGCTCCCTACAGGTGAGTGCTCGTATTGCCATTTTATTAAGTGCTCGTTTTCATTTTACGCATCTCCTTTGTTCTTTTATGCACGTAGTTTTTTTCTTTTCTAAGTTTATATTGCGCTAAAGAATACCAAAAGGTTACTCTCGGGTTTACTTCTTTGTTGATCAGTCCATTCTTTTTGTTAATCTTTGTTATTTCTGAATGCAAGTCTTCTAGTCTCGAGTAATGTATAAGGGGTTGGGTAAAATGTAGGTAACCGTGTCTTAAGGGTCTCTTTAAAAATAATAAAAGGTCCAAACAATAAGTCGGGAAAATAGTAAGGCCGAATCACTAGAATAATGCAAAAGACAATTGAGAAAGACAACACGAGGCAGAGTAAAACTGAACTTTAAGATAGATAAATGGGATAGATCGAGTATCAAAAGGTACTGGTAAGGCGACCACATAGGAAGGTCGGAAAATTCGGTTTGGTATCTCCTGACTAGTTACAAGATACCAATGAGTTAAAAAAAGCCTTATTCCGAGCCCCTGCATCTTTAAATGCCAAAACCCTTAGTTCTAGGATTTCGTGACGGGTAACTGTAATCAAGTTTCTAGAGATCGGAAAAGTCCTTATCCAATCCCTATTAAAATAAAGGAGATCGGAGGAGAGTTCTTATCCGGTTTCCACTTAAAATTTTAATAAATATTTAGAAGGGGATCGGAGGAGAGTTCTTATCCGGCTTCCACTTAAAATTTTAATAAATATTTAAAAGGGGATCGGAGGAGAGTTCTTATGCGGTTCTCACTTAAAAATTTTAATAAATATTTAAAAGGAGATCGGAGGAGAGTTCTTATCCGGTTTCCACTTAAAAATTTTAATAAATATTTAAAAAGGGGATCGGAGGAGAGTTCTTATCCGATTCTCAAGCTTAAAACTTTAATAAATATTTAAAAAAGAGATCGGAGGAGAGTTCTTATCCGATTCTCAAACTTAAAAATTTTATCAAATATTTAAATAGAGATCGGAGGAGAGTTTTTATCCGATTCTCAAGCTTAAAAATTTTAATAAATATTTAAAGGAGATCGGAGGAGAGTTCTTATCCGATTCCCAAATTAAATTTTAACAAATACGTAAGATGATTCCCCCTGAAATAAAATTAACACGCAATAGCAACTCACTAAGGTTGTCTCATTTACTTATGTATCTGGGTGATCCAGATTAGTGAAAAATTAAACATTCCTTTCGGTCAAAAGGATTAATATTTCCATTCAAATCCTCCTAACTATGAAGAACGTGAAGTTAAATCTGCTTACCCTCGTTGAGGGACGAGGTGGGGTGCCTAACACCTTCCCCACCCGTTTACGGACCCCGAACCTAGAATCTATGTTTTTGAAGTGGTTTTATTTTAACTTACTTTCACAAATGGTTTTCTTTAATTTTCCTCAAAATTAAAGTGGCGACTCCTCACTTTTCCCACTTCGGTGAGTGTTCGTCCAAGTGACCGCAAAACCCCTTGCGACAAACTTTAAGTGAGCAACTCCTTGCCCATCACATCTTATGTGAGGTTCAATCCTTTACCTAGCCCCTAATGCTCAAAATCTTAGGTACATCCATTATTCACTTATCTTGCATTAGTTATGTTGATCCCATTAAGCCAGTAATTATGCAAATAATTTTAATGTCCTCAGGTACATCTAATATTAACCACCAAACCATTTACATATTTACAACATCTCATGCTTAACAATTATTCTTAAGAAAATCTCTTAAATTAATTGCATCTTATGCAACTATTTAAGATTTCTTAAAATAATTGCCCCAAGGGAGGGCTTATGTTATAATTACTTTAATTATAGCATTTCCAACTTAATCATTTGTTTGGAAGATTTTATGGTCATCCTAATTACTATTAAGGTCTCACTTTGCATATTATCCATTTAGCATGCATATATCACATACTTGCATACATTCCCACACATCTCATGCATTCATGGATAAACAGTAAATATGGTATGATCATGGACTTTCTAAGGGAATCAATTCTGAGCCACCAAGAATTGAATCAGGGCATTCCTAGGTGCATTTCATTCATTCATTTTACAAGAGTTGCTGAAGGAGTACATAATCAACACTTGATCTTGAATTCCTCCCATTGGTCCCATCAATGCTCTTGACCTCCTTGATCTTCTTGCAATCCAATATTACATAGTAATCCTTGGCATACCAAGGCGAATTTACAAGAACTAAATGAATGAAATTACAACCCATAAATTATTACAACCTTAATAATGCATGCCCAAAATAAATTAAAATAAATTAATTAATTTATAATCCCAAATAAACATAAAAGAAATAAATCCAATCACATTGGTCTTTTATAGTCCATGATCATCCATCATGCATATCACTATTTAACAATTAAATAAAACATACATACTTAAATTAAATTGAATATCTCATATTCAACTTAAAATCCTAGATTTGAATATGATTCAAACAAATTTAAAAATTCAGATTTGAATCACATTCAACCAAATTTAAAAATTCAGATTTGAATCACATTCAAACAATTTTTAAAAAATAAATTTGAATCACATTCAAACAATTTTTAAAAATTCATATTTGAATATCATTCAAACAACTTTAAAAATTCAGATTTGAATATAATTCAAACAACTTTAAAAATTTAGATTTGAATATGATTCAAACAACTTTAAAATTTAGATTTGAATCACATTCAAACAATTTTTAAAAATCTGATTTGAATCAAAATTTAATTGTGTGATTAAAAATCCTAATTAAACATTTTAATTAGTCATATGATGAACCTATGATCATGTAATAATTACAGAATTTAATAACAACCATGCGCACCATGATCTTCCCAAACCATGTGCACCATATTGGTGTTCATCAAGCATGCCGCCACACATCCATTGCAACTAGCAATGGATAAATCATTTCATGATCAAAACACACAATTAAATTATATAATCAACAATCTAAATGGCAAATATAGTGGCTCTGATACCAATTGAAGGAGTGGAAGCATGAAAAACACAAGTTTATACCATTGAATTCAAAATAGATAAAAATAAATCTTGCATAATACATGTGGCCTTAGGTGAAAATTTTTGAATTCAATGGTATAAACTTGTGTTTTTCATACTTCTGCTCCTTCAATCTTCCCCTCTAAATAAAAATTTCATCCTCGAAATTTACCTGATATGAAAAGCTGAGGAAACTACTGCCTCATCGTCTTCTCACTCTTCCATGTCACCTTCTCTGTGTTATGATGCTTCACTTTCTCCTTAGTCTGTCTTACTAGATCTGGCTCTACAATCTTATCCTCAACTAGTTCTCAACCCATCTTCTTTTATCTCATATACAGTTTCCTTCTCATCCTTGATTTGTCTACTTATGGATGTCAACTTTTCATCACCATCACACTATGGCCTAAAGGGTTAGTGATAAGTATGTCCTCTTCTAACCCATCTATCTGTATCCCTTTATCAACAGGGGGTACAATGCATATACAGGAATGAGTAGAATCAGGGTCTATCAATACATATACAAAGGTATCACAAAGAGAAAATGTACCTTTATAACGTCTGTCAGATCTGGCTCCTCTCGACCCCTCATAGCATATACACGGGGTGCTACTCCAGCCTCGAGCTGCTCAATAGTCTTAAAAGCAGGTCTCTGTGATGTTCCCTCTACTTCTAGCCTCATAGGTCATCTACTCCTCTGTGCTGCGGGGGCAGATCTCTCAATATGTGGTGGGCAAGTGGAAACACTCCTGTGGGGACAATCCCATAGAAAATGATCAGTAGCTCCACATCGGAAGCATCTCCCAGTTAACAATCGGCACTCTCCTCAGTGCCTCCTCCCACAATGGGTACATAGTGGTATTGGGGCTAATCCCCCTACTGCTGTGTCTGGATAACTCCCTACTGATACTCTAAACTGACCTCCCCTCTGAGTAGATTGAGACTTCTGTCTCTAGCCCTAGTCCTGTAAACCCTTAGGCCTCTTACTATCAGAAACTGATGTACTAGACTGCCCGGGTCCAAAACCTCTCTTCCACTATCTATCCCTCCGGGTCTGCTCATCATCTCATACTCTCTCCACATTTAGAGCTGCAGCTACTAACTGTGAGAAGTCTGTAAGCCGATATGCTATCACTAGAAGTCTGATGTTATCGTTCAGCCCATCCTCGAACCTACAACACTGGTCTGCCTCTGTAGGCATCATCTCTCAGGCATATCTGCTTAGCCTCACAAACTCCCTCTCGTACTCAGAGACCGTTAGCTGCCTCTACCTTAAGGCTAAAAACTCTCTCCTTCTGGCCTCTAAGTATACATGACTAATATACTTCTTCTTGAACTCAGCCAAGAAGAAATCTCAGGTAAGCACTGTTGGTGGTACCACTCTAAACACCGTAACCCACCACTGGTAGGCATCCTCCTATAGCAATGATAGAGCGCACTCTAACTGCTGCTCTGGTGTGCAGTGTAGCTACTGCAATACCCTCTTAGTCTGCTCTAGCCAATGCTCAATAGCTGTTGGGTCATCTTCCTTCTTACTCTTAAAGTCAACGGCCCCATACTTTCTCAACCTCTTTAGTGGAGACCTCTGTACAGGCTGTGGCTGTGGCTGTGGTGGTGGTGGTGGCCTTGGCCATGGTATGGCTCCGGTAACCTAGCGGAGCATCTGAGTCATCTGCTCCAAGAATGCCTGCTGTGCCCTTCCAACAGCACCATGAGATGACTCCTCTCTTATGTCTCGCCCATGACTGTGGACAGGTACATGACTACCAACCTCCTCCTCCTCAGGTCTGAAAGACCCTTGTTCTGAAGGATCAGACTCCATCAATTCTATAAAATAGACAAGAGAACATATCTGCATTAGTGTCACCTCAACTCCTAAATAAAGGCCTATGCATGTTATGCACACTATAGCTTTCTATCTATCAAGGTCTAGGACCACCTAAATCGTTATTCTAATACCACTAAATATAACACCCCTTACCCGGTTTACAGTGTGGCCGATTAAGGTGTGTCACATTCTGTGTCAGAGAACCTTATCATCTTATCTTGTCTTATCCATTATTAATCTTGTGTTCTTTTTTTTTTTTTCAAATGGGGAAACGGACAGAGTCTCCCCTGTTTTATTAACATTTAGCGTATTTCACTATTCACTTGATAAAAATTACCTGTTTATAATTTTCATCATATTAATTGTCACACCTTACCCCTCCATAAGGCATAATATGATCCCATAATGCATCTAATAAATTAACCGAACTTCGCCTACCAGTAACCCATTAAATATACTACAAGGAATTTTAAAACAAATTTCCATTCATTTCTAAAGTGATGGGTAATTTTGAATAGGTAGTAAAAACCTTTAATTGACACTAAGTCATAAATTAAATTTTTATTTATGATATACTTTTCACAAAATTTTTCAAAAAATTCGATAGAGTGCCGACTATAATTTGAGAAAACAGTTCTTCAAAACCTGTGAAAAACACTCCAAATATTTGATTTAACCACAACTCTAGTAATTTCAATATCATCCCACAAGTCAATATCATCAAACTCAAGTTGAATTAAATCAAACATTGAAATATCTTATTTTATTCTCATAAATTTAAATATTACATTCAGTGGGGTAATAAAATTAAGTTTCAAAGATATATGGGTAAATAAAATTGTAGATTAATATTACAATAATTTGCATTTGATTACATTCCAAAATAATATTACAAAAGAGTTTATACAACTGCTCGAATGCAATTACACACATATAATTACATGATTACATCAAAACCTAATATACAAGGATATATCTATGTTATACCCGAAAATAGTCCCAATCTGTCTTCAAGTGGTCTCACTTAGCTGCTCTATATTTTCTTTCACCTGCGGTAGCATACAAAGCTATCGCTAAGTGATGAACTCAGTGGTGCACAAACTAATAATTTAAAGCTTAATACAAGTTATGTAACACCCATATATGCATAGCCTGGTATATTACACTGTTCCGGTGACCAGTGTTGGTCCGGACAATTAAGGAGATTAGAACCACATTTAAGACATCTAGGAAAGCCTTGAACGAAAATAAATAGTGCTAACTAGAAGGTTAAGTCTAAATAAGAAAAACAATGCATAAAAGGTTAAATGAGCCGGGGTCACAGCGATGAGTGACCTAAACGGGAAGTAACTGGGAGGTCAGTCGTTGTCCTATTTTTGAACAGGACATTGCGACACCGTAGTCCTCAGAGGTATTGCAAAGTTAGTGAAAAAGAGAACATCATAGAAAAGAAGTGATAAATAGATCAAATAATTAGGTCAGGGTCTCGGAAGAGACACTGAATTATTAACAAACCGGATCAGACCGGCGAAGGGGCAAATTGGTGAATTCACCCTTAGAGGCGACTTTTAATATAATTGTCCAACAAAATGTAGAAAATTAAAATATTGAAAATTAAAATTCAAGTGAATAGTAAAAGGAAAGAAAAGAAGAAAAGAAATGAAATCCAAATTTTTAATTGAATTATGACATCATCATGACATATTCATGACATAATTATTATTTTAATTTTTAATTACTAAATTTTGGGGATAATGGTTAGAAAAAAAAAGACAAAAATAATTAAAATTAAGATTATCTTCTTCCCATCCCAATTTGGCCTGCTCACTTATCCCTTTTCTCTCTCTCTTTTTTCCATTCCCTCCATTGTTATACATTTGAGCTTCTAAAAAACCCTAATTTACGCCATAAAATCCGTAGCTCACTTTATGGAAACTTGATCTTAGAGCTTAATTAAGAGATTGGGAGCAAGAAAAATCAAAAAGGAAGGGAAAATTGATGATACAAAATCTGCTCAATAGAGGTCAGTTAGTTTCCAAGTTTTTTACTTATGTATTCATAGAATTCAAGTTTAATTAAGTGGATATAACATGGAAGAAATGAAAATTATGCATGAATGCTCAACCTGATTTTTCGACCAGCCAAGGTTTCATTAAGGTTTGGTATGTTTAACTTAAATTGGACATAGAATTGGGCTTACTTAAGGTAGGTTAGGTGATTAGTGTAATAAAATTAAGGTTAATTAAACAATTGCACAATTAGGGTTTATGGCCATTGGAAAATTTGAAGGAAATGGTCAATTGATGCAAATGACCTTAATTGAGGTTAAAAATGGTCAATTGTGACCAATTGTAATGTGTTTGAATGAATAGAAATGAAATGCAATTCGGATTTATGAAGGGTCCCAATCTGGCAGTTTGACCTAGGTCCCTTTCAGGGACCAAAATTAAAATTTTACCAACCCAATTGGTATGAGGCCAATTGAGAATGAAAATAGACAGATAATGACACATTTTTCATGCAGAGGCCATGCCTAGAAAATGACATTAACATAGTGAACAATCAGGTCAAATTTGGATATTGTGCACTATCACTGTACCACAATGACCAAATGAACAGTGTTTGTTCATTTGACCATAACTTGGTGTACAAAGGTCCAAATGACCTGAATTTTATACCGATGGAAAGCTGAGACATAGCACTACAACTTTGATGAGGAACACAAACCCAAATTCTAACTATAAACTATCCAAAAAGTGAGCTGCAATCAGCATACCAAAACTGCCAGAACCAAGAAAGTGCCCAGAATTCTGGGTTTGAACTAATCCGGCTAGCCTTAGAAAAATGACCATATCTTGGGCTACATAACTCAAAATGGAGTAATTCAAAAAGGAATTAAAGATAACACAATAAGAAACAACTTTGATAAAGGACACTTAGCCAAATTTCCACAGTAACCAGACCAATGGAACAATGCAAAACAGGGCACCAAAACTGAAAAATTGAAAATTCTCTTTGGAGACCTAGAAAATTTGAATGGCAACCAAGACCAACAAATTAGACACTCAAAATGTGGTATGTGGGTGTAATTGGAATTCACATACCTATTAAACATGAGAAAGTCAATATTTTGACTTGAATAGTATCATGTGTCGCAATAGATTTTGCGGTCGCCTGGACGATCACTCACCGAAGTGGGAAAAAGTGAGGAGTCGCCACCTTAGTTTTGAGGGAAACTAAAGAAAACCATTTGAGAAGTTAAATTAAAAATGAAACCACTTCAAAACAGAGATTCTAAGTTCGGGTTAAAGTAGCGGGTGGGGAAGGTGTTAGGCACCCCACCTCGTCCCTTAATAAGGGTAAGTAGATTTAATTCTGCGTCCTTTATAAATTAGTTAGGAGGGCTTAGGCGGCAAAGTTAATCCTTTTGGTGTTAGGAATATTTGATTTTTCACTAAATTTGGATCACCCAGATACATAAGTAAATGAGACAACCTTAGTGAACGGGTGTGAGAATCGGATAAGAACTCTCCTCCCATCTCTTTTAAGTTACTTATTAAAATTTTGAGGGGAGACCGGATAAGAACCCTCCTCCGATCTCCTTTAGAGTTATTTATTAAAATTTTGAGGGGAGACCAGATAAGAACCCTCCTCCGATCTCCTTTATTTATTAATGTTCCGAGTTGAGACCGGATAAGAACTCTCCTCCGATCCCTATTTAATGTTTATTAGAATTTTGAGTTGAGACCGGATAAGAACCCTCCTCCGATCTCTTTTAATAGTTATTAAAATTTTGGATTGAGACCGGATAAGAACTCTCCTCCGATCTCTTTTAAATTAGAATTTTGGGTTGAAACCGGATAAGAACTCTCCTCCGATCTCTTTTAAGTTAGAAAGGAGCCTGAAAGGGATTTTTCCGATCTCCCGAATTTTGGTGTCCTAAGAACCTAAGGATAAGGATCCTTAAATTTAAAGAGGTTGGGGATAAGATTTCTCGATGCCTTTTGGCTAGATGGGGAAACTAGACTCGATTTACCGACCTTCCATGTATTCATTTTACCAATGTCTATTAACATCCGATCTATCTTGTTATGTTTACTTTGGTTCTATTTCGCTTTATGACATCTTGCGAATTGTCGTTTACGTCACCTAATGGTTTGGCTATCTTCTGACGTGTTATTCATGTTCTCTCTTTTAAAGAGACCCTAAGTTCTGACTACCTACGTTTACCCAACCATTTACATACTACTAGGAGTTAGAAAACTTGTTTTCAGAAATGACGGAGATCAATAAAATGAACTGATCACTAAAAAGATGATTTGAGAGTGACTTTCTTTGGGATTGCTTGTGCAGAAATGATCTTGAAGAAAATCGCAGATGTAAGAAGAACAAGGAAAATGCGGGAAATAAACGTAGACACTTAATAAAACAGTAGCATGAACTCTTACAACAACATTTTTCTTGGGTTCTCTCGTACAAAATAATCTTGAAGAAAATTGCAGATATATGAAGAACAAAGGAAGTGCAGAAAATAAACGTAAACAACAGTATGAACTCTTACCTGTGAGGAGCCGGGTCTACTAAAATAGTTACGGGGTGGCAAACAGGGATGAGACAGTAGGCTGATTAGCCTGAGGGTGGTGTTCTTCGTGAACTGGAGGGTACTTAGCTAAAGAAATGAGTGATATGAAGTTGATCTTGGGCAGTGAAAACAGAGATGATAAAAGACAGAAAGTGAGAGTATGACCAGATAATGAACAAACTGGAAATATAGGGTTCCAGTATTCAAAATCTCTTCAAGAAAACACTTCAGAAAACTAGTTTCCAAAGTCCTTTTAATCAACACTTCTAAATAGCAGAGTAACAAACTAAATGAATTTTCAGAGTTCCTCTTGCTATAATAACAGCCTCTCGTCTGTTTTTCCGTCCGTCCCTTGAACAGTTTTTATGCCGGTATTTATAGGAATTGGGTGCTCTTTGCGAAGGGTCAGGATTTATTTGAGGGAGATGGAGGGTCGAGATCTCGAAGGACATGATCGGAGGTTCAGGAATTAAAGAGAATCGAAATGAATGGTTGAGATCACTCTTCATAATATTTGTCCTTTTCCTCTTTCCATCTGACGGTCCCAAATTTCCTTGTCCGGAACGATCCGAGGGCTAAGAGTGAAAGACGCTGGTATTGTCGTCTTCTCTCTTGATCTAAGGGTTCCGGGTTTGTCCTTACAAGTGGGATCAACGGTGGAGATTGGGATGTACAGGACTGTCATGACATACCACGCACTGTCACGGCATTGCGGCGATTCTTAGGCGTGCGGTGGGGATCTCGTCGCCATGCTTTAACTACCTCGGCTCTCGATTCGGCGGCGGTTATTGGGATTTGTCTTATTCTTTTTGTCTTCCGATCCCTCCCCTAGCTCCTATTCCGATCTCTCATGCTGATCTCCTATCTCCCGATCTCTATTATCCCTTAATCAGTCTGGATTCGGTCCAAGCATTAATTACATCTCGATTCTCGAAGCGTCCGCTTCGTTTTTCGCTCAGCATTAAATGCCCATTTCCCCCTATATATACCCCTCGCGGAGACATTTTCTTCATCGACTTTCCTCTCTTCTTTTCTTACTTTCCTGTTCTATTGCTCCGGTGGAAGTTCTGGCTATAACTGTGGCTTTGATCTTTTTCCGATGAACTTCTTTACTTACCGACTGAAAATTCACGATCCCGGTGATCGAATGACCTTTACTGATGATGGTGAGAGGACTGGATTTGACCGATCTGTATTGCGGACTTTGGTTGTACCGATCTCGAGTTGCTCAACTGAGTTCATTCGGCTTCTCATCGCATTGGGTGTTCCGACAGCGTCTTTCCTCCACATTGGGTGTTCCGACAGCGGGTCGGTTTCGAGTGGTAACATCGGTGACGATGTCTCTCATCTTCATGGGAGTCATAGTCACCCCATCTGAGCTGCACATCTATCCGATGCCAACAGCCGGTCTCCTGGTCAAACACATCTTTTGATTCAGCCACAAGACTAGGCTTTGACATAGGCCTTTTAGATAGGATGTTCCACCGGTCTCTAGAGATCGCCCAAATGATGTAATCCTGAAATGTAATCAGATCTCTAGAGATCACAGAAATGATGTGATCCAATGTTAGTGTAATCCGATCCCTAGAGATCGCCCAAATGATGTAATCCGAACTTTTAAAAATAAAGACTTTATTTTGTCGGTTATCATCTTATTATTTTTGCATTGATTATTTTCCGATCTCTAATGTGGTTATCCGATCTGGTTCTTTACCTGAATGACACTTAACTGATCCTTTATTCAAAATATTTAGCTCATTATGCCGATCTCTAATTAACCGATCTCTGAACATTCAGATATTTGAGAGAAGTGTCAGAACAGCTGTCGAGTTCCACCAATCGATGCGCTGCCTAGAACCTCGCGAGCATTAAATGCTCGGACTAGTATAAATAGGGGTGGGAGGGTTAGCCAGTTGTTTTCTCATTCCATTTTCAATCCTCTGCTCACAACGAAGTTCTCTCATTTTCTCAAGTTCTTCCGCCGATCGGACTCGGTAAGGGCTTTGATCCTCTTTTTAATTTAAATTCTTTGTTTCTTTTGAAAATGAAGCGGTTAGAAGGTCGAGCGGCGAGCCCTCCTTCGATTCAGTTCGTGGTCATCGTCGAAGAAGAGGCGGTCGGGCAAGCGTTCAACAAGAACCTCCTGTGGCCTCCGTTCCAACTCGGGGCGGGTCATACCATCGAGGCTCGCACCTTCTTCAAGGAGAGACCCTTCCTATAGACGAGCTTTTCGGTTCTTGAAATCCGATCTGCAATCGTTTGTTCAAGAATACAATATTTGTCTGATTCATATGAGTGATCAAGTGCCATGGCGATCTTCGTGTCGATCACTCTTTTGAAGAGAATGACATGGTCATGGTGTACGAGAAGCATTAAAGGCGGTCCGAGGTTCCTCTAGC
This sequence comes from Hevea brasiliensis, assembly GCF_030052815.1. Classification (NCBI taxonomy): domain Eukaryota; kingdom Viridiplantae; phylum Streptophyta; class Magnoliopsida; order Malpighiales; family Euphorbiaceae; genus Hevea; species Hevea brasiliensis. Next base: position 15,119,581 of record NC_079503.1, on the reverse strand, counting down.
CGATTTCTATAAGGAGGTCCTAAAACTTCACCGAGCATCCATTGTTCAAATCCACCCCAACTCGTGGCGGATCTTGGTAGCTTTCGAGGTCTATACCGAGCTAAGGGAATCGGACCTACGGCTAAGGTGTTCGCCGAAATGCATGGACTAACTCATGAAAGGATGACGAACATCGGTTCTTTCAGTGAAGCCTCATTGCGGACTCTTTTCGATCTGCCCTCATCCTTTAAGAATTGGAAGAACCAGGTTCTTCATTCCGAGGAGTAAAGATCCGAGTGCTTTGAGGACTTTCCTCTTAGTGGTGGTACCAGGGCCCCCTTCCAAGCACATTACCTGAGTCAAAAGGAAAGATTAATAGTGATGGAGCTGAAAAGAAAGGCCGAAACTCTAAAATATTCTGTCCAAATGCGGTGGCTGATCGCACCATTGGACCATGCAGCGATCATCGCCGAGATCGCGAACTTCCGCTCTCTGACCTCGGCATTGGTATTTTCTATATCTCAGTTCTCAGGACCTTAGCGATCTCACTAACCTCTTTTCTGTGCAGGTATGGCGGGTGGTGAGGGTTCTAGGAAGCGGAAGAAGGAAAGAGAGATCTCCCGGAAGGTAAAGGAGATGAAGCGTTCGGAACGTCTTCAAACACCCGGTCACGAACCTGGGGAGATACAAAGAGACCCGCCTCAACCTTCGGGTCCGCCGACCATTGAAGCTGTCAGATCTCCTCCTAGATCGGAAGAGCAGCCCCCGCCTCTCTCAGTTATTCCAAGCACGGAAATGGAGCCTTCTCAATCTTCTGGGAGGACCTCTTCTCGTGGCGCTCGACATCGATCATCGCTTGAAGAATAACCGGACTGTTAGGGAGAACTCCGATTTTGCCAAAGTCCTGGGATCTACCATCTTCTTTCAAGAGGATCGGGACAGGCTATCCCGGAATGGTCTCGATGATATCTTGACTCGAACCATGAGCTTGAATGTGGAGTGTCTGGTGAACCAGACCATGGTTCGGGAAAAGATTCAACGTCTGGGTAAGGAGGTCGGGAAGAAAAATCAGGAATTGGCTTCCCTCCGATCCCAACTCTCATCCGCTCGGGATTATATATCTCAAGTCGAGGGACGGGCGAAGTACCATGAAGACCAGCTGGCCGAAAAGTCTCGTGACCTGGCTGAAAGAGAACGGGCTCTCAGAGAAGTCCAGGCACTTCAGGCCAACGAAGCCGCTCAGGTCGCTCAACTTATAGAGGAGCTTAACGCGAAGGATAAGGAGCTTACAGAGAAAGACAAAGAGCTTAAGGAAAAAGATGAAGAGATGGTGTCAGGAATAGCCGGAGCCTATGTGAATGCTCATAAGGATCTCTTGGCCGAACTCCAAAAGCGCTACCCTGAAGAGGACTTCTCCTGGATGGATGACCTGGCTCCCGAGGGCGACGGCGAAGATAGTGAGGAGGAAGCCGAAGGTGAGGGAGAGAGGGAGAGTGATCCAAATGTAGATCAGGCTGGGGGTGATCCCCGGTAGAATAACTTGGTCTGATTATGACATGAAATGAAATGCCTCTTTGTTCAATGAATGATTGTGATCGGAAAATTTTAAACCATTGTTTGTCTGAGTATTTGATTGTATGAGCACAGCAAAACAAAAACTAAATGTGATTATTAATCTAAGTATGAGAGATCGGAAAGCACTTTAAGCATGAGATCGGTAGGGAAGAAATGCTGAACGGAACTTGATCGAAAATTTAACTCGAACACTTAAGATCGGAATCCTCATTAAATCGAACTAAAACTTTAGCTCTTAAACCTTCGGAAAGGAGGTCGGCAATAAAACTGGTAGGGAAAGATCTAGTGCCAGTTCATTTTATTTATCAACAGAGATCAGGAATATACTTGACAGGTCCGGAAATTCGACAACGGGTTTGAGAGGTCGGTAAATGATTTGAGAGATCGGCGAGGCTTTAATGAATGTCAGGACTTAGCATTGATTCAATTCCTTTTAAGGAGAGTTCGGAAATATGGTCATCTGGTAAAGAAAGATAAAGAGAAATCTGAAATGTCATTGGCTGGCCCAGGGAGACCTAGTGCTGGGGATCGGTTTCAAAGTCTTGTTGATTTTGGGGATCGGCCAAAATATGGTGTCGACAGCTGCCCCTCTTTACATAATTTCTATTAAAGGAAAGAAATTTCCGTGTAGGAATTATGTAAAGATTCAGACTCATATTTTGGACGATTAAGTGTTTGAAATTAGGGAACTAATGACCTAGAAATTGTTAACAGAAGTTGAAGTACCAGAAAATTAAAATCAACTTAGATCAAGGAACCAGAGGTTGATAACAGGAAATTTAAATTGCTGGAAATTAAAATCAACTTAGATCAAGGAACCAGAGGTTGATTGCAGAAATGTAAATTGCATGAAATTAAAATCAACTTAGACCAAGGAACCAGAGGTTGATGGTGGAAATGTAAATTGCATGAAATTAAAATCAACTTAGATCAAGGAACCAGAGGTTGATGGTGGAAATGTAAATTGCAAGAAATTAAAATCAACTTAGATCAAGGAACCAGAGGTTGATGGTGGAAATGTAAATTGCAAGAAATTAAAATCAACTTAGATCAAGGAACCAGAGGTTGATAGCAGAAATGTAAATTGCATGAAATTAAAATCAACTTAGATCAAGGAACCAGAGGTTGATAGCAGAAATGTAAATTGCATGAAATTAAAATCAACTTAGATCAAGGAACCAGAGGTTGATGGTGGAAATGTAAATTGCAAGAAATTAAAATCAACTTAGATCAAGGAACCAGAGGTTGATGGTGGAAATGTAAATTGCAAGAAATTAAAATCAACTTAGATCAAGGAACCAGAGGTTGATAGCAGAAATGTAAATTGCATGAAATTAAAATCAACTTAGATCAAGGAACCAGAGGTTGATAGCAGAAATGTAAATTGCATGAAATTAAAATCAACTTAGATCAAGGAACCAGAGGTTGATAGCAGAAAATTAAATTGCATGAAATTAAAATTGCAGGAAATTAAAATCAACTTACAAGGCAAGTCTAACCCTGACACATGAAGTTCTTTCCCTGACGAAGTGTACTTAACAAGATACCGAAGGCCGACGATTAACGGAAAAGAAGTTGCAAGACTTGACCTATAACCCCATTTCTTCAAATGCCCCTCTTCTGTTCCCGATTTTCTTCTTATTCTATGGAAAGCGCCCTTGCGGGTTTTCACTTTCTTTCCGCCCATTTAACCAGAAGCGCCCTTTCGGGTTTTCACCTCTAGTTTTTTTTTTTTTTTTTTTTTTTTTTTTTTTTGAACGGCCATTCCCTGCAAATCTCATAATAAAGTACGTGAGGTTATCAATTTTTGAATTCAAATCTTATGGCAAAAATTTAACTAATTAATAGCACATTAAACAAGGATAGTATTAAAAGGTGAGTAAATAGGAAAACAAAAGCAGAAGGAATAAAGTATGACTTTATTATGGCTGAAAGGGAAGGTACAAGGATAGATTTCACATAATCCTTATAGTTGGTTTTGAAGTCTTTTAACTGCCATTATTTCAGGTTCTCTGAAGCCTCCTGTCAGAATTGGTCTCCATCCTTGGTTTCATACCCCCTTCCTTATTTCTCCGTTTTGATTCTTGGGATGCCCTTTGGGTTTCACCCCAAGTTTTTTTTTTTTTTGGACGCCCTTTCGGGTTTTCATCCTTCACTTGTTTATGCATAATACCTCTTGACAGTGTCGGCATTCACAGGTCTCTGAAACTCTTCGCCGTCCATTTGGGTCAAGATCAAGGCTCCTCCGGAAAATGCCCTTTTAACCACATAGGGTCCCTCGTATGTTGGTGACCATTTGCCCCGTGGATCGTTTTGGTTCGACAGCACTTTCTTCAGAACTAAGTCCCCGGTTTGGAATTCGCGTGGGCGAACGCGTTTATCAAATGCCCTAGCCATTCTCCTCTGATATAATTGCCCATGACATGCATTGCTAACCTTTTCTCATCAAGCAAGTTTAACTGATCCAACCTTGACTGAATCCATTCTGACTCATCAATTCCTGACTCCTTCAGGATTCTTAGGGAAGGGATTTCAACTTCAATGGGCAATACTGCCTCCATACCGTAGACCAGCGAGTATGGAGTTGCCCCGGTCGAAGTCCTCACGGAAGTCCGGTATGCGTGAAGAGTGTAAGGGAGCATATCATGCCAATCCCTATATGTGACCGTCATTTTCCGGATTATCCTCTTTAAATTTTTGTTTGCAGCTTCCACTGCTCCATTCATCTGGGGACGGTACGGGGAGGAATTGAGATGCCGGATTTTGTATTGATCACATAATTCTTGAATCTTTGGACCATTCAAGTTCTTGGCATTATCAGTGACAATTTCATTCGGGAGACCATGCCGGCAGATGATATTGCTTCTGAAGAATTTGAGAAATGTGTTCTGTGTGATGTGGGCATACGACGTTGCTTCGACCCATTTGGAGAAATAGTCGATGGCCACCAGGATGAATCTGTGCCCATTGGATGCCTTAGGATTGATGGGACCAATCACATCGATGCCCCACATTGCAAAAGGCCAAGGTGAGACGAGGTTGAATAACTTGTGAGGTGGTACATTTATTGGATCCGCATAAATCTGACACTTATGGCACTTTCGGAAGTACTCGACGCAATCCTTTTCCACTGTGGTCCAAAAATACCCACGTCGCATGATTTGCTTAGCCATCATGTGTCCATTGGCATGGGTCGCACAATTTCCCTCATGTGTCTCAAAGAGGATTCTCTTTGCTTCTTTCGCATCTACACATCTCAGTAATTCGCCGTTGGAGCTCCTCTTGTATAGGGTTTCTCCACTGGGGAAGTATCCCAATGCTAATCTCCGAATCATCTTCTTTTCATTTCTGCTTGCCCCCAAAGGGAATTCTGCAGTTTCTGATGAGACCAGGATGTCATGATACCAGGGCTTTCCATCGGGCTCTTCTTCAATCATAAAGCAATAAGCTGGCTCATCCCTTGCTTTAACCCTCAATGCTTGAGTTGTCTGCCCTTCTTCCATTTGGGCCATAACGGCTAGAGTAGCTAAAGCATCAGCAAATTGATTCTTGTCCCTGCTAAGATGAGTGAAAGAGATTTCCTCGAATTCCTTGATCAGCTCCAGTAAGTACTTCTGATATGGGATCAACTTGGGATCCTTAGTTTGCCATTCTCCCTTGACTTGATAAATTATCAGAGCCGAGTCTCCGTACACTTCCAACTTTCTGATTTTCATCTTGATAGCAGCTTGTAGACCCATCACACAAGCTTCATATTCTGCGACATTGTTGGTACAGTCAAACCTCAACTTGACAGCTATCGGGAAGTGCTTTCCGTCCGGGGATACCAGTACAGCTCCGATTCCGTTTCCGGATAAATTGACTGCTCCATCAAAATACATTTCCCATACATCGGTGGGCCCCTCTTCTTCATGATCTACTTCATTAATATGCTCGTCGAGAACTCAAAATCGAGCTTCATAATCACGGATAGGATTTTCCGCTAGGAGGTCGGCGATCACGCTACCTTTCACCGCTTTCGGGTCATGTAGACTATGTCGTCTTTGGGAGAGTATAACCCGCCACTTGGCTATCCTTCACGCACGAATGGGCTTTCAAATACATACTTGATAGGATCCATCACGGAGATGAGCCATGTCTTGTGATTCAACATGTAGTGCTTGAGGCGATTTCTTTGTCGAGCTAACGCAGCAAGTCTTTTCTAAGGAAGAATACCTTGACTCACAATCGTTGAATTTCTTGCTTAGGTAATAAATGGCCCTCTCTCTTGGCGGTATCATCATATTGTCCCAAAACACATCCCATTGAATTCTGAATCGCCATGTATGCAGTATCAAAGGCACACTGCCACAGGTGGAACCAATACGGTGGATTTGTGAGATCGCTTGATTTTCTCAAAAGCCTCTTGACAAACTGAATCCCACCGAGTAGAGTTATTTTTCCGAGTGTCTGAAAATAGGATCACTTTGGCGATAAGATTAGAAATAAACCTCGAAATGTAGTTCACTTTCCCGAGCTGCGCACCTCCTTTCTGTTTTTGGGGATGGCATTTCTTGAATAGCTCGAACCTTGTCCGGATCTACTTCTATCCCTTTCTCGCTACTATGAATCCCAACAATTTTCCCGATTTAGCTCGAATATGCATTTAGCAGGTTCGACTTCAAGTGGTACTTCACGAGCCTTTCGAATACCCTCCTCATCACTGAGCGTGGCTCTCTTCTCCTGGATTTAATGATCATATCATCCACGTACACCTCCACTTCTTTATGCATCATGTCATGGAATAATGTGACCATTGCTTGTGGTAAGTAGCCCCTGCATTTTTCAACCCGAAGGGCATGACCCGATAGCAGAACACTCCCCATTGAGTGATGAAAGCAGTTTTATCCTTGTCTTCTTCGTCCATTGGGATCTGATTGTACCCTGAAGCCCCATCAATGCACGAACACCTACTCAATCCCGCAGCATTGTCAACTAACACATCAATGTGGGGGAGAGGGAAATCGTCTTTCAAGCTAGCTTTATTAAGGTCCCTGTAGTCAACGCACACTCTGACTCTCCCGTCTTTCTTCATTACCGGAACGACGTTAGCCACCAATTGGGGATATTTGACCACTTCCAAGAATCCGGCGTCATACTGTTTCTTGACTTCATCCCGAACCTTAAGCAGTGTGTCGGGATTCATTCTCCTTAGTTTCTGCTTCACCGGAATTGTTCCTGGGATTAAGGGAATTTTGTGCGTTACTATCTGAGGGTCCAAACCCACCATATCCTCATAGCTCCAGGAAAACACGTCGAGGAATTCCTTAAGCAGACAGATCATATCTCCCAATTCCTCACTCTCCACTACCTTAAGTTCCCTTTTTACTTCCTCCGTGCCTAAGTTTATTGTGCGCGTTTCGTTTTCACAAGGCATGAGGAGGGTTCATGTTTTCATCGTCTTCTTACGTAAGGTCTTCCTCAGAATCACTTGAAGTAATGGCGATTATGGGGATTTCAAAATTAACGGAGGATTTTCTGAATCTATTGGATTATTAGGTGCTAATTGATGAATGGTCCTGAATGAATAAAGAATAGAACATGTTATAAGGATGGAATTTAAAAGGAAAGAAAGAGAGTGTTGGATTTAAAAAAAATGCGCTATCAATTTATTAATAATATTAATGCCATAAGAAAAGGTCCATTTACAGTATTACACTTGTCACCATGGACAAAGTGATCAAGTGTAGATAACCAGAGGTACTTTACTCGAGATTGAGTACAGGGATATCCTCTGTTGTCCGATTGTTCGACTCTGCCCCTCAACCACTGGCGAGACTAGGGCCTCATACAAGGAGTCCAGTTGGATGACATCGATGGATGGATCATCGGGTGATTCTTCTGTATTTGCCGGATGTTGAATGACCGGTTTGGTGAAGATCTCCATGACTCTCGGGACTACTTTCATCTTTCCCATCTTCTGGTCAAACCTCTGATCCCGAAGTATTTTCCTCATCCAGAATCGCCCATCCACGAGGGCATCCTCCTCATATCCCAAACCACTACGGCCCACCTTCTGAATAGCCGGTATGGGTTCCACGATCCCTTGTAATGTGGCACCTAGGCCTTTACCCTCTTCATACCCGTTCTTTGACAGCACTTTGGCTACCATAGCCATAGCCCCCTCTTTCCCAGTATCTTGCAGCTCAAGGGCCTGGAAAGAACTCTCCAATGATTCCTCGGCCGCTTCCACATAGGGAAGTGATTGCGGCTTGGTGACCAGTATGGCCTCTTCGCCCCTCACAGTGATGATTTTGCCGTCCTTAATGTATTTGACCTTCTGGTGCAAAGTCGAAGGAACAGCATTCGCGGAATGGATCCATGGTCTTCCCAACAGCATAGTGTAAGCCGGCTCAATGTTCATGACCTGGAACGTGACATTGAAAGTACATGCACCAACTTGGATTGGCAAGTCAATGTCCCCCAGCACCTCTCTCCTGGTACCGTCAAAGGCTCTTACCACCATAGCACTCTGACGTATATATGATTGGTCAACCGGCAGCCTGGCTAAGGTAGCGCTAGGCAGTACATTGAGGGCTGATCCGTTATCGATGAGGACCTTGGCCACTATACAACCCTTGCATTTCACAGTTACATGCAGAGCTTTATTGTGTCCTAAGCCTGCGGGGTCTACCTCCTCTTCAGAAAAGGCTACAAAGCTGGATGCCTGGATTTGTTCTACTATCTTCTCAAATTGCCCCGGAGTAATGTCGGGGTTCACAAAGGCTTGATCCAGGATTCTTTGTAAGGCTTGTCGGTGCACTTCCGAGCTCAGGATCAGTGATAACAGTGAAATCCGGGCGGGTGTTTTTCTCAACTGCTCCACCACATCATACTCGCTCTGTTTCATTATTTGGAGCAGCAGTTCTTCATCTTCCTTGTGCTCAATAGGCTCTGCTTCCCATGCTTTCTCAACCTCCTCTTCCGTGTTTCTGGATGACTCTTCCATTTTTACTTTCCCTTTTCTCTTCTCTCTTTCTTCGTTCCCGTAACACCTCCCACTTCGAGTTATAAACTCGACTTCTTGCTCAGGTGGAGAGGATTTTGTTGCAATAACGGGTCTAGAACTGGCTTGGGGAGTAGTGTTGCTAGCGAGTCCAGCATAAGTCATTACGAAGTGCTCGTGAGGAGCGAAACATGGTTTTGGTGGTGCGGAGGTGAGGCAAGACTAGGAGCGGATGTCTTGCCAGCGCTCCCTGAGTGAAAACTTGGAAGTTATAGTTCCAAGGGACAGCGTGAGTATTGGTGACGGGGAGCTGAGGTGGAGTTTGGATAACTGTTACCTGCGGAGAGGCTACCGGGGGTGAGAAGGTGATTCTGGGTTTGGAGGTGGAGGCGTTCTGGCTGTATCCGGTGGTGTTCACTCCTTTTTCCGTTTTCAGCCTTATGCGGCATCTCGTAACCACGAGAGACAATAAGTTCGGACTTTTGCTGAACCCCTCACAATCTCGCGACTCATGGTCATTGCCCCTCCAGGGTAATGACCCCTCCTACTTTCTTTGAATCCCGCTACCTGCGGGCAACGGTAGCCTTCCTCGTTGCTCTGATAAAAATCTCCTTAAAGTATGGAACCAGCTCATCCACTTCTGGTGTTGATCCCTCTCCTTTAGACTCTATCATATTTACACCACTGCCCGCATTGTGGTTAGGCAGTGGGTTTGAGGTAACATTGGGGAGGGAACCATTTCCCTCGATCTTCAACCACCCGTTTCGGATTAAAGCGTGCACTCTCCCTCTGAGTGCCCCGCAGTTATCAGTTGAATGCCCTTGTGCCTCTCCATGATACTCACAACGGGCAGTGGCATCATACCACCTGGGATATGGCGGCTGGATTGGGTCTAAGGGGACTGGTACGATTTGGTTTATACCGACAAGGTATCGGTATATTTCACTGAGAGGAAGGGGAAGAGGTGGATCAGGGTTCCTTGGAGGTCTCGGGTTGTTTTGCGGTGGTCTTGGTTGAGCTGGAGGAGGAGGTGGTCTTGGTTGGAAATTTGTAGGTGGGGCGTATTGTGGGCGTGGTTGTGGATAATTAGGGAAAGAAGGTGGAATGTTTGCGATGGTCTGGCCATGAGAGGGAGGATATGGCCGGTAGTTATTTTGGGGGTAATTATTCTGTCGAGTGATGGAATGCACATCACTCTCCTTTTTCTTGCCGAAATTGGCAGTCTTCTTCACAGGGTTCTCAGCCAACTCCTGTAGTCTTCCTATTCTCAGATTAGCTTCAATTCTCTCACCAGCTTGGATGATATCTGAGAAGCTGTTGGAGGTATTTCCAATCATCAGGTTGAAGTAGGGAGCCTTCAATGTTTCAATGAATAGGAGCGAGTTCATTGTCGATCCAGGAGGATATACTGCAGCCTTCTCCCTCCATCGTTGGGCATACTGCTTAAAACCTTCCCGGTCTTTCTGTACCAGGTTCTGGAGGTCCCTCCTTGTGGGTGCTGCATCACAATTGAATTTGTACTGCTTAAGAAAGGTATCGGCTAAATCTTTCCAGGAGTGCAGCTTGCTCCTGTCCAATTGTATACACCATCTCAGAGCTGCTCCGGAGAGGCTCTCGTGAAAGAAGTGAATGAGAAGTCTATCGTCTTCTGTTAAGGCAGACATTTTGGCAATGTAGGTTGCCAGGTGGATGCAGGGATCTGAGTTTCCGCTGTATTTGTCGAAATTAGGAACCTTGAATTTGGGTGGTACCACCACATCTGGCACCAATCTCAGTGATGACACATCGACTGAACCATACATGTTCAGCCCTTCTATAGCTCTCAGTCTTTCTTCTAGAGCCGATAGTTTCTCATTTTCTCTCGCCCTATGTTCTCCTTCCACCGTATGATGCGCTCCTCCAACTGGGAGCCGAGGGTGGAGTAGCTGGAGGATCGGGATTGAAGGGTGAGGCTCGGCATTTGAGATAGCCGGGTAATAGGAAAAAGGTAGGTCATTATTTATGGTCACCGGATTGTGATGTGGTCGGTCCGGGATTGATGGTTGGAAAGTGAAGGAGGTTGAAGCGTAGTGAGAATCAACCGTTGTAGGAGGTGGGGGAGGTAATGGTAGGTTAGGGTCAGAAGTGGGCCTATTTTGGGACATCTCCCTCATCATCTTCATAAGTTCTGAAACCTGGTCTTTTAGTTCAGACACTTGCCCCTGTAGGTTCTGTACTTGTTCCTGGTCTTCCATTAGTTTTCTTGTTCGAGATCTTGTTAAGTACACTCGCTGGGGTTGGACCGTGTGCTTGGTCAGACTTGCGTTGTTAGAAGCAATATTGATTTCCTGTGAGGTGTAAAAAAGAAAATTTTAAATAAACTTCGAATTTTGCAAAGAAACCAAAAGTCCTGGTCTGGACGAAGGATACAGTGGCATTTGAGAGCCAGGTTGAAATCTGTAAAAAGGATAATCGCCTCAGCTTTATCATGATAAAAATGATGCCTATCCTTTTACAGACTCTTGGTTTGGTAATGCCTGTGAGGAAATTCGTTAGTAAGACAAATTAGGGTAATTTTGAATCATACTGTTGACAGAGTGACACATACACATTTATCAAAGTAGGAAAATGTGTAGGTGTTCTAGTAGGATTCAAGATTACCCTCAAAAGAAATGAACAAAAGGAAATTAAAGCAGAATAGGGTAAGAGAAAGTATGCCCCTTTTGTCCTATAGTAGGGAGACTCCTAACACCGGGTGAGCTCTACCTACCTGGATAGTTCTATCTTATGAGGTAGTTTACTACGGCCTTCAACTATTGTGATAGTTTAGCTCAGGAACTAATTTTCTAAAAGCCACAGGTTCCCAAATTGCCCCTACTGTAAACAGTAGAGCCCCATTCTACCCCTGTGATGTTATCGGGAAAATTCCACGAGTATCACAGTGGATAGAGCGAGTTTCAATTTGAGCAGAAGCCTTCACGGATACTAACGGGGTAGAACCCACGGGTACCGCTACATGACCCCCTCCTACTTTCCTAAAAGGGTAAGAAAGCCCGGGTTAGGACCATAGTGTGTGAGGACATTGTGTAAGTGTTCAGTGTGTGAAGGGACACCTTTACCTCTTCCCAATTCAGGGGGATTTTATTTTCCCATTTTTTCGTTTTTCTTCCTTTTGAAATGAAGAACACTGTGAGAGATAGAACACGCAAGACAAAATAGTTAGCAGCAATACTAATTAACATATAAGACATCGCCGAGTGAGCCCATCTAACTATAATTTGATCGGAAAAAAAAATTAAATCTAATTTTGGACCACTAGACCGGGGTTAAGTCGGTTCGTCCCCAGTGGAGTCGCCAAGCTGTCGCAATAGATTTTGCGGTCGCCTGGACGATCACTCACCGAAGTGGGAAAAAGTGAGGAGTCGCCACCTTTGTTTTGAGGGAAACTAAAGAAAACCATTTGAGAAGTTAAATTAAAAATGAAACCACTTCAAAACAGAGATTCTAAGTTCGGGGTCCGTAAACGGGTGGGGAAGGTGTTAGGCACCCCACCTCGTCCCTTAATAAGGGTAAGTAGATTTAATTCTGCGTCCTTTATAAATTAGTTAGGAGGGCTTAGGCGGCAATGTTAATCCTTTTGGTGTTAGGAATATTTGATTTTTCACTAAATTTGGATCACCCAGATACATAAGTAAATGAGACAACCTTAGTGAACGGGTGTGAGAATCGGATAAGAACTCTCCTCCCATCTCTTTTAAGTTACTTATTAAAATTTTGAGGGGAGACCGGATAAGAACCCTCCTCCGATCTCCTTTAGAGTTATTTATTAAAATTTTGAGGGGAGACCAGATAAGAACCCTCCTCCGATCTCCTTTATTTATTAATGTTCCGAGTTGAGACCGGATAAGAACTCTCCTCCGATCCCTATTTAATGTTTATTAGAATTTTGAGTTGAGACCGGATAAGAACCCTCCTCCGATCTCTTTTAATAGTTATTAAAATTTTGGATTGAGACCGGATAAGAACTCTCCTCCGATCTCTTTTAAATTAGAATTTTGGGTTGAAACCGGATAAGAACTCTCCTCCGATCTCTTTTAAGTTAGAAAGGAGCCTGAAAGGGATTTTTCCGATCTCCCGAATTTTGGTGTCCTAAGAACCTAAGGATAAGGATCCTTAAATTTAAAGAGGTTGGGGATAAGATTTCTCGATGCCTTTTGGCTAGATGGGGAAAACTAGACTCGATTTACCGACCTTCCATGTATTCATTTTACCAATGTCTATTAACATCCGATCTATGCTGTTATGTTTACTTTGGTTCTATTTCGCTTTATGACATCTTGCCGAATTGCTGTTTACGTCAGCCTAATGGTTTGGCTATCTTCCTGACGTGTTATTCATGTTCTCTCTTTTAAAAGAGACCCCTAAGTTGCAGCTACCTACGTTTACCCAACCATTTACATACTACTAGGAGTTAGAAAACTTGTTTTCAGAAATGACGGAGATCAATAAAATGAACTGATCACTAAAAAGATGATTTGAGAGTGACATTCTTTGGGATTGCTTGTGCAGAAATGATCTTGAAGAAAATCGCAGATGTAAGAAGAACAAGGAAAATGCGGGAAATAAACGTAGACACTTAATAAAACAGTAGCATGAACTCTTACAACAACATTTTTCTTGGGTTCTCTCGTACAAAATAATCTTGAAGAAAATTGCAGATATATGAAGAACAAAGGAAGTGCAGAAAATAAACGTAAACAACAGTATGAACTCTTACCTGTGAGGAGCCGGGTCTACTAAAATAGTTACGGGGTGGCAAACAGGGATGAGACAGTAGGCTGATTAGCCTGAGGGTGGTGTTCTTCGTGAACTGGAGGGTACTTAGCTAAAGAAATGAGTGATATGAAGTTGATCTTGGGCAGTGAAAACAGAGATGATAAAAGACAGAAAGTGAGAGTATGACCAGATAATGAACAAACTGGAAATATAGGGTTCCAGTATTCAAAATCTCTTCAAGAAAACACTTCAGAAAACTAGTTTCCAAAGTCCTTTTAATCAACACTTCTAAATAGCAGAGTAACAAACTAAATGAATTTTCAGAGTTCCTCTTGCTATAATAACAGCCTCTCGTCTATTTTTCCGTCCGTCCCTTGAACAGTTTTTATGCCGGTATTTATAGGAATCGGGTGCTCTTTGCGAAGGGTCAGGATTTATTTGAGGGAGATGGAGGGTCGAGATCTCGAAGGACATGATCGGAGGTTCAGGAATTAAAGAGAATCGAAATGAATGGTTGAGATCACTCTTCATAATATTTGTCCTTTTCCTCTTTCCATCTGACGGTCCCAAATTTCCTTGTCCGGAACGATCCGAGGGCTAAGAGTGAAAGACGCTGGTATTGTCGTCTTCTCTCTTGATCTAAGGGTTCCGGGTTTGTCCTTACAAGTGGGATCAACGGTGGAGATTGGGATGTACAGGACTGTCATGACATACCCTGGCACCTGTCAGCATTGCGGGCGATTCTTAGGCGTGCGGTGGGGATCTCGTCTGCCATGCTTTAACTACCTCGGCTCGATTACGACGGCGGTTATTGGGATTTGTCTTATTCTTTTTGTCTTCCGATCCTCCCTAGCTCCTATTCCGATCTCTCATGCCGATCTCCTATCTCCGATCTCTATTATCCCTTAATCGATGCGGATTCGGTCCAAGCATTAATTACATCTCGATTCTCGAAGCGTCGCCGTTTCCGCTCGACATTAAATGCCCATTTCCCCCTATATATACCCCTGTCGACGGAGACATTTTCTTCATCTGACTTTCCTCTCTTCTTTTCTTACTTTCCCTGTTCTAGCTGCTCCGGTGGAAGTTCTGGCTATAACTGTGGCTTTGATCTTTTTCCGATGAACTTCTTTACTTACCGACTGAAAATTCACGATCCCGGTGATCGAATGACCTTTACTGATGATGGTGAGAGGACTGGATTTGACCGATCTGTATTGCGGACTTTGGTTGTACCGATCTCGAGTTGCTCAACTGAGTTCATTCGGCTTCTCATCGCATTGGGTGTTCCGACAGCGTCTTTCCTCCACATTGGGTGTTCCGACAGCGGGTCGGTTTCGAGTGGTAACATCGGTGACGATGTATATCATCTTCATGGGAGTCATAGTCACCCCATCTGAGCTGCACATCTATCCGATGCCAACAGTAGGTCTCTGGTCAAACACATCTTTTGATTCAGCCACAAGACTAGGCTTTGACGTAGGCCTTTTAGATAGGATGTTCCACCGGTCTCTAGAGATCGCCCAAATGATGTAATCCTGAAATGTAATCAGATCTCTAGAGATCACAGAAATGATGTGATCCAATGTTAGTGTAATCCGATCCCTAGAGATCGCCCAAATGATGTAATCCGAACTTTTGAAAATAAAGACTTTATTTTGTCGGTTATCATCTTATTATTTTTGCATTGATTATTTTCCGATCTCTAATGTGGTTATCCGATCTGGTTCTTTACCTGAATGACACTTAACTGATCCTTTATTCAAAATATTTAGCTCATTATGCCGATCTCTAATTAACCGATCTCTGAACATTCAGATATTTGAGAGAAGTGTCAGAACAGCTGTCGAGTTCCACCAATCGATGCGCTGCCTAGAACCTCGCGAGCATTAAATGCTCGGACTAGTATAAATAGGGGTGGGAGGGTTAGCCAGTTGTTTTCTCATTCCATTTTCAATCCTCTGCTCACAACTTCGAAGTTCTCTCATTTTCTCAAGTTCTTCCGACGCCGATCAGACTCCGGTAAGGGCTTTGATCCTCTTTTTAATTTAAATTCTTTGTTTCTTTTGAAAATGAACGGTGCCGAAGGTCAGAGAGCGGCGAGCCCTCCTTCGATTCAGTTCTCGTGGTCATCGTCTGAAGAAGAGGCAGTCGGGCCAAGCGTTCAACAAGAACCTCCCAGGGCCTCCGTTCCAACTCGGGGGCGGGTCATACCATCGAGGCTCGCACCTTCTTCAAGGAGAGAGACCCTTCCTATAGACGAGCTTTCGTCGGTTCTTCGAGAATCCGATCTGCAATCGTTTGTTCAAGAATACAATATTTGTCCTGATTCATATGAGCTGATCAAGTGCCATGGCGATCTTCGTGTCGATCACTCTTTTGAAGAGAATGACATGGTCATGGTGTACGAGGAACGATTAAAGGCGGTCCGAGGTTCCCTCTAGCCGATTTCTATAAGGAGGTCCTAAAACTTCACCGAGCATCCATTGTTCAAATCCACCCCAACTCGTGGCGGATCTTGGTAGCTTTCGAGGTCTATGCCGAGCTAAGGGAATCGGACCTACGGCTAAGGTGTTTGCCGAAATTTGCATTAACTTCAGAAAGGATGACGAACACTGGTTCTTTCAGTGAAGCCTCATTGCGGACTCTTTTCCGATCTGCCCTCATCCCTTAAGAATTGGAAGAACCGGTTCTTCATTCCGAGGAGTAAAGATCCGAGTGCTTTGAGGACTTTCCTCGTAGTGGTGGTACCAGGGCCCTCGCTCAAGCACATTACCACGAGTCAAGAGGAAAGCTTAATAGTGATGGAGCTAAAAGTCGGGCCGCCACTCTAAAATATTCTGTCCAAATGCGGTGATGCGAGCGCACCATTGGACCATGCAATCGATCACCGCCGAGATCGCGAACTTAGTTCTCGACCTCGGCATTGGTATTTTCTATATCTCGGTTCGGGACCTTAGCGATCTCACTAACCTCTTTTACGTGCGGTATGGCGGGTGGTGAGGGTTCTAGGAAGCGGAAGAAGGAAGAGAGATCTCCGGAAGGTAAAGGAGATGAAGCGTTCGAACGTCTTCAAACACCGGATCCACGAACACAGGGAGATACAAAGAGACCGCCTCAACCTTGGTCCGCCGACCATTGAAGTGTCGAGATCTCCTCCTAGATCGGAAGAGCGACCCGCCTCTCTCGATTATTCCAAGCACGGAAATGGAGCCTTCTCAATCTTACGGGAGGACCTCTTCTCGTGGCGCTCGGAATCGATCGATCGCTTGAAGAATAACCGGATGTTAGGGAGAACTCGATTTTGCCAAAGTCACAGGATCTACCATCTTCTTTCAAGAGGATCGGACAGGCTATCCGGAATGGTCTCGATGATATCTTGACTCGAACCATGAGCTTGAATGTGGAGTGTCCGGTGAACGGACCATGGTTGAGAAAAGATTCAACGTCTGGGTAAGGAGGTCGGGAAGAAAAATCAGAATTGGCTTCCCTCGATCCCAACTCTCATCCGCTCGGGATTATATATCTCAAGTCGAGGGACGGGCGAAGTACCATGAAGACCGGTGACCAGAAAAGTCTCGTGACACTGGTGAAAGAGAACGGGCTCTCGAGAGAAGTCCGGCACTTCAGGCCATGAAGCGCTCAGTCGCTCAACTTATAGAGGAGCTTAACGCGAAGGATAAGGAGCTTACAGAGAAAGACAAAGAGCTTAAGGAAAAGATGAAGAGATGGTGTCGGGAATAGCCGAGCCTATGTGAATGCTCATAAGGATCTCTTGGCCGAACTCCAAAGCGCTACCAGAAGAGGACTTCTCTGGATGGATGACACGGCTCCAGGGCGGCGGCGAAGATAGTGAGGAGGAACCGAAGGTGAGGGAGAGAGGAGAGTGATCCAAATGTAGATCAGTGGGGTGATCCCCCCGCCGAATAACTTGTACAGATTATGACATGAAATTAAATGCCTCTTTGTTCAATGAATGATTGTGATCGGAAAATTTTAAACCATTGTTTGTCTGAGTATTTGATTGTATGAGCACAGCAAAACAAAAACTAAATGTGATTATTAATCTAAGTATGAGAGATCGGAAAGCACTTTAAGCATGAGATCGGTAGGGAAGAAATCTTTGAGCGGAACTTGATCGAAAATTTAACTCGAACACTTAAGATCGGAATCCTCATTAAATCGAACTAAAACTTTAGCTCTTAAACCTTGGAAAGGAGGTGGCAATAAAGCGGTAGGGAAAGATCTAGTGCGTTCATTTTATTTATCAACAGAGATCAGGAATATACTTGACAGGTCCGGAAATTCGACAACGGGTTTGAGAGGTCGGTAAATGATTTGAGAGATCGGCGAGGCTTTAATGAATGTCAGGACTTAGCATTGATTCAATTCCTTTTAAGGAGAGTTCGGAAATATGGTCATCTGGTAAAGAAAGATAAAGAGAAATCTGAAATGTCATTGGCTGGCCCAGGGAGACCTAGTGCTGGGGATCGGTTTCAAAGTCTTGTTGATTTTGGGGATCGGCCAAAATATGGTGTCGACATCATGAATAGTAACTCCGAAATGAAAATTTCAAAGAATGTTAATTTAAGCATATTAGGGCTAGAATTTAGTAGACATGAATTTATTTATTAGATTTATTATAAGTTATGATACTGAAACACTGCAAATTATGTGTTTCAGTTGAAAAGGCTACTGAGAAAGGAAAGAAAACATCGAGTTAAGGCCAAGAGGCAACTCGTACGAGGTTTGTGCACAACATATGATCTCTTTTTAAATTTTCTTTTGCAAATTGTGTTGAATAAATTATGAAAAATTAAATTGTGACTTTATTTGTACTGAAAAATATTATTAACAAGAAAAATATGTTATTGACCCAAAATGTTGAGAAAATAAATTATATAAGAATAGTTGGCATTTGAATGTTAAGAAAATTGTTAAAATAGTTTGAAACCACAGTGTCACGACCAAATGTCTGAATGCTTCACTAGCTTGACTAGTGGGAGGAATTAGTTTTGTATTCCCTCTCTGGCTGAAGTGTTGAGGTATGTGCCAGTAGAGGAAAAAATTTGAATGGGTACCCATAGATTTGAGCTAGCTAGCCTTAGTATTCCTCATAAGCCTTTGGCTATTGAGATGAAAAATATGTATATTGATGGCATGATATGATTGTGTGAATTTATAAAAAAAATGTTTTGTGACTTCAGAAGTAAAAAATTCTTTGACTGAAATTGTAAATTGTGTTTTGTATCTGTTTAATGATTTTAGCATGGTATTTAGAATAATTGTGATTTAATATATGAATAAATTAGTATTTTTGTTATGTTGTGCACTACTGAGTAATTGTACTCAGCGATGGCTTTTTATTGCTGTCGCAGGTAGAGAGACTAGTAAAGCAGCCGATTGAGCTGCTAAGGACCACAATGTTACACTTTTGGATTTTGGTCGGGTATTGAATTATACCCTTTTTGTATATATTTATTTTGATGTATATGACTATATGTATGTTTTGTAATTGATCTTGAGCAGTTGTATAGTAAATTGTAATAGTATTATTTTTGGAGTTATATTATAAATTAAACTTGTGGATGTAAAGTAAATATTTTAAATGCAATGTGATGAGTTGATTTAATTGTTTTGAACTATTATGAATTATGAAAATTTGAGTTGTGTTGGTATATTGGAGGTTGAGGATTGTGATTGAAATTCATTTTGGAAGTGCTTTTTACAGGTTAAAATTTTTTGTTTTTCTCAATAACAGACGGCACTCTGCCAAAATTTCCACAAAATTTGTGAAAAAATAAAAATGGTCAAAGTTTTTACCTAACATTTAAACTCCAATCAAAAGTTTTAATACGTGTTAAAAATGTTCGCTACCTTCAAAAAGAAGATAAAATTATTTTAAAATCCCTTGTAGTGTATTTAATGGGTTATCGATAGGCAAAGTTCGGTAATTCATTAAATATACTACGGGATCATGTTATGCCTTATAGAAGGGTAAAGTGTGACATATTTTAGTGGTATCAAAGCAAGTTTTTAAAGTATGTTTTGACTTGTGAATTTGCATAGTTTCTTTGATAAATACAACTGCTCAATATCCTTAATTGATACATACAGTGCTTTACATTATAAATATGAACTAACGGAGGGAAATGTGTTATTTGTTTAGGAGGTATAATACCCTCGAATTAAAATGGAAGAAGGGGACCTCTCAGTTGGGCAATCTGTAGAGGCTGAGACACAAGGGGAAGCCTCAGCCCTTCAAAATGTGAGTGGATCAGTGGCAACAGCCCCACCAATGCTGCAGTTTCCTGCACAATTTGCTCAGCAAATGGCTGCGATGTTCCAACAAATGGCTGGAAGCATGCCTACTCAAGCTCCACTTCAAACATTAAAATTGTTCCAACAAATTGTTTCTAGCAGGGTTTCTACATTAAAATTGTAGATTTGAGTCTTAGTTTTCATCTCCAATTGGCCTCACACTAATTGGAGCAACCAATTTCCAGTTATACTCATTTGAATGGGCAAGGGTCAAGCTGCCAGCATTGACCCCTTACACATTCACCATTCCATTCCAATTCTAACCATTCAAACACACTCTATTTCACACCAATTGACCATTTTAAGTCTCAATTAGGTCAAATTGTATCAATTTCCAAAATCCCTAATTTTTTCTCAAATTTTTAATTGCCATAAACCCTAATTTCTCTAATCATCATAATTCATGAAATTAAAACAAACTAATTACATCTACCTAATCCTTTAAGCTTGCATACATCTTTAACTGGATTAAAACACATTAATTTCTCTCAACTCCATGTCTGCCGAAAATTCACACCTCCACAAACAAGCACAATTTTCATCTTTTCCCCATTTAATTCCTTGCAATTAAACTAATCTCCACACATTCATAGTTAATTAAGTTTGAAAGAAAGCTTACCTCTTGTGAAGCTTTCCTAATCTAAATCCCTTCACTTTTTCTTATTTCTTTTGCTTCAATTCTTCCTATCAAGTGTCAATTGAATTTTTTTTACTAATTTAGCATGGAATTTATGGAAGAATTGAGAGTATGGGAGCTTAGTGGTGTTGTTAATGGTGGAAAGAGAGGGACAAGGGAGCTGGCTGCCTTTTTGGAAAAGAAGACCCTTTTATTTCTTTTCATTTTTCAACCATTTTATCTTCTTTTAAATGATAATTATCCCCAAAATTTGTAATTTAAAAATTATGACCTTAATTGTGTCATAGTGATGTCATAATTCAACTTAAAAATTGAATTCCATTTCTTTTTTTTTTAATTGGTCACTTTTGTAAGTAATTATCCACAATTTTTAAAATTAAAAATTATCAATTTATTATGCCATGCATTATGTCATGCATGATGTCATAATTCCCTAAAAAAATTTGAATTTCCTTTTTCCTTTTTCTTTTCTTCCTTACACCTCTTCACTTTTAATTAATTTTTCATAATTTTAATTTCCTATATTTTAATGGATATTTAGGCCAAGAGTCACCTCTAAGGGTGAATTGACCAAATTACCCCTTATCGGTCTGATATGATTTTTCAATAATACTGTATTGCTTCCTCAACCATGATCTAATTATTTGACTTTGATCTCAACTCTTTTTTGTGGTTTTCATAATTCCCCTAGCTTCGTAATTTTTCCTAAGCCTGTAGTGTCATAGGGTCCCACACGAAATTGGAGTAACGACTGAACTCGCAGCCACTTCCTGGTACGGTCACCCATCGCTGTGGCATCGGCTTATTTAACTTTTTATGCTTTATTTTTCTTTATTTTCTTTTTACCTTCATGTAATTGCAATTTATTTTTATTTATGACTTTTCTAGGTGACTTAATTATGGTTCTGAACATGCCAACTGTCCGGTTAGACATCAGTCGCCGGAATAGTAGACCATATGGAACCGATGAATATAGGGGTATTACAATTCTCCCCCCCTTAAAATGAAATTTTGTCCTCGAAATTTTTGCTCACTGTTAATCCTTAAATAGTCATGCGTGTTGTTTTCTCATGTCTTTCTCACATTTCCATATGGCTTCATATCTGACTGATGATTCATAACACTTTAACCAATGGTAAGCGATTATTTCTTAATGGCTTCACCCCATGTGCTAAGATTCTTATGAGTTCCTCATAATAAGTTAAGTTAAAATTACTGCAATTCTTTAGGTAGAGCAAGTCTATATACTAATGGACCCACTCTTCCTAGAATCTTATATAGTCTTATGAATCGAGGACTTAATTTTCTTTTCTGGTCAAATTTTATGATCTACTTCTAGAAAAAATCATTAAAAACATCTTACCACTTACTTTATCTCCAATATCTCTTTTCTTTGAGTTTATGTAAGACTTCTGACGATCTGATGAAATTTCTAGTTCATTTTTTAAATAATTCAAAGTTTCTCTTGCTATTATTCTATCCCTTGTTTTCATTCATGTTTCCTTATAAAGTTACCCCATCGGTCATATGAGAAATACTTATCCCATCATTGGCCATAGATTCATAACTGTTATCTTTCATATTTATTTATGACCTAGGCTTATGTACCATTTTGCACCATTTTGTTCACTTTTATTTAACTTACTATTTACTAATTCACTCCCTTGTCTGATAGGACAATTCAGAATATCATTACACATCATAAAATTTTTGCTTACTTTGTTTTCCCAATCTTATCTGAATATGGGCTTTTCAATTTGTTCCTTAATTAACTCCCTTATCTCCCCTTACAATTCAACATTATTCTCTTTCTTGACTCGATTGTCGAGTCAAGAGCTAGTACTCTTTATTATTTCTAATGAATCCTCTGCACTTCAATGTTACTCTGAATTGGTCCTCTAACCATTTTGGCCAATACTTCCAATATTCGTGATATCTCTTTATCACGTTTAAACTAACTATTCAATTTTTTTCACTTCCATATTTTCTTTTGTCTACCGATATCCTATAGCTTATTTTTCACCATTTTGTAATCATTACTTCCTCTTCTATTGAACTATAAACAATCCTTTAACCTTAAGAAGGGAGTCTACAGGACTCTCTTTTTTCTCATATTATTCAAAAGTTTTACACTAATAATAATCAAATCCTTATGATCCGCACAATAAAATTGTGCTCTTCTAAAGGAATACCTGACCAACTATTTTCTATCACATTATTGTTCCAATTAGAACATCGTTTCGCAATCATTTTATAAGTTATGATTATCATCCATAGCATCCTGTCTCTTCCAGGGGAATAAAATCATACCTGGTGTCTTGCTGCTACACAAATAGAATACTGTTTCTTCCTAAACTTTAGGCAAAAGATCCATTGCAATATCAAAATAACTATAATCCCCATATCAGAGATCGGATGATCTCGCCCTATAGGTGTTATCTTTAATTTATGACTATATTGAATTCTCTAGTCTTATAGCAATTCCTGATGTACTGTAACTCATGCTAGGGTAACTGAGTCATTGACTCTCGCTAGTTTGTAACTGTGATACTTCGATATTCTAATTCTAGATTTTTAAATCCCGGTTTAGGATTTCATAACTGTACCAAAATAGAAGCCATTTGCAACTATTCTTATCTTGGTGTACTATCGAGTAGTATATAACTCTACACAAAAATCCTAAGTTGGTACTATAATCTGTAACTTACAGTACAAACATTAAGAATATTACATAGTTACTATGTTACATCCTAATAGACCAGTCTTTCTAATATTTTATCCTTCTCGAATCCACTAATATCCTAAACTTATTCTGATTACAATATCCATTAGCAATTACTAACAGTAATATCTTTGCCTTCACCTAGGGCAACTATACTACTATAACTTACTTTTAGGTCCTCTTGCCTTACCTAATTAGGCTCACTAATTAACTTTATAATTTATCGTATTCTAGGAGATGTCTCTCACTAGCAAATTTTTCCAAAACTAATTCTAGTCACGCTTATTATCATAGTTCTTATCCTAAAAGACTAGTTACTAATATATCACAATTTATTTTTATGCAAGGAAAGAGCAGCAGCACATGTAATTCCAGCATTAGCATATAAATAAGTAGAGCCGGAATCAAATAGTACATAATTATTCTTTTCAAAAATTAAGAACGTACCAGCAACTACATTTGAAGTTTCTGCTTCTTCCCTACGATGCATGGAGTGCACACTGTCTAGTGTACTCTTCTGGTCGGGTTAGTCCATTGTGCTAGGATTACCCGAAGTGCTGTCTCTACTTGTGTCTCTACCCCTACTGATTATCGATGAACCTCTAGCATCAGAACCTTAGACTAATTCCTCTGGTGTAATATGTGGCACAGGTCGATGTGCTTTAGTACAATCTCTGACAAAATGCCCGATCCTACCACAATTGTAATGGGCTCCAGTGGCCTTATAGCAA
Source organism: Hevea brasiliensis (assembly GCF_030052815.1). NCBI lineage: Eukaryota > Viridiplantae > Streptophyta > Magnoliopsida > Malpighiales > Euphorbiaceae > Hevea > Hevea brasiliensis. The sequence goes on along the minus strand of NC_079503.1, from coordinate 15,095,876 downwards.
ATAGCCCCCGTGTAATTTACTACAAATGCCACATGTACGGATAGGAAAGAAATTCCAGGTTGTCTGTCGATTGGATCTCGATGGCCTCTATCCTGCTAGTTCATCTCTATCATGTCTATGAGTTTGGGATCCCCCAAAATCTTTTCTCTTTCCCAAACTGCTGCCTGAACTTTGGCTAGCAGGCTTCACACTCTTCCCCTTTTTATGAGACCTTTGTGGGGGTTGGGTATGTACTTGGGCTTGAGCTGACAGACTATCAACTATTTATTGAAAGAAAGTGGCCATCTGCTGGGCCATTTGTGCAATAATTTGTATAGGTGGGGCTAACGCCGTCGAGCCTTCGACACTCTGAGGAGTTGGGGCCTCTTTTTGTACGTCAGCTGTATCAGACTGCTCTACCGTTTTATCCCCTTCGTCCATATCTCTTCACAGGATTTTCTATTTTTTGAACAACCAACACAAAGAGATTTCTCCCCGTTAGTTCATATTTATGATGTAAATGTACTATATTTATTAAACATTGAGCAGTTGTACTCATTGAAAAATATTTCAAATTCACAGTTCGAAATTTACAAATTCATAGTTCGAAATTTACTTTAAAAATTAGCTCTGATACCACTAAAACATGTCACACCTTATCCCTCCGTAAGGCATAACATGATCCCGTAGTATACCTAATGAATTACTGAACTTCGCCTACCAGTAACCCATTAAATATACTACAAGGGATTTTAAAACAAATTTCCATTCATTTCTAAAGTGGTGGGTAATTTTGAACAGGTATTAAAAACCTTTAATTGACACTAAGTCATAAATCAAATTCTTATTTATGATATACTTTTTGCAAAATTTATCAGAAAATTCAGCAAAGTGCCGGCTATAATTTGATAAAATAGTTCTTCAAAACCTGTGAAAAACACTCCCAATATTTAATTTAACCACAACTCCGGTAATTTCAATATCATCCCACAAGTCAATACCATCAAACTCAAGTTGAATTAAATCAAACATTGAAATATCTTATTTCATTCTCGTAAATTCAATTATGAAGAAATTAATTCATCCTTCACAAACCTTGGAAAGAAATTTAAATATTACATTCAGTGGGGTAATAAAATTAAGTTTCAAAGATATATGGGTAAATAAAATTGCAGATTAATATTACAATAATTTGCATTTGATTACATTCCAAAATAATATTACAAAAGAATTTATACAACTGCTCGAATGCAATTACACACATATAATTTACATGATTACATCAAAACTTAATGTACAATGATATATCTATGTTATACCCGAAAATAGTCCCAATTCGTCTTCAAGTGATCTCACTCAGTTGCTCTATATTTTCTTTCACCTGCGACAGCATACAAAGCTACCGCTGAGCGGTGAACTCAGTGGTGCACAAACTAATAATTTAAAACTTAATACAAGTTATGCTTTGCCAAACCATAACAAATAAAAATTTGAACATTTTTAAATTCTTCAAAATTCATAACACCCAAAAACCAATATTTTCAATCATGCAAATTATTCCTTTGAATAACATTTTGATCAAATAGTAACAATTTATCCATAATTCTTCTAAATCATAAAACAATATAATATTTTTCAATCACTAACAAATATTTATTTCGATCGCAATTTATTAAATTATCATAATTTAAAAGATGTTGAAAACATTCACACAGCTTAGAGCATAACACTAAAACAATGTCGGGTTGTATACCACGACAAAGTCAATTCTCTCAATAACCAAAGGCTAAAGGGGTATACACGGACTAGCTAGCAAAGATGAGTACTCATTCAATTTCTCCTCAACTGGTACACACTTTAACACTTCAGCCAGAGAAAAAATTCAATTCATCTCATTAGACAAGCTAATGAGGAATTCGATCACATTGCTATGCCAACTGTGGTTTTAAATCATATTCAAAATAATTTTCTATTCACAAAAAGTATTCACAAATCACTAAACATGTTTAATCATTGTAAATTCATGCACAATATTGACAATACCTCAAATGTACAATTCACAATTTATAATTCTCAAACCATGCAATAAATTCTTAAATGCATAGGAGAAAATATAATTAAATCATATAAAGTCATTCAATAAATTGAAGTTCTTGTACACAAGAGAAAATACAATTATCAAGTTCATTCAAAATCCATTATAAATTTAAAACATAGAAAATAAGCTAGTTGTGCACAAACCTCTTATATATGCTTGACTTGATTCAATTCCTCCTCCTTCCTTGGAGGGCTCCTTTTTCCACTGAAACACATAACTAGAGTGTTTCAATATCTATTCAATTTATTTCTAATTAATAAATTCAACAATTAAATTTTATATACTTAATTTATCCACTAAGATTTATAACTTTTGGATTCTTTGCAATTATTGTATTTGTGATTACTATTCACTTCACTATTCAAGTTAAAATGTTGACTTTTTCCATACTTAAGGGGTACACTAGTTCTACTTACACTCATATACTACATTTTGGGTTACAAATGTGTTGGCATTGATTGCCAATTGAAATTCAAAATTACCTAAGTGGAATTCCAAAATTTCAGTTTTAGGTCACTTAATTCTACTGTTCCATTGGACCTTTTATAGTGAAAATTTGGCCAACTTTCCATCATCAAAGTTGTTCCTTATTGTCTTAGCTTTAATTCCCTTTTTCAATTACTCCATTTGAATTTTTGTAGCTCAAGTTATGGCCATTTAACCATAACTGGCTGGATTAGCCAAATTCCAGAATTCTGGGCAAATTTAGGGTTTTGGCAATTTTGGTGACCCAAATTTGGTTGGCAATTTAATTTGGTTCTGATCAGAATTTGGGATTGTGTTCTTCATGAAAGTTGTTTTACTATGTCGTAGCTTTCCAATGGTATGAAAATTAGATCATTTGGACCTTTCTACACCAAGTTATGACCACTTGAACAAGTACTATTTATATGATCAATTCTGTATAGGGGCAGGGTACCTAATTCGGATTGAATCAATTTTTAGACCAACTTATGGTCATTTTTAGGGTAGGATTTCTACATGAAAATTATAGCTTTGGGTCTTAGTTTTCATCTCCAATTGGAGCAACCAATTTCCAGTTATACTCATTTGAATGGGCAAGGGTCAAGCTGCCAGCATTGACCCCTTACACATTCACCATTCTATTCCAATTCTAACCATTCAAATACACTTTATTTCACACCAATTGACCATTTTAAGTCTCAATTAGGTCAAATTGCATCAATTCCCAAAATCCCTAATTTTTTTCCAAATTTTTAATTGCCATAAACCTTAATTTCTCCAATCATCATAATTCATGAAATTAAAACATACTAATTACATCTACCTAATCCTTTAAGCTTGCATACATCTTTAATTGGATTAAAACACATCAATTTCTCTCAACTCCATGGCTATCGAAAATTCACACCTCCACAAACAAGCATAATTTTCATCTTTTCCCCATTTAATTCCTTGTAATTAAACTAATTTCCACACATACATAGTTAATTAAGTTTGAAAGAAAGCTTACCTCTTGTGAAGCTTTCCTAATCTAAATCCCTTCACTTTTTCTTATTTCTTTTGCTTCAATTCTTCCTATCAAGTGTCAATTGAATTTTTTTTACTAATTTAGCATGGAATTTATGGAAGAATTGAGAGTATGGGAGCTTAGTGGTGTTGTTAATGGTGGAAAGAGAGGGACAAGGGAGCTGGCTGCCTTTTTGGAAAAGTAAATTTTAATTTTGATTACATAAATTTATATTTTTGTCAATAACTATCAATTAAAAAAAAAAAGCTATACACTTATAACTAATAAGGTGATTGTTCTATTGAATTGAATTAAAAATTTTAATTTTTGATTTATAATATTAGTTAAAACTTATCCATTATTAATTTTTTTGAATGACTATAAATTTGTAATAAATAAAATAGTTATAATTAAATAAAATTAGAATTTAATATTTATTTATATAAATGTAAATTTTTTTATTAAATTAAATATGTAATTTTTTTTAATTTTTTAAATTAATTTTTTAATTTAATAGAATTTAAAATGTTAAATAAAACAATTTAATATAAAGACATCATAATATAAAACATGATACAAGAAACTTAGAGGCTACTATTGGGATTTATGGACATATACATATGCATATATTAATATTAACAATAATTGTATGTTATGTCTATCATAAAAGGCTTGGCCTAAATAGTAAAAGTGATTTAATTTGGTTAAAATTAAGATGGGCCTAAATTATGTAATAAAGTATAGGTTTAAATGTGTAGATACTCTATATATAGTTTATAATTTTATGATGGGCCAAATTAGAAATAGAAAAAATATATCCTGATATAAAAGGGTTATGGTTCCCAAATTATAGGTGCAATTCTTTTCTGACATCCCATTATTAAAAAAGATATAATTCTCTCTCTTAATCGTGGATATCAATTTGGAAGACCTAGAATCACAAAACAGTAAAATTTTATCGGTATCATGGATTTAGGCACGCTTCCGCATCCAGTTTAATTTCTTGATGATTTGGAATAATGGATTATGGCTAGATGGAATCTAGGGTTTCTACAACAATTGGCATCAGAGCTACCTTCATGTTGATTCATGGAGATTTGATTTTTTGACGTTTAGTTTTCATGGCTCCCCTTGGTGTATTTGTTACTGGTTATATATTATGTTTTAATGGCCATAAAATTCTTTGTTTTTGATATTTATGATATTACGGCATGTATGTATATATATTTTATTGGTTTGTTATTTTTGAGATTTGCAACAACCATCCATTGCTTTGATTTGTTTCTTTATTGCTTTGGCTACTGTACATGTATATATAAAAATTGAATTTGTTTAAGGTATAGTAAATTTGGTTGGCCTTCTAAATGTTGTGACTGTACACAATTTTTTTTTTTTTGGGTTGCCTTCCTTTATAAAATTTTTTAAAAAAAGGCAATAGTTTGAGTTTTTATATAAAGTGCAGTGAACTTTGGGATTTTGTTTGGGATTTAAATTTGAATATTGGTATATATATATTTTGAGATGAATTAATTGATCCAACATGTTGCCAAAGTGACCTCAGTGGAAATAAATTAATTTATTTTGAAATATATAAACGGTTGAGTGTATGTAATTTATGTGAATATTGATTGGCCCAAAGGAAAATCTATATTTAGCATGATTGCATATGTACTTGTGGTAATAAACACGTGATAATTATTTAGTTTTTACATGTGAGTAATGAAATAGCCCAAAGGAAGATTTATTATTCTACATGTTATCTTATTGTCAGTGTTTGATTGCTACATCAAGATATCACTTACAAGTTAATATTTTGTCCAAAGATGAAATATTAATTGAGTGCCTAGTATCTTGAGATGGGGTTTGCCATTATTTGAATTTATTATTCAATTTTTTTTTTTGTTTTGGTACTTATGTGAGTTTGTTTGTTTTATTTGTTTTGTTCTTAATTCAGTTTCTGCTCCTGCTGCTAATATCACTGCTAGTATCAACTCCATTCCTATGCTAAATGGCTTGAATTTTAAGGCATGGTAGGAGAGTGTAATGATCACTCTCAGAGTCATGGATCTATACCTTGCATTAAGGGTTCCTAAACCTGCTAATCTCACTAATAAGAGTACCTCTGATGAAAAGAGAGAGATGGAAAAGTGGGAAAAGTCTAATCGCATAAGTCTTATGGTCATTAAGTATGCCATTCCATAAGCTTTTAGGGACACTATGTCCGATCAGGTGGATACAGCTAAAGCTTTCCTTGAGGACTTTGAGAAGAGATTTGCTATGAATGAAAAGGCTGAAACTAGTACAATCTTAGCAAAGCTCATCTCTATGAGGTACACAGGCAAAAGAAATATAAGAGAGTACATTATGGAAATGTCTGATCTTGCTTTAAAATTAAAGGCACTCAAGTTGGATTTATCTGAAGACTTGTTAGTGCATTTGGTTTTGATATCCCTTCCAGCACAGTTCAGTAAGTTGAAAGTGAGCTATAACTATCACACTGTGTTCAGGAGGAAGATAGATTGAAGCAAGAAAAGACACCAAGTGCTCACTTGACCTCCACCACAAAGGACAAAAGGAAAGACAATAAGAGAAAGAAGAAAGAGGAAGCTGCGAAAACAGCACCGTAGAAGAAACAACATAAGGAACCAAGTCAAGATGGTTGTTTTTTCTGTGGAGCGGCAGGTCATAAGAAGAAGCAGTGTACCAACTATCACGCATGGCGTGCAAAGAAAGGTATGCTTCTTAACTTTGTTTGTTCTGAGGTTAATTTGGCTTCAGTACCTAGACACACATGGTGGATAGATTCTAATGCAACAACTCACATCAGTGTGTCTATGCAGGGTTGCCTGAATTACCGAAAGCCTAATGATGGTGAAAGATACATCTATGTTGGTGATGGCAAGTCGGTAGAGGTCGAAGCAATTGGAACTTTTAGATTATTATTAAAAACTGGTTATTATTTGGATTTGATTGAGACTTTTGTTGTACCGTCCTTTAGACAGAATTTGATTTCTATTTAAGTATTGGACAAATTTGGTTATTGTTGTTCATTTGGAAATCGAAAATTTAGTCTTTTTCAAAAATCAAATTTGGTTGATTCTGATTCTTCATCAGGTTGTGATAATCTATATTTGCTTGATACAATTGCTTCATTCAATGAATCCTTGCATGTTAATGTAATGGGTAAAAATGCAAATTAACCTGCGAGAATTCAGCTTCGTTGTGGCACAAGAGATTAGGTCACATCTCTAAAAAGAGAATTGAGAAACTTGTGTCTGATGGTATTCTCAATCCCCTTGATTTTTCAGATTTTGATATGTGTGTGAATTGCATTAAGGGGAAACAAGCAAATGTCAGGAGATTTGGTGCCAACAGGAAATCATACGTCTTGAAACTAACACATACAGATATTTGTGGACCATTCCCTACGGCTTCTTGGAATGGTCAATAATATTTCATAATGTTCATAGATGATTTTTTCACGATATGGCTACCTTTATCTCATTCATGAGAAATCGCAATCACTGGACATGTTCAAAAGTTATAAAGCTGAAGTTGAGAATCAACTTAATAAAAGGATTAAAAGCGTTAGATCTGACCGTGGTGGTGAATACTATGATAGATATGATGGATCAGGTGAACAATGTCCAGGAATGCAGTATCGTCCCACAGTACACAATGCAGGGTTCGCCCACTATGAATGGTGTTGCTAAAAGACGAAACAGAATGCTTAAGGATATAGTAAGGAGTATGATCAGTCATTCTACCTTACCTGAATCACTATGAGGAGAGGCATTAAAGACCGCAGCATATATACTTAATAGAGTACCAACTAAGGCAACTGAAAAGACCCCTTATGAGCTTTGGACAGGTAAAAACCCTAGTCTAAAGCACCTTTATATTTGGGGATGTCCAGCTGAGGCAAGATCTTATAGACCAAATGAAAAGAAACTGGACTCCAGGACTGTCAGTCGCTATTTCATCGGATACTTTGAAGGTCTAGGGGTTACAAATTTTATGATCCTCTGACTAAGTCCATTTTCGAGACAGGTAATGCTCGGTTCTTTGAGGATGTTGAGTTTGCGGGGGGAGAAAGACTTAAGGACTTTGTCTTTGAAGAGGAATATGTCGATATTCCTTTAATTGGTATGGACAATGACCAGGAACAGTTTCATATACCTGACATTGTTCAAGAAGCAACTCCAGATCAAGACAATGTCATTGACCCTTGTACTCAACCTCAAGAAGTTGTTCCAGAAGAGCAAACTCTACAGCCTCAAGAACCATTGCCATTAAGGAGGTCCACTAGAGAAAGGAGAAATGCGATTCTAAATGATTATATTGTGTTTCTCCAAGAACATGATGTTGACATTGGTGTGATGGAAAATGATCCAATCAATTTCTGTCAAGCCATGGAAAGTTCCAATTCTCAAAAGTGGAAAGATGCCATGAATGAAGAAATTAAGCCTATGAAGGATAATGACGTATGGGATCTTATCCCATTGCCTGAAGGTATGAAGCCCATTGGTTGTAAATGGATATTTAAAACCAAGAGGGATTCAAAGGGCAATGTGGAGGGGTACAAGGCACGTCTTATTGCTAAAGGCTTTACACAGAAAGAAGGCATCGATTATAAAGAGACTTTCTCTCCAATTTCATCAAAAGACTCTTTTAGGATTATAATGGCATTAGTGGAACATTTTGATCTTGAGCTACATCAGATAGATGTCAAGACAGCGTTTCTCAATGGCGACATTAATGAGACAACTTATATGGTGCAACCAGAAAACTATATCAGGTGATGCAAAGTCAATGGTTTGCAGATTAAAGAAATCCATCTATGGGCTTAAGCAGGCGTTTCGTCAATGGTATTACAAATTTCACCAAGTTGTTGTCTCATTTGGTTTTGAGATGAATTTGGTTGATGATTGTATATACCACAAATTCAGTGGGAGTAAGCATATTTTCTTGGTTTTATATGTCAATGACATATTGCTTGCCAACAATGATATAGGATTATTGCACGAGACCAAGAGTTTTCTAGCAAGAAAGTTTGAGATGAAAGATCTTGGTGATGCAACTTTTATATTAGGGATCCAGATACATCAGGATCGCTCTTGAGGTATCCTTGGATTATCCCAAAAGGCCTATATCGAAAAGGTTCTCAAGAGATATGGCATGCAAGATTGTAAACCAGGTGATACCCTTGTGGCTAAAGGAGATAAGTTTAGTCTTGGACAATGCCCTAAAAATGCTTTTGAGGAAAAAGAAATGCAAAAGGTTCCTCATCCATCAGCAATAGGAAGTCTAATGTATGCTCAGCTTTGTACGCATCCAGATATTGCGTACATAGTTGGAATGTTGGGCAGATATTTAAGCAATCCAAGAATGGATCATTGCAAAGTAGCAAAACAAGTCATGCGGTATCTACAGAGAACAAAACATTACATGCTCACATACAAAAGGTCGGATAAGTTAGAGATCATTGGGTATTCAGACTTCGACTTTGTAGGATGTCAAGATAGCATGAAATCTACATCAAGCTATATCTATTTGCTTGCTGGAGGAGCTATCTCATGGAAGAGTGCTAAACAAACAATCATAGCTTCTTCCACCATGGCAGTTGAGTTTATAGCATATTATGAGGCATCTAATCATGGAATACGGTTGCGAAACTTTGTCACTGTGCTAAAAATTGTAAATGGAATAGAAAGACCACTTAAGATTTTCTGTGACAATAACTCAGCAGTCTTGTATTCCAATAACAACAGGAGTTCAAGTAAGTCAAAGCACATAGACATTAAATTCCTAGTTGTTGAAGAAAGAATTCAAAGTGGTCAGGTCTCTATAGAGCATATTGGCACAAACTCTATGGTTGCGGATCCGCTTACTAAGGGATTGTCACCCAAGGTCTTTCATGGGCATACTGCTCATTTGGGTGTCATGTCTTTTGAGGATATTCAGTTTTAGTGGGAGTTTGTATTTTTGCTTTTCTATTATAGACACATTTTCATTTTTTCAGTTTAAAGATATTTTGAGGATATTTTCTGCAGAAATAAAATTCCTTTCAGTTTTTCACACTTTTATTTTAGTATGGTTTGATCTCACCAAGGTTTAAAGTGGACCAGTTGAAAATAGACATGTTCAGATCACATTGCATGTAATTTTCATGCTACACATCCATACTTGATCTATGTCATTTGATTATGTTAATATACGTGATTAGGGATGGACTTAGTTACGACATGTGTAACGAAAGTTGCCTTAGTTCTATGTTGGCATAATTGATGAACGAGATTGTTTGGAAATGCCTTTGAATCATGATAGTAAAATTTTGAGCTCATAAGGATATATTAGGACATACAATTATAAAGTGATATATATATATATATATATGTAGTCCAAGTGGGAGATTTGGGATTTATGGACATATACATATGTATATATTAAGATTAACAATAATTGTATGTTATATCTATCATAAAAGTTTTGGCCCAAATAGTAAAAGTGATTTAATTTGGTTAAAATTAAGATGGGACTAAATTATGTAATAAAGTATGGATTTAAATGTGTAGTGTAACACCCTCACTGTAGCAATTTCATACATTCTACTGTTCCGGTGTCGGTCTGGACAGCTAGAACGTCTGAAAAAATATTTAGACTAGAGTGAGGAGTCATAGATAACTCAAATGATGGTGAGAAAAATTTAGGAAAAATTTTAGAAATAAAATACAACCAACTTAAATGAGCCCTTGCCCTAGCGATGGGTAACCCAGTGGGAAGTTGCGGTCTTCACAGCTAGAAGCCCTAAACTAGGGAGAAAATTCATGAAATAATTTTTAGGACTCCAGTGAAGAGTCATTGAGGTTTCGATGGTATTAGAATGCCAAGAAAATGCTTAGAAAAATTTTTAGATCGGTACAGATAATTTTAGTCCGTTAAGGAAAACGAAGGGCATTTTGATCATTTCGACTTCAGAGACAATTTTTGACCAACTTCTCTATTTAAGTAAATAAATTATATGACATAAAATATGAATAAATATTGCTAAAAATTTAATTAAAAATGAGTAGAAATGAAAGAAAAGAAAAATGAAAGAAAAGCTTAATAATCACATCATGCTTGAGTAAGCATGATACAATTAAAAGCCCTCCACCAATCACCACGAGACAACTATTTAATAAACAAATAAAAAGGAGATAAATGAGTCAAAAAAAATGAAAAAGCCATCTTTTTCTCCAGCCATTCTCCTGTCCAACCCTCTCTTCTCCATTTTCCTCTCAAATTCTTTTATTTTTCTATCATTAAAACACTATTTCAAGCTTCCAAACCATTACCTTGCTTCACAAAAATAGTTGGCAGCCTTGATTAACCTCCATAGCCAGCCATAAAACCCAAGGAAAGTGGGAAGAAAAGTGAAAGGAAAATCTGGTTGGCAGCCCCAAAGAGGTGAATCAAGTGTTGGGTTGATTGAAGGTTGCTTGGAGCTAGAAGAATAAGGTTAGTACTAGAAATTCTCTTGAAATTTAAAATTTATGCAAGTTGATTTAGGGTTTGCTAAAATTTGAAATTTTATGTTGTGACTTGAATTTGATGATGTTGAGGTTGATTATTGATTATTAGAAGTGCTATAAATATGAATTGAAGTTTGAAAGTTGGGTGAGGAGTGTTACATGTAGATACTCTATACATAGTTTCTAATTTTATGATAGGCCAAATTAGAAATAGGAAAAATATATCTAGATATAAAAGGGTTATGGTCCCTAATTATAGGCACGATTCTTTTCTGACATCCCATCATTAGAAAGATAGAATTCTCTCTCTTAATCGTTCATATCAATTTGAAAGACCTAGAACTGCAAAACCGTAAAATTTTATCGGTATCATAGATTCAGGAACGCTTCCGCATCCAGTTTAATTTCTTGATAATTTGGCATGATGGATTATGACTAGATGGAATCGAAGATTTCTACAACCATTTGGATTTCTACAACAGTTACTCCAAAAATATTTACAAAACTTAACTGTAATATATTGTCTAACATTCAAAATTATTCTAAAAAACTTCAATATTATGAATTTTCCTTCCTCAATAAAAAAAAAATGACATTAAAAAAATAACAATTTATATTTTAATTTTCGCACTTTCTAATATTCATTCATTAAAAATTTTTAAAAAATAAAAATTAAAAAAAATAATAAGTGAAAAAACCGTTAATTTGAAAGTTGAGTTTAATTATATTATTTTATTTTCATTTTATAGAATATATTATTTGGTTGACTATTTTTATTTTTAGAAAGTTGAATATGTTCATTTTAATAAATAAATAAATAAATAATATATATATATTATTAATATTTTATTATTTTATTCATATTTTGTTTTCTTTCAATTTGTAAAAACATAAAATTTTCATACTGATAATTTACAAAATCCTAATTATTTAGAATTTTTGAAAACTCTGTTGCCCTCAAAGTATTCCTCACTGATGATTTATATCTCTTTGAAAGTTCTTATAATTTGTATTGTAAAAGCTAAAAAGTAGCAAAAAGAAAAATTAATATTTATATCTCGTATGTTTCACTTGTTACATGCAGTGCAGGAAATATATATCTAATTTTTTTCTGGGAAAAAATTTGGAGGGCCAATACGTGGTTCCCCCTATATAAATATATGTAATATGAAAATATTCAAAATAAAATTTAGTATTATAAAAAACAATTAAATAAAAAAAACATTGAGATTTTGTTTTTAAATTTTTTTTGTTAATTTTATTATAATAAATAAAATAATTTTTAATGAGCTAATACTATTTAAAGGGATTAAAATTATAAAATTACTATACTAAGCATTGTAATAGAATTTTTATTATAAATAGAATTACTATTAAAATAATATTAAAATAATTATTATAATATTAGAAATTAAAATGTTTAGAAATTTAGGTATAGACATTCTGTTGTCAAGCATTATTAGCGATGACTCTTAGGATAGAGAAATTATTAGATGCATCCAGTGCACATACACTATCTTTCATAATTATGTGAGATTTACTTTCTACATTGTAGGATGGGCCCACTTTTCTGTGAAAGAAGAGAGCACTATCTTTTAGTGCTCCCGATGCATCTAATAATTAGCCCTTAGGATAAACTCCATTGATAGAAGTATTAACAACAAATTTTGTGTCACTAAAAAATGAATCTATTGATACAAAGTATTAACGATAGACTTTTTGTCGTCAAAAGATATTAGTGATGGATTAATATGGATTTGTTGTGGATTTTTTGGTCGCTGATATATATTACTAGCGACAAATATTAGCCTGTCACTATCAAACCTTTTTTAAGACGTTTTTGGAAATCCTAAAAGTTCTTTTCTTTTCTTTTCTTTTTTTTTTTTTTTTTTGAATAGCAACTATTATATTAACTATCCCGAAGGCAATCTGAAGACAGAATAGACATCAGTTCTCCTTGAGGGTTTACAATCCAGTTACAAGCTAATTGGTTTTTGAAACAAAGCTTAACAATCCTATTTGCTGCTTGATTAACAGGTCTATTGACAAAGGAGAATGACACATGTAAGAAACAGGGAATAAAATCCAAAATAGCAACAACAAATGCTTGAAATTCCCAAACACTTCTTTGTTGAGGATTCTACAATGCAAAGATCAAAATGGCAGAATCTGATTCTAAAATGATGGAATTCGCTCTCATCATCCTGGCTAATTTAACAGCATCAAGCATGGCTAAAGCTTCTCCTGCTAATGGGGAGAAATAGGAAATCTTCTTAGCAATTCCATCAATGAGATCTCCTCTACAATTTCTGGCAACAACACCTACTGATGCTTCATTGATACCTTGCATGCAAGCAATATCACTGTTGAATTTAATGACACCCTATGTAGGAGGAGACCAAGAAAGAGAAATAGGAACTCAGCTAGGCAGAGATCTTGTCAGTTCTTTAGAAACCTGCACTAAATTCATCTCCATCAAACCAGACGGCCCTTGCATAATCACACCAGAATAAAGCATGTTCTAGAGACTCATCTTCTATATTGCAAATGGGGCATAAAATATTATTAGCTATACACCGCTTAGCAAGATTTAGCTTTATTGGGAGAGCATTGTGCAATGATTTCCAAATGAAAACATTAATCTTTGGCTGGACTATTAGCTTCCAAAGTGCAGACCAAGTAGAAGGATGAATAAAAAGAGAATGTTGTGGACGCGTACTACCCCGCAGCTGATGGTTATTAGAAACCAAAATTTTGTAAGCAAACCTCACTATAAATTGCCTAGACCTATCATAGTGCCAAACTATATGATCATTAGAACCCAAAGGAGCAATAGGGATGGCTAGAATAATTGCACTTTCAACACTGTTAAACAGACTTTGAACTAAATTCCTCTTCCATTGCAGATTTCGGTGGTCTATAAGATCAGCGATAAAGTTCACATGAATTAGGGAATTTGTAGGTCTAGACTCTGAAAATTTTGGATGGTTAGGATCCATGCATCATACCAGGTTAGATTGTTTGTTCCATCCTTGATACTGGACTGCACTCCTTCCTTTAGCACCTCCCTAGCAGCAAGAAGACTTTGCCATATCCAGGATCCCCTATGATGAGAAGAGGCTTGCCAAAAAGATGTATAGGGAAAATAACGCCCTTTTAGAATCATTGCCCAAAGATTTTGAGGATTTGAAATAAGCCTCTAGCATTGCTTGGCTAAATTTACCAAACTAAAGAGATTAAAATCTCTAAAACCCAATCCCCCTTGGTCTTTGGGGTAAGAGGCTTTACTCTAACTAATCTAGTGCATTTTCTTCTCCTTATCTTTTCTTCCCTGCCAAATACTAGAGATTAAGCTATTCAACCTTCTGCAAAAGTTGTTAGGGAACTTCAAAAGAGCCATAGAGTATGTAGGGATTGCTCTCAGAATAGAATTAATAAGCATTTCCCTCCCTGCCTGGGAAAGCAATTTCTGCTTCCAAGAATGGGTTTTTGGGTTCTATTCTTTCCTTAATAAAATTTAAAGCCTGAATCTTCAATTTTCCCCAAAAGGCAGGCAAACCAAGGTACTTATTATCACCGCCCATCTCCTTCATGCTCATCATATTCAAGATATCTTTCTTCAAATGGGGCCTTGTGTGCTTGCTGAAAAAAAAAATTACTAGATTTATCATTATTGATTCTCTACGTTGTTGCTTCAGTATAGCTATTAAGAATATACAGCACTGCCTGAGCTTCTCTTCGGGTAGCCTCCCCAAACAGCAGAGTATTATCCGTGAACAAGATATTAGTGAAAGTTGGAGAGCTTCTGAATAACTTTAATCCATTAATAACCCCTCTCTGCTTTGCATTGGACATCCTAATGTTTCTTTCTCCTTCATATATCTATATCTATCTATATTATATATTATAGAAGATTATAGATATAGATAGATAAATGAATATAAATAGCTAAAGATCTAGAAACTATTAATCAAAATTTGACACTTATATCTACTCTTAATTGACATTTAACATCATTAAAAAAAATAATAATTTTATTTAAGAATTTCTTTTTAACTTATCTTTTTGTAATTATAAATTTAATTGTTAGTGTTAGATAATGCTTAACTTAATAATTTTATTTTAACTAATTTAAAATTTTATTGTAATGTTTTTTTTTTAATTATGAATTTATTTATTAGTATTAGATGATGCTTGACTTAATAATTTTATTTTAACTAAGTTTGAAATTTAATTTTAGTTTATGTTTTTAATTATAAGTTCAATTTTATTAGATTTATTATTAGAATTAATAACTAAAAATTAATATAATAAAAACAATTTTAAAATATTAAATTAATATGACATCTTCAACTTTATTTTATAAGGTATGTTAATTAATTATATATTTTTATTTTAGAGATATTATATCTTATACACTATTTTTTTACTATAAGAGATTTATTTTTCTAATTAATAATTTATAATTCTATTTTTTAAGTATATTTATTTATAAAATTATTGTATTTTTATTTTAATTTAGTTAATTAATTTAATTTAAATAAAATATTATTAAATTAATATATGTTAAGTATATAAATTAATTTACTAATTAAATTAATTATTTTTAAATATAGAAAATAAATAATTTAATCAATTAAAGTTAATTTAATTTAAATTAGATAAAAATTAGAGTATGTTTGGTATAAATGAAATCCATAAAATATTGTGGAATTCATTTATAAATCCATTTATATCATGTTTGGTGTAAATGAAAAGTCATTTGTTAAATTTTAATTTGGAATTCTATGGAATTCAATAAAACTAATCCAAATTTCATCAAATTTGATAGAATTTGTAAATAAATTCTAATTTTAGGATATCAAATTTTTATTAGACAAAAATACCCTCTCTTATTTGAGAGAAACATCTCCTGCTTACCATTTCTTCATTTTCCCGATTTCTCCCTCTAGTTTATCTCTCTCCACCAGCGCTCCTCCATCTTTGGGCAGTTCCACCATCTCTGTCCATCTACCTCTCTTTCATTTTGTTCTTGAGCTCTCTGTAAGTTTGCTTTCTCTATTTTAGCTTTAATAATATTATTTGTACATGATTTCTTTGTAGATTTGATCTATTTAGAATCTGTTCGTGTCTATTTTTTATTTATGAAATATTTATTAACTAGTTTCCTCAAGAAATGATTAGAATCCGCTTAAATATTGAAAAACTAATTAGGAATTTTTGTGATTTTTAAGATATTTTTTGTATTTATCTACTAGCAAATAGGACCAGTTTATTTTTATTGTTCTCAGATCATATCGATGCAATTAGTAATTATGGGTCTCTCAAGTTGAAGGAGGGTGTTAATATGCATGTGTCTCTTGAGTGTGTTAGTGGGTATTGAAGTGTTAGTAATTAGATGTAAGATTAATATATTCATTTACCAAGGATGTTAATAGGGTATTGAAGTGTTGGTGGGTGATTAAAAATCTGGTGATGAAATGATAAAGAAAAATCTTGGACCATAAAATGATAAAGAAAAAAATCATAGACCAATTCATGGACCATAAAATGATAAAGAAAGATCATGGACCATACCATGATTTTTCTTTATTATTTTATCACCAAATTTTTAATCACCCACTAACACTTCAATACCCTATGTAGACCCTTGTTAAATGAATATATTAATCTTACATCTAATTACTAACACTTCAATACTCACTAACACACTTGAGAGACACTTGCATATTAACACCCTTGTCCAACTTCAGATACCCATAATTATTAGTTGCATCGATATGATCCGAGAACAATAAAAATAAGTTGGTCCTACTTGCTAGTAGATAAACACAAAAAAAAAAATTCAAAAATTACAAAAATCCCTAATTAATTTTTTAATATATAAGCGGATTTTACTCATTTCTTGGGTAAACTAGGTAATAAATATTTCATAAATAAAAAATAGACACAAACAAATTCTAAATGAATTAGATCGACAAAGAACTCATGTACAAATAATACCATTAAAGTTAAAATAGAGAAAGTAAATTTACAAAAAGCTCAAGAACAAAATGAAAGAGATGTAGATGAACAGAGATGGTGGAACTTCCCAGAGATGGAAGAGCGCTGATGGAGAGAGATATACTAGAGGGAGAAATCCTGAAAATGAAAAAATGGTAGGCAAGAGATGTTTCTCCCAAATAAAAGAGGATATTTTTATCTAATAAAAATTTAATATCTTAAAATCAGAATTTATTTACAAATTTTATCAAATTTGATGAAATTTAGATTAGATGAAATTTGGATTAATTTTATTAAATTTCATAGAATTCAAAATTAAAATTTACAAATAAATTTTTATTTATACTAAACATGATATAAATAGATTTATTAATGAATTTTATAATATTTTATAAATTTTATTTATATCAAACATGCTTTTAAAATAAATTTCAAATTTAATATATATCATATCAAATAAAAAATTTATTTATAAAAAAATTCTATTTTAAAATTTATTCACAAATGAAATGTATACAACGACAGATTTGAATTAAACGGGGGCTAAATTAAATTATTACAGAAACAATTTTAAAAGAAGAAGAACGTTTGCGGTTTGGCCACGTCTAGGATAAATCTGTAATTTAAATCTTGCAGTATTGCTATCGTGTCAAAAGCTAGCACCGTCCAAGATGTTGACAACTGGAAACATGATACCGTAGCGAAAAGCGTCGTCCGGTGAGGGCTAATTAAATGATATTATCTTCGCCAATTCTTCATATTTTTATTATTATTTTTTAAAATATTGCGTCATTGATTTGATTGATTTCAAATTTTAAACTTAAAAATAAAAAAAAAGAAAAGAAAAAGGTAAGAGAAAATATATGCTCGCAGACCACGCAGCGAAGCAATGGAGGTAGAAAGCTGACTCTTTATCCTCCCTCTTTAAAAAGAAAGCTACGAAACGCACTCAAGAATAAGCATAATCATTGTTCCGCTTACAGCGACGTCGTTTCACTGCTTACCATCTTCTTCTCTCTCTGTAGTTCTCGCTTTTTATCCAATCCAAACTGGTTCGATCCTCTCCCTCTTTCAATTGACGTCTTCTTTGGTTCTTTCCAATGGATGATTACTTCTTCAACTGTAGTCAACGTTTCAAATTTTTTAGGGTTTTTGAGTCTTGTAGTGATCCAAGAGCTGATTTTTTGTTACCTGAATGCTTAATTCTTGTTGAATGAGTTGAATTTTGTGGCTTTCTTTGAATCGGTTCTTTGTGATTAAGCTGATAATTTTTCAATTTTCTTTTTTAATTTTTTCTTGCTGAGTGGATTTTGATATTAATCTGTTTGGTTGATGTGGAAACTAAGAAAATTGGAGGAAACTCAATTGCCAAGGCAACTACTTATTCTTTTTCCACAAAAAAGGAAATTGTTTTTTGTTTGAATTTTTCTGGTTCAGATGAACTGGTGATTATCCCTATTAATTTTCTCAGCGGCCAAACGTGGGTGTAGTTCTTGTATTGATGGCTGACTGAAAGTTTTGCCCTTCTATGGCTCTTGTGAGAAAGAATTGATATAGTATCTTTGTCTTCTTCTCAATTTGCACTGTTAATTTTGGCAATTTCCTCGTCATTTCCATCAAGGATGGGTCATAGGTCTTTAAATTTTGGTTCCTGATGATATCGAGGATAAAGAATTATGGTTTTGGTTTCTGCTTTTTTATCATCCTTTTCTTGAATTTAGTGTTTTAGCTAGGCCCAGTAAGTTTCTTGGCCTTCTTGAATAATGAATCTCAGCGTCTGTCTTTGCAACATAAGTTCATATTCATGTGTTTTGAAGGGAAAATGAAGCAATTGTGATGCTGATACCGTTTTATTTTGTTTGTTAAACAGAATGAAGATTGTTAAATTATCTACTTCATGTTGTGTCCAGTAATTTGAGTTGCTGGTTACAACTTGGTAAACTATTGGGACAAGAGTGGCACTGTTCTGTACTGTACATTTGTGAAGTGATGTCAAGGTGTTAATCTCATTCTGAGATTCTATGCCTCTGTCATTTCCAGTTGTTTTGGTGGACTTAGATGGATGTTTCCTCAACAGAGCAACATTCTGATCGTCAAACTGAAACCTACCCATTGTTAATGGAGCGACCTGAGAGTCTTAATAGTAGTGAGCACATTATTGACATACCAAGGATCAGTGGTGCCTCGCCATCAACATCTCATGATAGAACTGCCAATGATTTGGAAGCCTCATCACATGAAGACAGACCTTCAACCAGTGCAAGAACACCCGTTTCTCAACTTTCAACTTTCTCCTCTAATGGTAATGGATCAAACACTCGGAACTCATCATTCGTAAGGAGAGGTGAATCCCGTCGGCGTAGGAGTCCGCTGAACTCTGGTTTATGGATTTCTATTGAATTGATTCTTACAATTAGCCAGATTGTTGCATCTATTGTTGTTTTGTCCGTGTCAAGGAATGAGCATCCACGGGCACCATTGTTTGCATGGATTGTTGGTTATGCATCAGGATGTCTCGCAACTCTTCCTCTTCTTTATTGGCGTTATCGTCATCGTAACCAGGTTTTGGAGCAAGAGTCAGCTCAACCTCGTCAGGGTTCTACTCATATTAGTGTTCCTGCAGGACCTTATTCTGTTTCAGTCAGCAGGAGCTCAGAAGCTGATGATCGCCGAACTGCTGCATCACCTAGAGGTGGTCAAAATTCTGGAGCAATAAATGCAAGGTATGAATTCTGATTATATTTTATTGTTGTTCTCATACATATTTGCTTGGCTTAGGTCTTGCAGTTCTGTTGTCCTTGTTGGGGAAAAAAGTTGAACTATGTGGTTGATTTTATGGAAAATTATGTTTCAAGCATTTTTTTTTTTTGGCATGATGATGCTTTATGTGCTACTAGCTATTGAAGCCCCATCCGGACCCAGTGTACCATCACAGCTCATAATTGTGGATCTACATGTGTACACAAATATAGATGCATATGTTTACATATTTCCCAGTACTTCTTGTATCCCTCTCAATGCTGTTATTTACTTCCAATTTTGTTTCAACAATTGGTGGTATCCCCACTTCAATTGCCTCTAGGCTCTAGCTGTCTCTCCTCATGGAGTCAATTTACTAGCGGTGATGTTGACTGACTCAATAGGGTAGTGTATCCCTTTCCTTTATCGGTGTGTAGATACTTTGGCATTCTTAGCAGATAATGGAATTTGTTTGGAAAAAATGGCATAGGTGTGAACTCCGGTCCAGGTGGGGCATTTGGATCAGGAAAATTCCATGCATGTGTTAAGTGTGAGGCTTGTCACTAGCTCTTTGTGATCTGGAAACAGAATCTTCATGTGCATCCTATTTCTTTCTTTGTGGTGTGGATTGGGAATTCATACTCCTTTTGGTTTTGTATTTAATAATTTTTAGTTGGTACCACAAGTTTGGTTTACATGTTGTTGTTGATGGTACACTGCAGTTTGTTGTAGTTCTTATTGTGTAACTTTTATCCATTGTCCTCCAACTTAGGAGGTTGTCTCATTTCCATCCCTCAACTTCAATATGTTGTAATAATATCACCCAACTTTAATTTTGTTTCAGAAACTAATCCTCTAACCTGTTATAGCAGGTTTCCAAGTTATAAACCCCTGTATATTCCTTCTTTTTTCTATCTCTCTCCTTCCTCTTTTTGCTTTTCTTTCCTCCCCCTCCCCCCCTTTCCCTTCCCTCTTTTATTTTGCAAATTTCTCTCCCCCTCTCTCCATTGTTTTGTAAATATGAAACCCTTCAACAATTCATCCATCAATACTCATAACAACCCTAGGAAACCTACAGCAAAAAGATGATTTATACAATAATTCTTGCCTATAATTGTTATTAATATCACAAGCACAAAATAATAAAAATCAATATTTTATTAAAATAAAAGGATAATTTATACGAATTTACAATTAAAACTTACATGATTTATAAGAGCCCCACAAAAAGTGTTCACCGAAAATGAATTCTTGGAAATCACAACCACCAAATAAGCAAAATCAAATAATCAAAACCCACAACAAAAATTTCCTCAAACCCTATCATCTCATGCCCTTCCCATCGTAAATTCTCTTCTGAGTTCTGTCAGTTGATTCTTTACTTCGTCCTCCACTGACAAAATTTGCATGATCATGTACTGATGTAGAACAAACAAAGAAGAATAAAGAACTAGGAGAAATTAAGGACTAATTCTTGAAGAAAGAACTAATTCTCAATAATTTTATTAATCTCAATAATAATCATATTCTAAAACTATTGAATAATATAAAATTAGTTCTATTTATAAAGTTTACAACCTTAATCAATTTAGGAATATAAACCATAACCAATTCTAATTAGGAATACTAAATAAGATAAATTAGGAAATAATAAACCTAATAATAATAAAATTCCTAAATAATAACAACTTTTAAAATTTTCTAATTCTATAATAATTAAAATTCCTAAATAAAATTCTAATCTTTCTATTTTGCATTATTCTCCTTTGGTTGGGAAAACAAAAGCTCATCCTCGAGTCTTGAAGTGCTGAATGATCACATACCACATATGGAGAACAAACAATACAATCTTCTTAGATAGTAGCAACAAAATTGATTGGAAAAAGTTTACGCTCTCTTTTGTATTCCTGGAGACATCTGGACAGATAAAATGAATAAAAAAAATAATTGAAAAGTCCTTAGGAACAATATTCCAATTTTCACTTTTGTTGGCTCCACAACTTGATTTTCTTCAATTTCAATTGGAGTTTCCATGGCTTGATCAGCTCCTTGCTTTGGAATAAGGTCTTCAATAGATGAAGGTTCAACAATCAAAATTTTGGATTTTTCAATTTCAGATTCTTCAAACTTAGGTTCTTCAGTTTGCTTGTTTTGTTCCTCATTTTCATCTTCAAGTTGCTCTACGAATTCTTCTTTTCCTTCATCTTCAAAGTAAAACTTTTTTTCTTGCTTTGCAATTTTAATTTTTTCTTTAAGTTCTCACACAGCTACCGATAACTTATTAAGCTCGATTTTTGATAATTCATCAACCTTACTTCTACTTATCGAGCTGTGCTTTTAGTTTTTTCACACCCGAAATCACAAGTTCTTTTCAGCATTCTTCAAGCTCTCTTTTCTTAACTTGTAAGAATTGTTGTAAATCTTCATATTCCCTTTCCTTATCTAGTAAAATCTGTCTAACTTGTCGATATTCACCATGTAAGAAAGAACATATTTCACGATCATGTCTATAACTATAAGTGTCTATCAAATCACATAGAGATAGTAATTGACCCTTATGAAATTCAATGTCATAAGTAATTTCTTCGAGAACGTTTTTGTAGTAATTGATCTCATCGTCTAGCCTTTCAATATAAGTTTCCATGGCATTTGAAGTAAGAAAAACACCTTACTTGAAGGGGGAAAAAAAAACTCAAAATTCAGCTTTTAAGAGTTGTTTCTGCTTAAAACAATGGTGAGTTGGTTGGGTGTGGAACCTAATCCGAATATCCAATCCGTTAGGTTAAAACTCTAGGCGCATCGGACTGAAGTTCTGACGACGCGAAGAGACAGATCGGCTGACGATGAGTTGCTGGGTTCTTTTGGTTTTTGACTCTCTCTCTCTCTCTCTCTCCCCCTTTTTTTTTTTTTGGAACTATAGGCAGCAAGAAAAAATTTGGAAGGACAAAAACACCGGTGCGAATCTAAGGAATGGGAAGATTTGAATGGGAAGTTTGGTAATTTTTTTTGAGGAAAACGATGGAAATTTGGCTCGATTTTAGGCTCTAATGCCAAATTGATGTAGAACAAACAAAAAAGAATAAAGAATTAGGAGAAATCAAGGATCAGTTCTTGAAGAGAGAACTAATTCTCAACAATTTTATTAATCTCAATAATAATCATATTCTAAAACTACTAAATAATATAAAATTAGCTTTATTTATAGAGTTTTTAACTTTAATCAATTTAGGAATAGAAACCTTAATCAACTCTAATTAGGAATCCTAGATAAGATAAATTAAGAAATAATAGACCTAATAATAATAAATTCCTAAATAATAAAAACTTTTTAAATTTCCTAATTCTATAATAATTAAAATTCCTAAATAAAATTCTAATCTTCCTTTTCTGCATTATGCACCTATCATGAACCATGAAAAGAGCATCCTGAGTAGGGAAATGCATTTGCCAACATCTCCAAAGAGATTAGTTTTCCAACTGTGGCATCTCTATATTAAAATAAACCTTTTCCAAGTGTGCCCAATAAATAATGCATGAAAGTAAAAGTGAAATTTGAATTAAAATTAAAATAGGACCCAAATCTTTCACTGTAGCTCAATTTGGACAAAGACAAGAAGGAAATTTAGAGGAGAGAGAGAGAGCAAAGGAGAAAAAAAATCTTTGCTTCAAATTTCTCTTGAAGATGTTCTTGGGGTGGAAATGAAGTGAGAATTGAACAAAAATAAGTGAAGGAAAGCCGTAGTCAGAGCTTAGTAGAACAAGCAATAGAGGGAGGGAACTTTGGCCTTCTGTGGAATAGAGAGAAACTCTGAGAGAGAAGAGAGGGGTGTGGGCGAGAAGGAAGGTGGTAATTTAAAGGTATTCAAGTCTCTCTCTCTCTTTTTTTTTTTTTTAATTTTATAACAAGCAAGCTTGCTTAACAGGTTAGTGGGACGGTATCTAAAACAAAATTAAGTTGGGTGATATTATTGAAACAAATTGAAGTTGAGGAATAGAAATAAGACAATCCACGTAGTTGGGGTGCTGGGGATAAAAATTACCTGTTCTTATAACCTCAATGCTTTTTGTTAGCTAGTTAAAATTTTCATATGAAAAAATATGTCCTGTTGAAATTGGTAGGAAGTATTTTGAGTTTGATCAATACCTGGTTCTATAAATAAAAGTTTATTGATCAAAACAACTTGTTTGGCTCGCAGACTGAAGACTCTGGTTGAATACTTCAAAATGGCTCTTGATTGTTTTTTCGCAGTTTGGTTTGTGGTTGGCAATGTATGGATCTTTGGAGGTCATTCGTCTGCTAGTGAGGCTCCAAACATGTACAGGTGCTGCTTTGTTGCATTTTCACTTTCTTCCTTCTTTAACATTGATTTGAGAGAGCTCATACCCATTTGTGCATCCTTTTGCTTTGCAGGTTATGTATAGTGTTTCTTACCTTTAGCTGTATTGGATATGCAATGCCCTTCATTCTGTGTGCGACGATCTGCTGTTGCTTGCCTTGTATAATTTCTCTTCTTGGGTTTAGAGAGGATTTGGGGCAGACTAGAGGAGCCACAGCAGAATCAATTGATGCGTTACCGACATACAAGTTTAAGGAAAGTAAAAACAGGAACAGTGATGATAGCAACTTTTGTGGTGCTGGTGACGGTGGAATAGTGGCTGCTGGAACAGAACAGGAGCGAATGATCTCTGGAGAAGATGCGGTAAGAGCTTCCTGATGCATGTGTCCATGTCACTTCTTGTGAAGCTCAAATTTCAGTTGCTGTATTTGCCCCACATGCATACTTGTAGGATGTTGTCTTGTTGATAGTACTAATGAGATTGTAATTGTGACAGGTTTGTTGCATTTGTTTGGCAAAATATGCAAACAATGATGAGTTGAGGGAGCTGCCCTGTTCACATTTTTTCCACAAGGAGTGCGTGGATAAGTGGCTGAAGATCAATGCTTCTTGTCCTCTTTGCAAGAGCGAAGTGGGTGAAAGTCTTATCGGTTCGCTCTCTGGGTCAAATTCTAGATGATTCGTACCATGTTTTATCTTCATCATAGAAAAGAGTAATGTTATGTTACCAATTTGACATTTTGTAAAGTGCTATTTGCAATTTTTTTTTTCTTTAAACTATGGATTGAGAAATTTCTGTAAGAATACATTCGACATCTTGGTACCAACCTCAAGTTCTCCACTCTAAAGGGGCAAATAGATGGCTGGATGGATGTTTGCTTGCTTGCTCAAAAATAACTGTTTAAATAAGTAAGAAAAGATGGTGATGCTTCCCAATTCCAGGTGAAATGGAGATGGTCACTTTATCTCCCCTCATTGATGCTTTCCTGCAAATGCGTTTTTGTGTCTTGATGGTATTGGGGATTGCCTTTGTAAATGGCATGTAACATGTTCAATATGTCATTCTGATCATGGCTGGTGAAGAAGAGTTTTGAACTTATGTAGCCATCGTTGCGGAAAAAAGTCACTGGAGTTGCTTTTGTAAAATTATCATGTTGAATTTTTTTTTTTTTAAAAAAAAGAATTCTAAAATTTTTTTTTCAGAGTGTTTTTATCCGGAAAGCCTTTTTTTAATTGTTATTATTTGGTAATAAAAGGCTAAATTGAGGCTATTGCTATAGATATAATCAATATATTATCTAATTGTTTTCTAATATTTTCAGAATTTTTTAAGCAACAAATTGTCTAAGTTTCCCACTTTCTCCAGCTCTTTAGAATTTTATGTTGGAGCATTAGTTAAAATCAGTTTAATAGAAATATAGAAAAAAAAAAAAAAGTTTTTTCACAATTTATGTTATTATACTGGTTATATAAAAAAATTTTAAAAATATCCTATACACAAAAATAATTTATTTGATACTGTGGACGATTGATTATTTTGCAGCATAAAAAAATTAAAAATAAATAAAATAATAATAAAATATAAATAATAATAAATAAATATAAAATAATAAGTAATAAAAATTTATAATAATAAAATATAACAAAATAATATATAAATTTTTAAATTATATAATAGAATAATCTGTATAATAAATAATAATATTTAATATAAATAAAAATATTATTTAATATAGAATAGAAATATAGAATAATAATATAATATATAAAATTAAAATAAATAACTTTTATTTGTTATTTAATTTTTTATATATAATTTAAATAAAATATTTATTAACTTAAAAATTATATTTTTATTGAATAATATTTTTATGAAAATGATATGTTATTTATTAATATAAAATATTAACTTAATTATAAATTTAAATATAATATAATAAAAAATATAATAGACGTAAGTGTTTAAAACTTAAAATAAATTTTTAAATTAAAAAATATAAATATTTTCTTTTAGTCGATAGTGAAGCTTTTTTTTTTATTCATAAACAAAAGAGAAGTTAACTTTTTTTTTAATCAAATTATTTTTATATAATCTTCAGTTTACTAAAATTCTAACCCTAATATTACTCATTTTTTTTTTCAATTTACTTTACATTTAAGTTAAAATTATAGAAAAGATGTCACAAACCAACCTATGGGTCGGACCGACACTAGAACCTAGGTTGGCATAAAACCCTTCGAGGCCCGTAGTAAGCATTACTATTCTCAAACCCATTACCAGGCCCATAATTTAGGTCCAATATGCATATAAAATAATTTAAATTAAACTGTTATAAATTTATTTCGGACCAACTTAACCCAATAATTATCAGAAACTAAAATTAGGGGAGTCCAGCTCAACCCAGTTACATCATTTACAAATTGTTTAAGTATCATACAAATCTTTATTTATTAACCTCAAGAATTTAAATTAACACAATTCCTAATAAAGTCTATATTACTGCTAACACATGCGGCGTTCTAGATTTCAAATTTAGAAAAAAAAATAATAAAAATAATTAAATAACCAACATTAAACCTGCAAAGAAGGAAGCAGGTTGCTTTGTAAAAGAACTCCTCCTGTAGCCTTAAAAAATAGGTGAATAGGAGTGAGCGTTCGACTCATAGAGTAAAATACCAATCTTAAGTACAATTTCTATAACTATCTAAAGCTAATGCATCATCTGGAATAAAATGCAACATCATCATAATTTTCATACAATTCACATCATAACAGCAAAAAGACAATTTAGAGCACTCACACACCCAACACTGTCAAACAATACATATATGGGAGTTGATTCCCTATACAGCCCTCTTAATACAACCTCTGTTAGCGAGTGTCTCTCAAACCGGACTTTCGCTTAATAAACCAAGTGCGGGATCTCAGCTAGTGTCTCTCAAGTTGTGTCTACCCCGACTTATCCATAAAAGACCCGGTCCCAATGAGTGTCTCTAAAGTCGTGTCTACCCTTCCTATCCATATCCAATACCATACCACACACACGCCAACGCACACACGCTGCTCCAAATCACCACAAATAACACCCATAACACTTCATCAATTATGAATGCAATACAAAACGTGCCTAGTATTTAACTACATAGATACATATTTATAAGTGATGCATGGGCATGCTTGAACATATAATAATATCGAAATTATAATTAAAATTAATATTTTACTCACAGTACACTAAGGACTATTGTGGCTGCTGGATGGAGGAAAATAGCTGACATCGATCACCTAAATAATTAAATTATAAATTTACTAGTACTAAGTCAAAATAAAACTCTAAAGAGACAACAGACAGCCTAATTCATGCCGAAAATCCGGCAGAGTTTCCTCTATACCTGAGACCTACCCAACCTGCGAAAATGGTTCAAATAACACTTCTAAACTCAACCAATATCTCATCATCATTATATGGCCCCTCCTGGGCCCTCCAAACCAAGCAATAATCACAACATTTAACAACTCAATTATAAGACTTCAAAACTAATATTTTTCAAAAACTATCCAAATTAACTTTAAAAATTCTATAAAGCTGCCCCACGGTCCTTAACAATATTATAAGGCTATTGCAATAGGAATCGTAGTTTTCTTATCATCCACGAATATTTTATAAATTTTATTCTAACCCAGTACAAGGCAAAAATTGAGTAATGTAGAGTTCGAGTTTACCTATGTTAAATCTGACACCTGGAATGCGTCAAGAACTTCTGAAAATGCTAGGATAGACTATAATATCGACTACGTTCTGAGACGGGTTGCCGGGCAGCCAGATCTGACTGAAAATGCGGTGCCGACGTCGATTAGCTATCTTCAATCCGATTGCACCTAAATTAAGTCCAAATTGTGTTAATAATTACCATAAATTTATTTTTAAATTTTTGGGAATAGAAAAAGTGTGAAAATCTCACCAAGTGATCTGCATTGTCCGATTATCACCTTTTTCAAAAGATGTCCAATCGGAGCGGGACAAGTCCTATCTCGAAGATTTCACCGTCCTGAGTCCATCGGTGGTCTCGGATTTTTGATCCGATGGTCGGATCACCGGGAAAATGGCCGGAAAGCCACTGCCTAATTTTTCTCTCTCCTCTCTCTCTCTTCAAAACTTGCCGGAAACCTCCATGGAATGGAGCACTGCCGGTCGGGATGGGGTCCAAGGAGTTGAGCGCCACCCTCCACTGGCTAGAACACCACCAGAAACCACCGAAATCACGCCTGAAAGGACGCGGCTGCCGCGCTCGTTGGGGCCTCCTCTCGCCGCCGTTCGCTGTCCAGGGGGGTGCTGGTGTAGCTGAGGACCACTGGAAGCTAGCCGGACCTTTGCAGACCGTCGCCGGCCACTGGGTCAGCCGGAAACTCAATGAACGGAGAGGGAGAGGGAGAGGGAGAGAGACGGGAGGAAGAGAGAGAGAGACGAGAGGGAGGGGCTGTTAATGCGTTTTAATTTTTTTGGGTCTTTTTTTTTTAATTACATAGCTAGTCCCTCAACTTCTTAGAGGTTTAAAATTAGGTCTAAAATTATTTTATTATGTTAAAGTTTAATAAAACTCTAGTGATGATAAAAATAAATATAATATAGGAAAATTTAATTATTGTATTCTCATTTAATAAATTAACTTTAATTAAATTATTTATTATTAATTTATTTATTATTAGTATCTTCCTTTATTTTAAAATCAATTCAAATAAATCCTATATTATTAATAACATAATATTTCCTTTTCATTTTATTTATAATTTAAAAATTTTGGATTGTTACATCCTTCCCCTCTTAAGAAAAATTTGTCCTCGAATTTTCGAATAAACAAGAGATAAGGAAAAGAAGATTATTATAACAAGTGCAATCATTACTCCTCCAACTATAAAGAAATTGGTAAAACATTTATTCTCCAAACTCTTCATAAATTATAGATAACATTCTATTGCTCTCTGATTCTACTATAGTGTCCAAACTGTCATCATCTCTTCCTAGAGGGCTCCTATCTTGTAACTATTCATTGACCATTTTTCTGACATTTCAAGTATTTGCTATGCCTCACTGCTCTTGACTTGATGTCTCATAACTTCAATCAACTTGGTGGTTATCTCTCTCATGTTGCGTCCTAACATGCCTCTTAGTGATTTTTGTCTTTATTCTTTCTTTTTCAACAATTTTGTTTCCCTAGAACATGACTTATGTTCCTTATCCTATAATATTCTATAAGATGTTTTTTGTAGCACCTATCATAGGCATCTTTATTCTAAATCTTTACTTGTCCTTTGCCCTTAATAGTTAGTACCAATGCATCTTCTCACTTTCATGATACTTTAAATTTCCAATCTATTTATGCCATTACTTGTCCATCTTATCTTACTAGTCAGGTAGAGTTCCCTCTAAGGGCCAAGTGTATCATTTATCAACATTGGAAAGTGAACTGGATCTCTCCTTCTAGGTGACAAAAGTGTTTGTGTTCCCTGACAACCTAATTAGTGCAATTTTATCGTTTCCCACTCCTTCTCTGGAATGGAAATATCTAGACTTCTTTCTAAAGCTTCTTAGTATGTGGCCTACTTTTGACACATTGGCACTCAGATCGAGGCTCCACTACTTCTTTTGGTCTATCATCTCATAATAACTTATTTCAAACATCTCTTAGTGTGTTTCTAGCATACCTATTCCTTATTATCCTCATCATTATAATTAGCTCTACCGAGCTTTCTTCCTGTCCTCTGGATCTTATCCACTTCCTTTTCCTATTTCTACTATTGTTGATATCTTTTCAACCTGCTGCACTTATTCCTTAATCTTAGTCCTATTTCACCCTTACACATTTTTTCCTTCAAGGATGTCCTTCCCATTATCAACTTTAACTTTCATTTTATTTCTTAGTCTTATCTTGATTACTAGTTCCATTACTTCGGGAATTCTAACCTTATGATTTACTCCTACCAGAACATTCTTCACCTTATGTAACACTTATAATTAACCATAGAAAATTCTTTTTGTATCCTCTTTTTCAACTTAACTATCAGAACATTATTATTCCCTACCAGCCTTAGTAGGAAATTGCTCATCCTGGATGGATAAGAGCCCCATAAACTATAAGTTCCATTTGAACTAACACGGCTGTGGAAAATATATGCTATGCCTTAATTCTAAATAAGATACTTCACGTGTTCATTCTCCTTAATATAGTCATGTATACTGCCCATAGCTTTCCAAACTTCAACCTCAACTTTTCCCATTAGCAATAATTTCATCTATTGAAACTCATCCACAATTAGTATTTCCTCCAACTCATAGTTTAAGACAGTTGCAAGCTTTAGTAACTAACTCAATTTAACTCCTGTCATTACTCTGATAATCTTTTCATACTTAACACTAGGTATGCACTTACTGTCATTCTCATATCAGGAAATTGTGTATGAATTGGTGTCTACCAAACTCTCAAATAACTAGGTCTCCTTGACTCAGTCTCTGTTCCTTATATAACTCTCTAGAACCAAAAGCACGAGCTAAACTTTAAAAGAAAGAAAAATATCCTCTTATATTCAACTACGCCCGATTGTCCATATAATAATGTTTAACCTATGTTTCTTGGTCTTTCTCTTCAAATTTCATCATCTCCTAGCATAATTATGCTCTACCTATAAGGTATCATTTACATGAACCCTTTACCGTACCATTATCCTTCCTGACATAATATTTATAATTTATTAACTTTATTTATACTGGACCTATGATTCATATCTATCATCGTTTATATTGTGCCCTTAATTTTTATTGAATCCTGAAAGATTTCTCTCATTAATTTGATCCTTGAACTTTCTAGTGATTTATAACCACCCATACTTGTCACTTTTCATTTTAACCCTACTGTTGTTCTGTCGTTATTGCTTCACTGCAAAGTGGTTCTATTGATCACACTAAAAATGTTTGCCAGACATTCATAACGAACCTCTAACTACCTTCTCACTATCTCAAAAGTCTAACCTACAGCCTATGTGTCATTATCTATCATTCTTTTCCTCTCATCATACCTATTTGATCCCTTAGATTGACTTTTATTCAACTTACTACTTACTAACTTCTTTTTCTCTGCTTAATTAGATAGTCCGTAATACCATCGCACACCTTCTAGCTTTTGCTCATTATTATTGTATTCCTCGCCTAATCTTCTTAATACTGTTAACAAGTTAAAAGAATCTTGCCCCATTGCTATCCACTTCACTTTAGGAATAGGGAATAGATAGAGTATGATCCGATCATGCAACTCCAAGCACTATATTTTAGCCCCTGGCACTACCTCAACTACATCATGCTATGAGTATCACATTACTAGATTCCATACCTCCATTACTATTCTCATTAATGTGGTCCTATTTTGGGTTTACCATCCTTGTCATTCACCTTGCCAAGAATAACACTTAGCCTACCCTATATCTTAACTTTGTTCCTTTTATTATGCGCCATTGAGGTTGTCCTTTCATTTATTTCCTTTGTCTTACCCAAAATATAACTTGACTATTCTATCCCTAGTTCTATTCTTCTTCCTAACATGACAATTGTACTTACTAACTATATCTTTTAGAGTCTCTACCGCGTTATCACATATCTATGCTACTCAGATTTGGTCCTTTGACCACTCTAGATAGTACTTCCACTGGCATTTAGATTATATTGCATCTGCAATCAATTGTCCAAACTTTCATTCTGCAGTTTCTCTATCCATTGGTCTTCTGTGATTTATCTTCGCTAATTTATTACTCTTAATACTATTATAATTAGATTATACTATTGTTTTGAACAATATGAAGTTAAAAAGGAACTCAGGAAATTGCAGTCATACTTTTATTGTATGATCTCTATTCTTATCCTTTAGCTTACATAATACCCTTACTACCTCGAAAACTGATTCTGCAGCAATTTTATTTATTTGTTATTATTTTTTTTCTATGTTTACTTAATTAGTCAAAACTTAAGATACCGGGCACCCAAACCTGTCATCCAATTCAAAGGATTTACATCCATCATGATCTGATTATATATGATTCCTATAATAAAACTTGTATCCTCTCCAGGATACCCAAGTCAATTACTCTCTACCACGCTCTACAGTCCCATCTAAGGCACTATTTTATTGGTCACTATTATTAGTAATAAACTCTTATCCCTCTTAAAAGAATAAGACCACTTTACATCATAATTGACTGCGAAAAAGGTACTACATCCTCCACCTTACCAAAACCATGTCAAATTAATGACTCTATTATTATATCATAGCTCTGTAAATCATCAATTCATAGTTTCAACCTTTTTTAGGTAGTAGGGTTGTACTTTACACCTTACTGATACACACAAGTATACTATTCTCACTAAGCTCTAAGCAAAACGTCTCTCATACTGCAAAAACCATCCAAAATTTCATACCGAAGACCAGATGGTCTCACTCTATAGATGTCACCCTTACTTTGCAACTAATTCGCAACCTCTGGTCTGATGGCAACTCTTGATGTAACTCTAGCTCATGCTAGGGTAACCGAGTCACTGACTCTAGTTATCACCCAACTATGACCTTTCAATATTCTAACTCTAGACCCCTAACCAGGAGTTCCCAACTCCTCTATAGATATAGAACTCTGTTCTGGCATAACTGTACCAAAACAGAGGCCATCCGCAAACACCCTTATTATGGAGCACCACAGGGATGCACGTAGCTTTACACAATAATCCCATGTCGGTAATGTAATCTGTAGCTTACAGAGCAGACATTGAGAACATTGTATAGTTACTACGATACGTCCTGATAGACTAGGTCTCCTAATTTCTTATCTCTCTTGAATCTACTATTATCATAAACTTACTTTGACTGGGTCATCCACTAATGACTGCCAGCAGTGGTATCCTCACCCTTATCTAGTGCAATTATACTATCAAAACTCACCTTTATGTACTCGTACCTAGCACCAGATAGGCACAACACTTAGACCCATACTAATAGAAATATAGTATTTCTTGGAGAACGTATTTCCATGGCAGATCTCAACATGTCTGCTAACTCTATTTCACACTTCTATGTACTTCACAAAACTGAGGTGCTAAACTGAAGCACTCTTATATTAACCGAGGAATAACGCAGAATCTAGAAACAAAGAATTACAGAAAAAAGACGAAACAGAATCCTATATTCCCCATGTGAACTCCTAATTGGACTCTTCTTAAAGCTTTAGACATGTACTTCACATGAATCTGGAGCCTAAGTTTTGATACCACTCTTCTCACGACCCAACCTATGGGCAGGACCGGCACTAGGACCTAGGCCGGCATAAAGCCCCCAAGACCCGTAGTAAGCCTTACTGTTCTCAAACCCATGACCAGGCCCACAATTTAGGCCTAATATGCATATAAAATAATTTAAATTAAACTGTTATAATTTTATTTCGGGTCAACTTAACCAAGTAATTATCATAAACTAAAATTAGGGGAGTCCAGCTCAACCTGGTTACATCATTTACAAATTATTTAAGTATCATACAAATCTTTATTTATTAACCTCAAGAATTTAAATTAACACAATTCCTAATAGGGTTTATACTACTGCTAACACATGTGGCGTTCTAGATTTCAAATTTAGAAAAAAATAATAAAAACAATTAAATAACCGACATTAAACCTACAAGGAAGGAAGTAGGTTACTCTGTAAAAAAACTCCTCCTGTAGCCTGGAAAAATAGGTGAACAGGAGTGAGCGTTCGACTCAGAGAGTAAAATACCAATTTTAAATACAATTTCTATAGCTATTTAAAGCTAATGCACTCTGTGGCTCATCATAATTTTCATATAATTCACATCATAACAGCAAAAAGGCAATTTGGAGCACTCACACACCCAACACTGTCAAGCAATACATATATGGGAGCTGATCCCCTATACAGCCCTCTTAATCTAACCTTTGCCAGCGAGTGTCTCTCAAGCTGAACTTTCGCTTAATAAACCAAGTGCAGAGTCCCAGCGAGTGTCTCTCAAGCTGTGTCTACCCTGACTTATCCATAAAGGACCGAGTGTCTCTCAAGCCGTGTCTACCCGTCCTGTCCATATTCAATACCATACCACACACACGCCAACGCACACACACTGCTCCAAATTACCACAAACAACACCCATAGCACTTCATCAATTATTAATGCAATATAAAATGTGCCTAGTATTTAACTACATAGATACATATTATAAGTGATGCATGGGCATGCTTGAACATATAATAATATCAAAATTATAATTAAAATTAATATTTTACTCACAGTACACCGAGGACTATTGTGCCTGCTGGATGGAGGAAAATAGCTGACATCGATCACCTAAGCAATTAAATTATAAATTTATTAGTACTAAGTCAAAACAAAACTCTAAAGAGACAACAGACAGCCTAATTCATGCTGAAAATTCAGCAGAGTTTCTCCTATACCTGGGACCTACCCAACCTGCGAAAATGGTTCAAATAACACTTCTAAACTCAACCAATATCTCATCATCATTATATGGCCCCTCCTGGGCCCTCTAAACCAAGCAATAATCACAACATCAGACAACTCAATTATAAGACTTCAAAACTAATATTTTTCAAAAACTATCTAAACTAACTTTAAAAATTCTATAAACCTGCCCCGTGGTCCTTAACAATATTATAAGGCTATTGTAATAGGAATCGTAATTTTCTTATTATCCACGAATATTTTATA
Source organism: Hevea brasiliensis (assembly GCF_030052815.1). NCBI lineage: Eukaryota > Viridiplantae > Streptophyta > Magnoliopsida > Malpighiales > Euphorbiaceae > Hevea > Hevea brasiliensis. The sequence continues at coordinate 15,060,965 of NC_079503.1, read as the reverse complement.
AATTTTATTCTAACCCAGTACAAGGCAAAAATTGAGTAATATAGAGTTCGAGTTTACCTATGCCAAATCTGACATCTGGAATGCATCAAGAACGTCTGAAAAATGCTAAGATAGACTATAATATCGATCACATTCTAAGACGGGCTGCCGGGCAGTTAGATATGGTTAAAAATGCGATCCCGACGCCGGTGAGCTATCTTCTATCCGATTGCACTTAAATTAAGTCCAAATTGTGTTAATAATTATCATAAAATTATTTTTAAATTTTTGGGAATCGAAAAAGTGCGAAAATCTCACCAAGCGATTGGACCATCCGATTATCGCCTTTTTCAAACGATGTCCAATAGGAGCGGTACCAGTCCTATCTCGAAGATTTCGTCGTCCTGAGTCAATCGGTGGTCTCGAATTTTTTATCCGACAGTCGGATCGCTGGGAAAATAGCTGGAAAGCCATTGCCCAATTTTTCTCTTTCCTCTTTCTCTCTCTTCGAAACTCGCTGAAAACCTCCATGGAACGGAGTACTGCCGGTCGGGATGGGAAGCCCGTGGTCCAAGGAGTCGAGCGCCACCCTCCACTAGCCGAAACGCCACCGGGAACCGCCTGAATCACGCCTGAAAGGGCGCGGCTACCACCGTTCGCTGTCCAGAGGGTTGCCGGTGCCGCTGGGGACCACTGGAAGCTCGCCGGACCTTTGCCGACTGTCGCCTGCTACTGGGTTGGCCGTAGACGCAGTGAACGGAGAGGGAGAGGGAGGGAGACGGGAGGAAGAGAGAGAGAGACGGGAGGGAGGGGCTGTTGCTGCGTTTTAATTTTTTTGGGTCTTTTTTTTTTAATTACATAGCTAGTCCCTCAACTACTTAGATATTTACAATTAGGTCCAAAATTATTTTATTATGTTAAAGTTTAATAAAACTCTAGTGATGATAAAAATAAATACAATCTAGAAAAATTTAATTATTTTATTCTCATTTAATAAATTAACTTTAATTAAATTATTTATTATTATTATCTTCCTTTATTTTAAAATCAATTCAAATAAATCCTATAATATTAATAACATAATATTTCCTTTTCATTTTATTTATAATTTAAAATTTTTGGGTTGTTACAAAAGAGTTCATCTCCTTTAATTATACAACTATTCACTCAAATTTTACTTTTGTTTTTATAATTTTTAAATTATAAAATATGATGGAGAGTTGAGAATGCTATATATTATTATTAATAATAGAATTACTTTTACGCAAAATTATGTATAAGCTTCCCACCATTCATATTTTTACATATATATTATAGATGGATATACAAATTGTAATATCATATCATAAATTAATTAAAATATATGTAATATAATAATAATATTAAATTATAAATAATATTATAAATGATTATTAGAATTATATATTGTTTTATTTGTTAATATATGATATTATCATTTATATTTTTCATATATTATAGTAAAGAAATAAATTTTAGTAATTAATTAAAAAATAGCCTTAGAAAAAAAATTAAAAAATAAAATTAAAAACACTTTAATTTTCAATTGAATATTCACCATTTTTTTTGAAAATATAAAAGTTAAAAAAAAAAATAAATTTGTAGTTTTTTTTAGTTATTTGTCATAAAAATTGATGAAATTTAAAAAAAAATAGATTTCTAGTTTTTTTAGTTATTTTTTTTTATAAAAATCGATGTAAAGCTTTTTTTTTAACATGAAAATAAGGTTTTTTTTATGAAAAAAGAAAGCATAAATTATTTTAGTTTTTCTTTATAAACTTTTATTTGAATTATAATAAAATTTTAATTAAGTAAAATTTAAATATAAATAAAACTAAAAATTTAAATAATAATAATAATAATAATAATAATAATAATAATAATATTATTATTATTATTATTATTATTATTATTATTATTATTATTATTATTCAATATAAGTAAGGGGAGAACTAAAAATTTTAAATTATAAAAATTTTAAAATTATTTTAAAAATAAAAATTTAAAATAAATTAATTTTAATAATGAATTCAATTGAATTCTTTATTGCTGTATTAATAAATAGGACTGAGTATTTAGTTCAAATTAAATCGAACTAAATCAAATCATCAAAATCGAATTATTATTTTTTAAAAATTAAACTTGTAACAACCCAGAAAAAAAAAAAAAAAAAAAAAAAAAAACTGCAAAACTTAAGCATATGACCCCTCACCCTCTCCCCGTCACCTTCTCCCCTCACCTTCTCCCTCTCGCAGGCCGGCACGGTGCCGTGGCACTCCCCCACCTCAGGATAGTGTCAGGCGGCGACAGCCACGGCGGCAGGCGGCAGGGAGGAAGAGAAAGAGAGAGAAGAAAGGGAAGGAAGGAAAGAAAGAAGAGAGAGAGAGAGAGAAGCGGGCCGTTTTCCGGCCGATTCCGGCCACCAACGCCGGCGATCCAAGGTGCCACCAACACCCCACGAGCCCAGCTCCATTTTCCGACCAGCCATGCCCGCAATGGTGGAGTTTCCGGCGAGTTTCGAAGAGAGAGAAATAGGAGAGAGAAAGTGACGGCAGTGGCTTTCCGGCCACTTTTCCGGCGATCAGACCGTCGGATCGGAAATCCGAGGCCACCGATGGACTCAGGACGACGAGATCTTCGAGATAGGACTGGTCCCGCTCCGATCGGACACCGTTTGAAAAAGGCGATAATCGAACGGTCCAGATCGCTTGGTGAGATTTTTGAACTTTTTTCGATTTCTAAAATTTAAAAATAATTTTATGATAATTATTAACAAAATTTGGACTTAATTTAGGTGCGATCGGATCGAGGATAGCTCACCGGCGTCGGATCGCATTTCACCAGATCCGTGCCGACGGCGATCTCGTAACGTGGTCAATATTACGATCAATCTAGCATTTTCGGATGTTCGGGCTGCGTTCGGTGTTAGAATTGGCATAGGTAAACCCGAACTCCAAGTTGCTCATTTTCGACTAATATCGATTTAGAATAAAATTCATAAAATATTCGTGGATGATCTAAAAATTATAATTCCTTTTGCAATAGCTTAGTAATATTTCTAAGGACCGCGGGGCAGAGTTTTATAATTTTTAGAGCTTATTTGAGCAGTTTTTGCAAAAATGATCAATTATAAGGACTAAATTGAAATTTTACATATTGTGATGAATGATTGATTTGATGGGCCCATGAGGGGCTGTGTGATGTGATTGAGTTGTGGATATATGGATTGTGGATATAGAAGTGTGTTTTGAGCCCTTTTGCAGGTTGGGTAGGTCCTAGGTATAGGGGAGACTCTGCCGGATTTTCGGCAAGACTTAGGACGTATTGGGTCTTTTCTTGATTTGTATTGAGTCATTTGTATTAAATAATTGTAATATAATTGTCGTGAGCAGATGACCTTCTTCCTCCGCCCGCCACGATGATTGCCGTCAAGTCTGTGAGTAAAATATTAATTTTAATTGTAATTTCGATATTATTATATGTCAGCATGCCCATGCATCACTTATATGCATATAATTATGTAGTTAAACTCTAGGCACGATTTATGTTGCATTGATAACTGTTAAAGTGCCATGAATGTTGTTGCGGTAATTTGGAGCAGTGTGCGTGCGTTGGCGTGCGTGTGATGTGGTATGGACTATGGATAGGACGGGTAGTCACGGCTTGAGTGCGTTGGGACCCGATCCTTCGAGGGGTAGTCACGGCTTGAGTTCTTCGCTGGGACCCTCGATTTGGTTATTAAGTGGAAGTCCGAGCTGAGTTCTTCGCTGGCACCAGGTTGGATTTAAGAGAGCTGTATAGGGGATCAGCTCCCATATATTATGATTGATGTTACAGGGTGCGTGAGTGCTCCAAATTTACCTTTTTGATGTTATGATGTGAAAATGTTGTTGATGTTGCATTTCACTCTACGAGTGCATTAGTTTTAGATAGTTATAGAGATTATGGTTAAAATTGATATTTTACTCTCCGAGTCGAACGCTCACTCTGTTCAAAATTTTCTGAGCCACAGGAGGATATTTTATTCTGGGTTAACCTGCTTTTCTACTTCGCAGGTTGTTTATCAATATTTGTGTAATTTTATTTACTCCTAGAATTTCCGCATGTGTTAGAAGTATTTATTGATTATGGTCTGTAATATTATTATCATGTTGGACCTGTAAACGTATAATGATATGTATGTTTGATGGATTGGATGAGGGAGCTGAGCTCCCATTTATTTTTATGAGGATATGAGTATGTGGAGAGTGAGCTGAGCTCCCCAATTGAGTATTTATTATGTTTACAGGTCGGGTGAGTCGAAAACTCCCCGTTGGAAAGTCCATTTTATGGTCGGATTCTGTCCGTTTGGTTTCTTGAAATTGGGCCCAAATGGGCCTTAGAGTTGGGTTAATGAACAGTTAGGCTTACTACGGGCCTCGGGGTCTTTAGGCCGAGGTCCTAGTCTTGGTCCGGCCCATAGGTTGGGTCGTGACAAATGTGGTATCAGAGCTTAGGCTCCAGATTCTTAGGGAATGTTCATCTAAAGTGTTGGGAAGAGTCTACTAGGAGTCACATGCGGAGTATAGGATTCTGTTTCGTCTTTTCCTGTAATTCTTTGTTTCTAGATTCTACGTTATACCTCGGGAAATATAAGATTACCTCAGTTAGTGTCTTGATTTTCGTGGAGTACATAGAAACATGAAATAGATTTAGCAAACTTATTGAGATCTACCTTGGAAACACGTACTCCAATAAATACTATATTTTCGTCAGTATGGGTTAAATGGTGTGCCCATTTCGTGCAAGGCACGAGTACATAAAAGTGAGTCTTGAAAGTACAGTTGCCCTAGATAAGGATGAGGATACCATTGCTGGCAGTCATCAGTGGATGACCCAGACAGAATAAGTTTATGATAATAGAAGATTCAAGAGAGATAAGAGATTAAGAGACCTAGTCTGCCAGGACGTATCGTAGTAACTATACAATATTCTCGATGTCTGTTCTGTAAGCTGCAGATTACAGTACCGACATGAGATTATTGTGTAGAGCTGCGTACTTCCCTGTAGTGCTTATGATGAGGATGTTGCAGACAGTCTCTGTTTTGGTACAGTAATGCCAGAACAGAGTTCTATATCTGCAAAGGAGTTGGGAACTCTTGGTTAGGGATCTAGAGCTAGAATATCGAAGGTCACAGTTGGGTGGTAACTAGAGTCAGTGACCAGATTACCTAGCATGAGCTAGAGTTACAGTAAGAGTTGCTATCAGACCAGAGGTTTCGGACTAGTTGCAAAGTAAAGGTGACACCTATAGAGTGAGACCATCTAGTCTTCGGTAGGGAATTTTGGATGGTTTTTGCAGTATGACAAACATTTTGCTTAGAGCTTAGTGAGAATAGTATACCTTGTGTGTATCAGTATGGAATAAAAGTACAACCCTACTACCTAGAGAAGGTCGAAACTATGAATATATGATTTACAGAGCTATGATATGATAAGAGAGACATTAGTTTGACATGGTTTTGGGCAAGGTGGTAAATGTAGTACCTTTGTTGCAGCAAGTTAGGATATAGTCCTATCTTTTCAGAATGGATCGAAGGTTATTACTGATAATGATGACTTATGGAATAGTGTCCCAGATGGGACTGTAGAGTGTGGTAGAGAGTAGTTGGCTCGGGTATCCTGGAGAGGATACAAGTTCCATTATAGGAATCATATATAATCAGATCACGATGGATGTAAATTCTTTGAATTGGATGACGGATTTGGGTGCCCGGAATCTTAAGTTGTGGCTAATTGAGTAAACATGGAAAATAATAATAATAATAATAATAATAATAATAATAATAATAATAACAAATAAATAAAAATTGCTACAGAATCAGTTCTCGAGGTAGTAAGGGTATTATGTAAGCTAAAGGATAAGAATAGAAATCATACGATAAAGGTATGACTGCAATTTCCTGAGTTCCTTTCTAACTTCATATTGTTCAAAACAATAGTATAATCTAATTATAATAGTGTTAAGAGTAATAAATTAGCGAAGATAAATCACAGAAGGCCAATGGATAAAGAAAGTGCAGAATGAAAGTTTGGGCAATTGATTGCAGATGCAATATAATCTAAATGCCAGTGGAAGTACTAGCTAGAGTGGTCAAAGGACCAAATCTGAGCAGCACAGACATATGATAACGCGATAGAGACTCTGAAAGATATAGTTAGCAAGTACAGCTATTATGTTAGGAAGAAGAATGGAACCAGGGATAGAATAGTCAAGTTCTATTTTGGGTAAGACAAAGGAAATAAATGAAAGGACAACCTAAAGAGCGCATAATAAAAGGAACAAAGTTAAGATATAGGATAGGCTAAGTGTTATTCTTGGCAAGGAGAATGACAATGATGGAAAACCCAAAATGGGACCACATTAGTGAGAAAAGTGATGGAGGTATGGAATACAATAATAATGAGTAAATGTTAGAAGGTGTGCGATGGTATTGCGGACTACCTAAATAGGTAGAGAAAGAGAAGTTAGTAAGCAGTAAGTTGAATAAAAGTCAGTCTAAGGGATCAAATAGGTATGATGAGAGGAAAAGAATGATAGATAATGACACATAGGTTTTAGGTTAGACTTTTGAGATAGTGAAAAGGTAGTTAGAGGTTCGTTATGAATGTCAGGCAAACATTTTTAGTGTGATCAACAGAATCACTTTGTAGTGAAGCAATAACGACAGGACAATAGTAGGGGTAGAACGAAAAGTGACAAGTCTGGATGGTTATAAATCACTAGAAAGTTCAAGGATCAAATTAATGACCCTAGATAAGGGTGGAATTAGTGTTGGAAGAATTTATTAGTGAGAGAAATCTTTCAGGAATCAACAAAAGTTAAGGGCACAATAAAAACGATGATAGATATGAATCATAGGTCGAGTATAAGTAAAGTTAATAAATTATAAAATATTATGTCAAGAAGGAAAATGGTACGGTAAAGGGTTCATGCAGATGATACCTTATAGGTAGAGCATAATTGTGCTAGGAGATGATGAAATTTGGAGAGAAAGACCAAGAAACTTAGGTGAAACGTTATAATATGACAATCGGGTGTAGTTGAATATAAGAGGATATTTTTCTTTCTTTTCAAGTTTAGCTTGTGCTTTTGGTTCTAGAGGGTTATATAAGGAACAGAGACTGAATCAAGGAGACCTAGTTATTTGAGAGTTTAGTAGGCACCAATTCATATACAATTTCGTGATATGAGAATGACTGTAAGTGCATACCTAGTGTTAAGTATGAAAGGACGATCAGAGTAATAACAGGAGTCAAATTGAGTTAGCTACTAAGGCTTGTGACTATTTTAAATTATGAGCTGGAGAGAATACTAATTGTGAATGAGTTACAACGAATGAGATTGTTGCTAATAGGAAAAGATGAGGTTGAAGTTTGGAAAGCTATGAGCAGTATATGTGATTATATTAAGGAGAATGAACATGTGAAGTATCTTGTTTAGAAATAAGGCATGGCACACAGTTTCCATAGCCGTGTTAGTTCAGATGGAACTTATAGTTTCTGGGGCTCATATCCATCCAGGATAAGCAATTTCCTACTAAGGCTGGTAGGGAATGATAATGTTCTGATAGTTAAGTTGGAAAAAGGGGGATATAAAAAGAATTTTCTAGGGTTAATTACAAGTGTTACATAATGTGAAGAATGTGCTGGTAGGGGTCAATCGTAAGATTAGAATTCCCGAAGTAATAGAACTAGTAATCAAGATAAGACTAAGAAATAAAATGAAAGTTAAAGTTGATGATGAGATGGACATTCTTGAAGGAAAAAGGTGTAAGGGTGAAATAGGATTAAGATTAAGGAATAAGTGCAGCAGGTTGAAAAGATATCAACAATAGCAGAAATAGGAAAAGGAAATGGATAAGATCCAAAGGATAGGAAGAAAGCTCGGTATAGCTAGTTATAATGATAAGGATAAGGAGGAATAGGTATGCTAGGAACACACTAAGAGATATTTAAAAACAAGTTATTATGAGATGATAGATTAAAGGAGTAGTAGAGCCTCGATCTGAGTGCCAATGTGTCAGAAGTAGGCCACATACTAAGAAGTTTTAGGAAGAAGTCTAGATATTCTCATTCCAGAGGAGGAGTGAGAATTGATAAAGTCGCATGGATTGAGTTGTGAGAGAATATAAGCACTTTTGTTACCTAGAAGGAGAGACCCAGTCCACTTTCTAATATTGATAAATGATACACTTGGCTCTTGGTGGGGACTCTACCTGACTAGTTACATAAGATGGATAGAGGTTGGTCTAAGTACCTTAGTAATGACACAAAAGAGATTAAAAATTTGAAGTATCATAGGAGTGAGAAGATTTATAGGTATTGACCACTGAGGTCATTAGAAGAGTGAAGATCTCGAACAAGATGCCTAGATTAGGTGCTACAGGAAAGCTACTCATAGGATACCATGGAATAAGGAACATAAGTTATGTCATTGGGGAAACAGAGATTATTAAAATAAAGGAATGATGACTGAAGTCACCAAGAGACATGTTGGGGCATAATAAAAGTGAGGAAAGCACCAAAGTTGATTGAAGTTATGAGACATCAAGTCTAGAATAGTGAGGTATAGCGAATACTTGAAATGTCAGAAAAATGATCAATAAATAGTTACAAGATAAAAGCCCTCTAGAAAGAGATGATGACAAATAGGACACTGTTGTAGAATCAGCGAGCGGTAGAATGTCATATATAATATACGAAGAGTTTGAAGAATAAATGTTTTATCAATCTCTGCATAGCTGGAGGAGTAATGATTGTGCTTGTCCTAATAATCTTCTTTTCCTTATTTCTTTGTTTATTCGAAAATTCGAGGACGAATTTTTTTTTTTGGGGGGAAGAATGTAACAACCCAGAAAAAAAAAAAAAAAAAAAAAACTGCAAAACTTAAAACGCAACAGCCCCTCACCCTCTCCCCCGCGTCACCTTCTCCCCCTCACCTTCTCCCTCTCGCAGGCCGGCACGGCTGTGGCGAGGCACCGTGGCACTCCCCACCTCGGGATAGTGTCGGGCGGCGACAGCCACGCGGCAGGGAGGAAGAGAAAGAGAGAGAAGAAAGGGAAGGAAGGAAAGAAAGAAGAGAGAGAGAGAGAGAAGCGGGCCGTTTTCCGGCCGATTCCGGCCACCAACGCCGGCGATCCAAGGTGCCACCAACACCCCACGAACCCAGCTCCATTTTCCGACCAGCCATGCCCGCAATGGTGGAGTTTCCGGCGAGTTTCGAAGAGAGAGAAATAGGAGAGAGAAAGTGACGGCAGTGGCTTTCCGGCCACTTTTCCGGCGATCAGACCGTCGGATCGGAAATCCGAGGCCACCGATGGACTCAGGACGACGAGATCTTCGAGATAGGACTGGTCCCGCTCCGATCGGACACCGTTTGAAAAAGGCGATAATCGAACGGTCCAGATCGCTTGGTGAGATTTTTGAACTTTTTTCGATTTCTAAAATTTAAAAATAATTTTATGATAATTATTAACAAAATTTGGACTTAATTTAGGTGCGATCGGATCGAGGATAGCTCACCGGCGTCGGGACTGCATTTCAGCCAGATCCGGCTGCCCGACGGCCAGTCTCAGAACGTGGTCAATATTACAGTCAATCTAGCATTTTCAGATGTTCTGGACGCGTTCCAGGTGTTAGAATTGGCATAGGTAAACCCGAACTCCAAGTTGCTCATTTTCGACTAATATCGATTTAGAATAAAATTCATAAAATATTCGTGGATGATCTAAAAATTATAATTCCTTTTGCAATAGCTTAGTAATATTTCTAAGGACCGCGGGGCAGAGTTTTATAATTTTTAGAGCTTATTTGAGCAGTTTTTGCAAAAATGATCAATTATAAGGACTAAATTGAAATTTTACATATTGTGATGAATGATTGATTTGATGGGCCCATGAGGGGCTGTGTGATGTGATTGAGTTGTGGATATATGGATTGTGGATATAGAAGTGTGTTTTGAGCCCTTTTGCAGGTTGGGTAGGTCCTAGGTATAGGGGAGACTCTGCCGGATTTTCGGCAAGACTTAGGACGTATTGGTTCTTTTCTTGATTTGTATTGAGTCATTTGTATTAAATAATTGTAATATAATTGTCAGGTGAGCCGGGACAGCCTTCTTCCTCCGCCCAGCCGCCACAGTGATTGCCGTCAAGTCTGTGAGTAAAATATTAATTTTAATTGTAATTTCGATATTATTATATGTCAGCATGCCCATGCATCACTTATATGCATATAATTATGTAGTTAAACTCTAGGCACGATTTATGTTGCATTGATAACTGTTAAAGTGCCATGAATGTTGTTGCGGTAATTTGGAGCAGTGTGCGTGCGTTGGCGTGCGTGTGATGTGGTATGGATTATGGATAGGACGGGTAGTCACGGCTTGAGTTCTTCGCTGGGACCCGATCCTTCGAGGGGTAGTCACGGCTTGAGTTCTTCGCTGGGACCCTCGATTTGGTTATTAAGTGGAAGTCCGAGCTGAGTTCTTATTGGCACCAAAGTTGGATTTAAGAGAGTCGTATAGGGATCACCCCATATATTATGATTGATGTTACAGGGTGCGTGAGTGCTCCAAATTTACCTTTTTGATGTTATGATGTGAAAATATTGTTGATGTTGCATTTCACTCTACAGGGTGCATTAGTTTTAGATAGTTATAGAGATTATGGTTAAAATTGATATTTTACTCTCTGAGTCGAACGCTCACTCCTGTTCAAAATTTTTACAGGCCACAGGAGGATATTTTATTCTGGGTTAACCTACTTTTCTACTTCGCAGGTTGTTTATCAATATTTGTGTAATTTTATTTACTCCTAGAATTTCCGCATGTGTTAGAAGTATTTATTGATTATGGTCTGTAATATTATTATCATGTTGGACCTGTAAACGTATAATGATATGTATGTTTGATGGATTGGATGAGGGAGCTGAGCTCCCATTTATTTTTATGAGGATATGAGTATGTGGAGAGTGAGCTGAGCTCCCCAATTGAGTATTTATTATGTTTACAGGTCGGGTGAGTCGAAAACTCCCCGTTGGAAAGTCCATTTTATGGTCGGATTCTGTCCGTTTGGTTTCTTGAAATTGGGCCCAAATGGGCCTTAGAGTTGGGTTAATGAACAGTTAGGCTTACTACGGGCCTCGGGGGCTTTAGGCTGGCCCAGGTCCTAGTGCCGGTCCGGCCCATAGGTTGGGTCGTGACAAAACTGAATCGCTCTATTTCAGTTCGATTAAGTTTGAATAATCAATTTTTAAGTTTGAAAAAATTTTTTAATTTAAATTTTATTTTTAAATTATTTCATTTAATTTTGACATTATTTGAATAAAATAATCATTAATCAATAAAATTAAATAATTTATATATATATAATTACATAAAATTTATAAATTTTTTATAAAAATAAATTAATTTAAAAATTAATAAAGTAATTAAATTCAATTTAATCCAATTAATTTTTTTCTTTTTAAAATTAAATTAAATTAAATTAATTAAAATATTTAAAATATAAAATTAAACCAAATCAAATTAAATTAAATTATTTTTTTATCAATTCAAATCAAATAATGTGATAATAAACCATCGTTGATATTTTAGTCAATGCAAATTACCTCACACCTTGATATATATATATATATATTAAGAGCGTAAAGTCCGTTTTGCCCTTTCTCTTGCTTCAATTGAATGATTACGTGTATAAACTAACAGTGGTTTTGGACACTTGTTACAAGGTTCAAGAAAATATCCCTTCAATAATTTATTTTTAATAAAAAGCAACAGCTGATGCGTTGCTTGCAATATTTTTGAAAATTATTATTTAATTTTTATAATTTAATAAAAATAATTATTTTTTTATATTTTAAAAATATATTATATATTCTTTATATTTTATATTTATATTTAAATTATTAATTAATCTCTTTATTTTAAAAAAAATAATTAATTGAGTCATATATTTTAAAAAATACTGATATTTAATTTTTTTATTTTAATAAAATAAAAAATTAATTAATTTATGAATTTTGAAAAATATAATATTTAAAAATATATATTCTTAATACAAATAGAAATTTTTCTATTTTTTAAAATTTTTTAATTTCTTAGATATTACTTTATATTTTTTCTATGGGGAAATAATTTTTTATAATTATTTAAAAATTTAAAGAAATTAATTTTTTTTTTGTGTTATATGATTTTTATTAATAAATGAAAATAAAAAGAGGACGATGGAGAAAATGGTATGGGTGTAAAGAATAAGAAATATGGAGAGAAGAATAAGAAATGATAAAGAGAAATAAATGATAAAGATTAAAATAATTTATATATAAAAAATAATTATGAGACTAAATAGTTAGCAAAGTTAAATTACATAAATTAATTAATATATTTTTTAAAAATATAATAGTTTACTAATTAGTTTCACTAAAATAAAATAACTAAATAAAAATTTAAATAATATTATTAGCAAAAAATTAACAAAAGACTAAATAATTTAACAGAAACAAAATATATAAGTAAAATAAATTAAAATATAAAAATCAAATAATTAATTTTCTTAAAATATGAATACTAACTAATAATTTATCTTTTTTTTTCTCAACTCATCAAGAAGATGTAATGATAGTTTAAAAAATATAAACTTTTTATTTTATATTTTAAATGAACAATATAAATCTTTTTAGCTTCAAAGAAATATAATATCATTTTAAAAATATATGAAATTTATTTGTCTAATACAATCATCATATTTTGTTATTTATTGTAACACCCCTGATTTTTTATATATTATTATTGGGCTTCGTGTAGGTATCCTCAATTCGCGGAAATTCGACAGTTGTCCGGATCTGTGAATTTCCTACTGCACATCAGCCTACCTAAAAAGTCTCCGAATTGGATCGAGGTTTTGGCTACCCCACCATTGTCAGGCATCCCGAGCGCGTTCCCGAAATCGGAATCGGCAAAGGTAAACCCGATCCTTGCTTTTTCGTAATTTTCTAGTGCTTAAATAGGATTAAAAATCCATAAAATATTCGTGGTAGCTTAGAAAATTACGATTCTTTTTGCAATAGCTTAGTAATATTTCTAAGGACCATGGCGTAGTTTTATAATTTTTAGAGCTTATTTGAGCGCTTTTTGCAAAAATGATCAATTATAAGGACTAAATTGAAATTTTACATATTGTGATGAATGATTGATTTAATGGGCCCAGAGGAGGCTGTGTGGACGTGATTGAGTTGTTGATATGTTGATATAGATGTGTGTTTTAAGCCCTTTTTCATGTTGGTTAGGTCCTTGGTATAGTGGAGACTCTGCCGGATTTTCTGCACTAATTAGGAAGTATTTGGTCTTTTTCATTGTTTGTATGGAGTCAAATTTATTAAATTATTGTAATAAAATTGTCGTGAGCAGATGACCTTCTTCCTCCGCCACTACCGGTGACCACCACAAGTCAAGTCTGTGAGTAAAATATTAATTTTAATTGTAATTTCGATATTATTATATGTTCAACATGCCCATGCATCACTTATATGCATATATTTATGTAGTTAAACTCTAGGCACGAATTATGTTGCATTCATAACTGTTAATGTGCCATGAATGTTGTTGTGGTAATTTGGAGCAGTGTGCGTGCGTTGGCGTGCGTGTGATGTGGTGTGGACTATGGATAGGGCCAGGCGATCCACGGCTTGAGTAATTGTGGGACCCGATCCTTCGAGGGGTAGTCACGGCTTGAGTAATTCGCTGGGACCCTCGATTTGGTTATTAAGTGGAAGTCCGAGCTTGAGTAATTCGCTGGCACCAGGTTGAATTTAAGAGAGCTGTATAGGGGATCAGCTCCCATATGTTATGATTGATACTACAGGGTGTGTGAGTGCTCCAAATTACCTTTTTGATGTTATGATGTGAAAATGTTGTTTATGTTGCATTTCACTCTCCAGGGTGCATTAGTTCAGATAGTTATAGAGATTATAGTTAAGATTGATATTTTACTCTCTGAGTCGAACGCTCACTCCTGTTCAAAAATTTTTACAGGCCACAGGAGGATATTTATTCTGGGTTAACCTGCTTTTATACTTCGCAGGTTGTTTATCGATATTTGTGTAATTTTATTTACTCCTAGAATTTCCGCATGTGTTAGCAGTAATTATTTGAATTTGGTCTGTAATATTATATTCATGTTGGACCTGTAAACTTAATATTTTAAGTCTGTTTTGATGGATTGGATGAGGGAGCTGAGCTCCCATTTATTATTATGTTGATGAGTATGTGGAGGGTGAGCTGAGCTCCCCAATGGATGGTTTATTGTGTTTACAGGTCGGGTGAGTCGAAAACTCCCCGTTGGTAAGTCCATTTTATGGCCGGACTCTGTCCGTTTGTTTTCTTGAATTTGGGCCCAATGGGCCTTAGAGTTGGGTTAATGAACAGTTAGGCTTACTACGGGCCTCGGGGGCTTTAGGCTGGCCCAGGTCCTAGTGCCGGTCCGGCCCATAGGTTGGGTCGTGACAAATGTGGTATCAGAGCTTAGGCTCCAGATTCATTGGGAAAAATCATCTAAGTGTTGAGAAGAGTCTACTAGGAGTCACATGCGGAGTATAGGATTCTGTTTCGTCTTTTCCTGTAATTCTTTGTTTCTAGATTCTACGTTATACCTCGGGAAATATAAGATTACCTCAGTTAGTGTCTTGATTTTCGTGGAGTACATAGAAATGTGAAATAGAGTTAGTAGACGTGTGAGGTCTATCATGAGGATACGTACTCCAAGAAATGTTATATTTTTGTCAGTATGGGTTTAAATGGTGTGCCCATTTCGTATAAGGCACGAGTACATAAAAGTGAGTCTTAAAAGTACAGTTGCCCTAGATAAGGATGAGGATACCACTACTGGCAGTCATCAGTAGATGACCCAGTCAGAATAAGTTTGTGATAATAGAAGATTCATGAGAGATAAGAAATTAGGAGACCTAGTCTGTCAGGACGTATCGTAGTAACTATACAATGTTCTCGATGTCTGCTCTGTAAGCTGCAGATTACAGTACCGACATGAGATTATTGTGTAGAGCTGCGTGCATCCCCATGGTGCTCCATAATGAGGGTGTTTGAGATGGCTTCTGTTTTGGTACAGTTATGCCAGAACAGAGTTCTATATTTGCAGAGTAGTTGGAAACTCCTGGCTAAGAGTTTAGAGTTAGAATATTGAAAGGTCACAGTTGGGTGATAACTAGAGTCAGTGACTCAGTTACCCCAGCATGAGCTAGAGTTTCATCAAGAGTTGCCATCAGACTGCAGGTTTGGACTAGTTGCAAAGTAAAGGTGACACTTATAGAGTGAGAATAGTATACCTTGTGTGTATCAGTATGGAATAAAGTACAACTCTACTACCTAGAGAAGGTCGAAACTATGAATTGATGATTTATAGAGCTATGATATGATAAAAGAGTCATTAACTTGACATGGTTCAGGCAAGGTGGTAGATGTAGTACCTTTGTTGCAGCAAGTTAGGATATAGTCCTATCTTTTCAGAATGGATCGAAGGTTATTACTGATAATGATGACTTATGGAATAGTGTCCCAGATGGGACTGTAGAGTGTGGTAGAGAGTAGTTGGCTCGGGTATCCTGGAGAGGATACAAGTTCCATTATAGGAATCATATATAATCAGATCATGATGGATGTAAATCCTTTGGATTGGATGACGGGTTTGGGTGCCCGAAATCTTAAGTTTTGGAATTGAGTAAACATGGAAAATAATAATAATAATAATAATAATAATGATAATAAAAATAATAATAAATAAAATTACTGCAGAATCAGTTCTCGAGGTAGTAAGGGTATTATGTAAGTTAAAGGATAAGAATAGAGATCATACAATAAAAGTATGACTGTAATTTGCTGAGTTCCTTTCTAATTTCAAATTATTCAAAACAATAGTATAATCTAATTATAATAGTGTTAAGAGTAATAAATTAGCGAAGATAAATCACAGAAGGCCAATGGATAAAGAAAGTGCAGAATGAAAGTTTGGGCAATTGATTGCAGATGCAATATAATCTAAATGCTAGTGGAAGTACTAGCTAGAGTGGTCAAAGGACCAAATCTGAGTAGCACAGACATATGATAACGCGATAGAGACTCTGAAAGATATAGTTAGCAAGTACAACTATTATGTTAGGAAGAAGAATGGAACCAGGGATAGAATAGTCAAGTTCTATTTTGGGTAAGACAAAGGAAATAAATGAAAGGACAACCTAAAGAGCGCATAATAAAAGGAACAAAGTTAAGATATAGGATAGGCTAAGTGTTATTCTTGGCAAGGAGAATGACAAGGATGGAAAACCCAAAATGGGATCACATTAGTGAGAAAAGTGATGGAGGTATGGAATACAATAATAATGAGTAAATGTTAGAAGGTGTGCGATGGTATTGCGGACTACCTAAATAGGTAGAGAAAGAGAAGTTAGTAAGCAGTAAGTTGAATAAAAGTCAGTCTAAGGGATTAAATTAATGACCCTAGATAAGGGTGGAATTAGTGTTGGAAGAATTTATTAGTGAGAGAAATCTTTCAGGAATCAACAAAAGTTAAGGGCACAATAAAAACGATGATAGATATGAATCATAGGTCGAGTATAAGTAAAGTTAATAAATTATAAAATATTATGTCAAGAAGGAAAATGGTACGGTAAAGGGTTTATGCAGATGATAACTTATAGGTAGAGCATAATTGTGCTAGGAGATGATGAAATTTGGAGATAAAGACCAAGAAACTTAGGTGAAACGTTATAATATGACAATCGGGTGTAGTTGAATATAAGAGGATATTTTCTTTCTTTTCAAGTTTAGCTTGTGCTTTTGGTTCTAGAAGGTTATATAAGGAACAAAAACTGAGTCAATGAGACCTAGTTATTGAGAGTTTAGTAGGCACAAATTCATACATAATTTCCTGATATGAGAATGACAGTAAGTGCATACCTAGTATTAAGTATGAAAGGACGAACAGAGTAATGACAGGAGTTAAATTGAGTTAGCTACTAAGGCTTGCAACTGTTTTAAACTATGAGTGGAGGAAGTACTATTTATGGTTGAGATTCAATAGATGAAATTGTTCTTTGATGGGTAATTTGAGGTTGAAGTTTAGAAAGCTATGGGCGTATATATGATTATATTAAGGAGAATGAACACGTGAAGTATCTTGTTTGGAATTAAGGCATGACACATATTTCCTACAGTGTTAGTTCGGATGGAACTTATAGTTTATGGGGCTCATATTCATCCAAGATAAGCAATTTCCTACTAAGGCTGGTAGGGAATGATAATGTTCTGATAGTTAAGTTGGAAAAAAGGAGGTACAAAAAAAAAATTTTTCTATGGGTAATTATAAGTGTTACATAAGGTGAAGAATGTCTTTGGTAGGAGTAAATCATAGGGTTAGAATTCTTGAAGTAATGAAACTAGTATTCAAGATAAGACTAAGAAATAAAAAGAAAGTTAAAGTTGATGATGGGATAGACATCTTTGAAGGAAAAGGTGTAAGGATGAGATAGGACTAAAATTAAAGAATAAGTACAATGAGTTGAAATGATACCAACAATACCAAAAATAGGAAAAGGGAAGTGGATAAGATGCAAAGGACAGGAAGAGAGCTCGATAGAGTCAGTTATAATGATGAGGATAAGGAGTGTCTAACCATTGCCCCTGTGTTAACACTACCTATGAGCGGTGAAGGATACAGGTGTCTTGTGATGCCTCTAGAGTTGGCCTAGGGTGTGTTTTGATGCGGAATGGAAAAGTAGTGGCTTATGCTTCAAGGCGGTGAAGAGGCATGAGCGAACTATCCCACCCATGATTTGGAAATGGCGGTGTAGTCTTTGCACTAAAAATGGAGACACTACGTATGGTGAAGTGTGCGAGATATACACCGACCATAAGAGTTTGAAGTACATCTTCCAATGAAGGATTTAAACTTGAGACAGAGGAGATGGATGGAGCTTACGGAAGACTATGATTGCCCCATCGGTACCACCACAGGAAGGCCAATGTAGTAGCAGATGCTTTAAGCGAGAAAATCTTCCGCGGTTTGGCGCACATTTGTGAGAGAAGAGATCGTTGATTCGGGAGAGGTACATGAGTTGATGGATCAAGGTTTAATCCTAGATCTTTCAGATGAGGGTGTATTGTTGGCTCACTTTTCAGTGAGGCTATACTTGAGGGACAGAGTTAGAGTTTCCCGGCCACGAGACCAACAATTGATGAAGATTATAGAAAGAGTACAGCAAGGTGAAGGTGGTGAGTTCGGATTTGCCAATGATGGCGCCCTAGTGCAAGGTTCTAGGATATGTGTGCCCGATGTGGACAACCTCAGGAATGAAATCATGCGAGAGGCACACTACACACTGTACAGTGTCCACCCAGGTTCCACCAAGATGTACCATGATGTGAAAGATAGCTATTGGTGGAATGGCATGAAGAGAGACATAGCAGACTTTGTGTCCAAGTGCTTGACTTGTCAGAAGGTGAAGTTTGAACACTAGAGACCGTCAGGGAAGTTTCAAGAGCTCCCTATCCCAGAATGGAAGTGGAAAATGATTACTATGGATTTTGTGACTGGGTTACCTCGTACCACGCGAGGATATGATTCGATATGGGTAATTGTAGACCGCTTGACCAAATCAGCTCACTTCTTACCTGTAAAGACTACATACTCTGTGGCACAGTATGTTCGGCTCTACATTCGAGAAATAGTCAGATTGCATGGAGTTCCGCCCATAATATCGATAGAGGCCCCGATTCACTTCTGTTTTGGAGAAAGTTGCAGGAGGCACTTGGCACCTGATTGAACTTCAGTACGGCTTTCCACCCTCAGACAGACAGACAGTCCGAAAGGACAATCCAAACACTGGAAGACATGCTTCGCATGAGTGTCTTGGATTTTGGAGGTCAATGGGATGAGCAGCTAGCTTTGGTGGAGTTTGCCTACAACAACAGTTATCACTCCAAGATAGGAATGGCGCCTATGAGGCACTATATGGAAGAAAGTGTAGGTCTCCTCTGTGTTGGACAGAAATGGGGGAAGCGAAGGTGCATGATGTAAACCTAGTGCAGTACACTTCAGAGATAGTTCCTTTAATCGAGCAGTCAAAACAACTTTAAGATGGCGAGAAAAGTTATGCAGACGGAGGATGTGGAGTTTGCAGTGGGCGACTATGTATTCCTGAAGGTTTCTCCAATGAAGGGAGTCATGAGATTTGGAAAGAAGGGCAAGTTAGCACCTCGGTATATTGGACCTTTTGAGGTTACTGATAGAGTTGGAGCAGTTGCCTACCGGTTGGAGCTACCACCCAACCTCTCTCACGTTCATCCCGTGTTTCACATCTCCATGCTCAGGAAATACATTCCCGATCCTTCTCATGTAATCGCAATGATGTGATAGAGCTAAAAGAGAACTTGACATTTGAGGAGCGACAGAGCCATAGTGGACTACCAAGTGAGACAGCTGAGATCAAAACAGATCCTTATGGTTAAGGTTTTGTGGAGGAGTCAGTCAGTGGAAGAGTGCACCTGGGAGTTAGAACGGGACATGCGTAGCAAGTACCCTTATCTGTTCAATGTATAATCATGTACTTTATTCTGCCTTGTGTAAAATTCGAGGACGAATTTTCTGTAAGGGGGGGAGAATGTAACACCCCTGATTTTTTATATATTATTATTGGGCTTCGTGTAGGTATCCTCAATTCGCGGAATTCGGCGGTTGTCCTGGATCGTGAATTTCCTACGCATGCACCAATTACCGGAAAAGTCTCCGAATTGGATCGAGGTTTTGGCTACCCCACCATTGTCAGCATCCCGAGCGTTCTCAAATCGGAATCGGCAAAGGTAAACCCAACCTTGCTTTTTCGTAATTTTCTAGTGCTTAAATAGGATTAAAAATCCATAAAATATTCGTGGTAGCTTAGAAAATTACGATTCTTTTGCAATAGCTTAGTAATATTTCTAAGGACCGCAAGCGTAGTTTTATAATTTTTAGAGCTTATTTGAGCCTTTTTGCAAAAATGATCAATTATAAGGACTAAATTGAAATTTTATATATTGTGATGAATGATTGATTTAATGGGCGGGGGCTGTGTGACGTGATTGAGTTGTGGATATGTGGATATAGAAGTGTGTTTTAAGCCCTTTTGCAGGTTGGGTAGGTCCTAGGTATAGGGGAGACTCTGCCGAATTTTCGGCACGAATTAGGACGTATTTGGTCTTTTTCCTTGTTTGTATGGAGTCAAATTTATTAAATGATTGTAATAAAATTGTCAGGTGAGCCGACCTTTCTTCCTCCGCCTCACCTCGGTGACCACCGTCAAGTCTGTGAGTAAAATATTAATTTTAATTGTAATTTCGATATTATTATATGTTCAACATGCCCATGCATCACTTATATGCATATATTTATGTAGTTAAATTCTAGGCACGAATTATGTTGCATTCATAACTGTTAATGTGCCATGAATGTTGTTGTGGTAATTTGGAGCAGTGTGCGTGCGTTGGCGTGCGTGTGATGTGGTGTGGACTATGGATAGGACGGGGTAGTCACGCTTGAGTAATTATTGGGACCCTCGATTTGGTTATTAAGTGGAAGTCCGAGCTTGAGTAATTACCGGCACCAGTTGGATTTAAGAGAGTCAGATAGGGATCACCCCATATGTTATGATTGATACTACAGGGTGTGTGAGTGCTCCAAATTACCTTTTTGATGTTATGATGTGAAAATGTTGTTTATGTTGCATTTCACTCTACAGGGTGCATTAGTTCAGATAGTTATAGAGATTATAGTTAAGATTGATATTTTACTCTCTCGAGTCGAACGCCACCTGTTCAAAAATTTTTACAGCCACAGAGGATATTTATTCAGGTTAACTCGCTTTTATACTTCGCAGGTTGTTTATCGATATTTGTGTAATTTTATTTACTCCTAGAATTTCCGCATGTGTTAGCAGTAATTATTTGAATTTGGTCTGTAATATTATATTCATGTTGGACCTGTAAACTTAATATTTTAAGTCTGTTTTGATGGATTGGATGAGGGAGCTGAGCTCCCATTTATTATTATGTTGATGAGTATGTGGAGGGTGAGCTGAGCTCCCCAATGGATGGTTTATTGTGTTTACAAGTCGGGTGAGTCGAAAACTCCCCGTTGGTAAGTCCATTTTATGGCCGGACTCTGTCCGTTTGTTTTCTTGAATTTGGGCCCAATGGGCCTTAGAGTTGGGTTAATGAACAGTTAGGCTTACTACGGGCCTCGGGGGCTTTAGGCTGGCCCAGGTCCTAGTGCCGGTCCGGCCCATAGGTTGGGTCGTGACATTTATTTATAAAAAAATAATTTTTTTTTTACTAACCATACTTTAATTTACATAAAGGTCGTCTTTATTTTATTAATTTAATTAGAAATATTTTTTTATTTGTATTATTTATAAAGAATAATTTATCTTAAGTTTATTACTTTATTTGAATTTATGAACATATAATGACAAAAAAATATATATTAATTTCATCACTATTTACTTAAATGCAATAAACAATAAAATTCTTAAAAAGTGAAATACTAAAAAGATAAGAGAAAAAGAATTGCACTACAAGATAAATTGTAAGTGTATTCATATTTATATATATTCCAAGTAATGATGTCACATTAAAAATAAAAAATTAATATTTATTTTTATTTGTTAGAGAAAGAGATCTTATAAGATGAGAGAATTGATAATATCTAATATGGCTATTTAGGTACATATTTACTATTATTTTATATATTTTTTTTAATTCTCTAAATTTTATGAATAAAATTATTCTTACATGCGCCAAATTATTAAAAAAAAATTAACATTTTAACCATGTCCTAAATTTAAGACTTTACCTATCGTGACTTTTTGAATTCAATAGAAGTGAAATTATAAAGAATTCGGCCTTTTTCAATGATTTTGTACTTCTAAACTTAATTTAATTAAAATTTTTTTAATGATTTTATAACTATTTGTTTTTTTAATCTTTTAATATTATAAATAATATAAAGAGAATTCTATTTATTTTAAAATTAATTTTAATTTTTAATAATCAATTAAATTTAATATATTATAAAAAATTCGAATTCATTGATTTATAAAAGAATATTTATAAGAAAATATTAATAAATAATATATATCATTAGAACATGAAGTGATTATAATTGCATAATTTTATAGTCTTAATAGTCTTCACTAATTTATAAGAGGTATTTTAATTTTTTATATAATATATATTCTTAAGAAAATGAAAAAACAAAATTTCAAAATATTTTAAAATTTGTTAGTTTATTAGTATGAAAATTTTATAAAATTACATATAAAAAAATTAAATTACAAATATTAGCAGTGAGTATAAAGTATAATGCACGTTAAAAAAAGTAATAATATATAAATATGTGAAGGGAGGAGAAAATATTAGCTTTATCCAAATGGTCCTTCATTATTTATAATACTCACAATTATATTTTTTATTTAATTTAATTTTATAATTTATATAAATTTATAATTCTTTTAATTGCCTATATAATTTTAAAAATTATATAAATTTAAAATTTTTAATTTTATTTATATTTAAATTTTACTTAATTGAATTTTTATTATAATATAATTTGAAATAAAATTTTATAAAAATACCTTCACGATATATATTATTTACAAAAATAGGAAGGTATTTTATTTATATAAATCACTTTTTCAATGAATTTTAATATATTTTTATCTCTATTTTATAATTATTTATACAAAAATATTTTAATATAATTATATTTAAATTTACATAAATGAACAAGAAAATAAATTAATTTTTACAAGCCAAATATATGAATACTTTTATCAATGTTTTTAAAGTTTTCTTTTAATTGAATTTCTTATAAGTTCATTTCAAAAATATTTCATGTAAAATAAATTTATATTTTTTAATTATAGATATATTTCTAAAATTCTTAATTATAGATATATTTTTTAATTATAGATATATTTCTAATTATAGATATATTTATAAAAAAATATTTAATTAGTACATAATATATAATAAAATTATATGAATATAAATTTTAAATAATGTATAATTACATAAAAAGCATATAAAATAAATTATATACATAATAAAAAATTAAACAGGTAAATATGCTATTTAAATATTAATAATTAAAATTATATATTAAACTTGAGTTTAATTATAAAATTAATATAATAAACCCAATGATATTAATGAGCCGCTCATATTTATTGGCCAGGATATGCAAGGGAATCAAAGGCATACGAACAGTGTTTGAGCTATAAGTGAAATAGTTGAATTGGATGTTTTGAACTAGGTAAAAGGGATACTGGGCTTCAGAGTCAGACTCTAAGTCTTCTGAAGATTGAAGTTGGTCCACGGCTCAATGACGGGAATGGGCGCTTGTTAAAACTACGACATTTTTAATAAGGTATTTGTTTCTATATAAGTCACATATGCATACTATCCACAATCGATGTGGATCCCGAAGGATCAATCCTTGAGCACACTTGACTCACTCGCGGACCTCAACCAGAGGCACATCGGGACATTCGGCCTCACCTTTTATTTTTCACTCAAGGGCATTTTTTTTTTTGTTGGTATATAGACACACACACATGGCTTAGTGACGGTAACGAACGTTTTGTTAAAACCATGACAATTTTAATAAGGTTCTTATTTCTATATAAGCCACACACATACTGTCCACAACCGATGTGGGATCCCAAAATACTATCTTATTCTAGCATGGTAAATAGTGAATTTGTATACAAAGAATTAAGAATCAAGAATCATAATTTGAATATAAAATTATTATTTTAATTAAATAAATTTATATTTAAATATAATATTAAATTAATATTTTGATTTAAAAATAGTCTAATTTTTATAAGAATATAAGCATTATATCATTTAATAGAATTTTTATTTGTTTGGGTTCAATAATTTTTTTATTGAAATTTAATGTTTATTTTTAGAAAAATAATTATGAAAAATTTAATTTAAAAATACATTATAAGCTAGTTTGATAAATTATCTATACATTTTTTAACATAATCATTCCAATAAAAAATAATAAACACTAACATTAGTATTTTTTTTATTCTATTAGTGTTAATTTTTTAATATATAAAAAATTTAGTTATTAACTTATTATTAATAAATAATTTATTAATATTAATATATTTATCAATCTTATTTTTAAAGTTTTTCCCTACATCTATATCTATATAATATATAAATATGTGATGGGGAGGGAATATTAGTTTTGACCAAATTACCATATATTATTTATAGTATTTATAATTATATTTTTTAATATTCAATTTAATTTTATAATTTATATAAATTTAAAATTTTTAGAATTTAAAATTTAATTATTTATACAATTTCAAAGTTTATATAAATCTAAAAATTTTAGTTCTACTTATATTTAAAATTTACTTAATTATATTTTTATTATAATATAATTTTTAAATAATTTTAAATTTTTATCATAATATATTGTCTAAATAATTTTTTAATGAATCTTAATAAATTTTTATATTTATCTTATAATTATTTACGTAAAATTATTTTAATATAATTATATTCAAATTCATGTATAATAATTAAAAAAAATTAATTTTTATTAACCAAATATATGAAATTTTTTATTAACATTTTTGAAAATTTTATTTAATTTAATTTCTTATGAGTTTATTAAAAAAATATTCCATATAAAGTAAATTTATATTTTCTCAATTATAGATATATTTCTAAAATTTTTAATTACTACATTAAAATATAAATTAGTTTTAATTAAAATTAAATTTATAAATTTTATATAAATACTTTTAATTATATATATATATATATATATATATATATATATATATATATAATTCAACGACGGACAAAAAAATTAATATTCATTAATTTATAAAAATATTTAATTAATATATAATATATATTAAAATTATATGAATCTAAAAGTTTTAAATAACACATAATTTTGTATAAAGCATAAAAAATTATATATATGAGGAAAATATTTAAATAGATATATATATTATTTAAAAATTTAATAATTAATAGAATATATTAAGTTATAATTTAATTATAAAATTAATATAATTAATATGATAATTATATTTTATAATATTATTTTTTATTTTAAAATGATATATTATTAAAAGTTTAAAAATATTAATGTCTATTTATATAAAAAGATAATATTTTTTTATTTTTTAATATTATAATATTATCATAATTTTATAAATAGTAAATATGTATAAAAAGAATTAGAAATATATTTTTAATATAAAATTATTATTTAATTTAATAAATTTATATTTAAATATAAATATAAATTAATAATTTAATTTAAAAATTATAATTTTCATATAAATACAAGCATTACATCATTTAATAAAATTTTTATTTATTTAAATTCAATAACTTTTTTATTGAAATTTGACGTTTATTTTTAGAAAAATAATTATAAAAAATTTAATTTAAAAATATGTTATAAGTTAATTTAATAAAATATTTTATTGTAAATCAAATAATTATCTATATTTTTTTATTGTAATTATTTCAATTAATAATAATAATAATAATAATAATAATAATATATTAACATTAGGATTTTTTATTCAGTATCGATTTTTTAATTTTTTACCTAAAAAATATTTTAATTATTAATTTATTATTTATAAATAATTTATTAGTATTAATATTTTTTCAATCTTATTTTAAAAGTTTTTCTTCATATCATAAAAATATAAAATCATATAAAATATTATATATTAAATAAAAATTTAAATTTTTGATATTTATTAATATAGTTGTGCACAATTAATTTTATTGAACAAAATAAAAAAAATATTCAAATTAAGAATAATTATAAATAAAAAAATCAACATTATATAAAATTATACTAAATTAAATTTATTTTATTATTATTTATATAAACTCTTAAATAGTGTTAAAAAAAGTTTAAATTTTTCACATTAATTACATATATTGTATAAAAATTATAAAATGATAAAAAATTAATTAATCTTGATAAACTAAATACTTGTGAACTAATAAAATAATAATAATTAAATTTATATATTTATAAAATACTTATAATTATAAAATTATATTATAATAATAATAAAATTTTCATTATAAATTTTATCACTATAATTCTTTATTTTTATTGTTATATTTTAATTTTTATTAATTTAATCTAAAAATAATAAGTGCATATATAACATAAATATTATAAAAAATATAAAATTATTATATCATCATAATAATAATTAATATATTATATTATATAAAATATTAAATTACAAATAAAAAATTATTAAAAAAATATACAATTCACGTTTAAAAAATAATATTTTAAAAATAACTCTTAATATTGTAAAAATTTCTTAGTATGCAAACTAGTTTTTTTTTTGTTGTATATACTTTTAAAATTTAATTTTTTATATATAATTTTCTGTAAAATTTTTATAAATAAATTAAAATATTTATAATATTTATTATAGGACAGAGATGGTATTTGTTATATTATAAAGATAATAAATATAGTTATTTAAATCTATATTATATAAATCGCGTGAGATTTCTAGGGTTTGTCATTTACAAACCAAAAGAGCTTACAAATCTCCGTTACCGACTCTCTTGCTATTCAACTCTATCTCCGGCGATTAGCTGTCGACCTCTTCGGTGAATCTCTGGTCAGGTACACATCTCCACCGCCTTACTGTTAGCGGAATCCTAGGTTTGTTGTTAAATCGATTTTTCTGTAGTGTATGTTTTTTAATTTTGGTATCTCCGTGATAGTTTATTTGGAATTTGTGCTTCTCAGATGCGAATCAGTGCTCCTTAATTCGGGTGTGTTACTAGTTCATTTGCTGATACTGTTATGATGATTCTGAAACTTAGGTTTGTGTATTTATCGGTGAAGTCGATTAGATTGGTGAGACTTGAATATACGTTTTCACGTATGAGGGGGTAATTAAGCTGCCTACATAGCTGAATCCTGGAATTTTGTGATTTTTAAGGCTGGTATTGTTAGTTGGTTATTGATTATTAATTGATATTTCTGTTTGCTTATTTTTTAGTTGTGTTCTTGTAATTATTTTTTGACTGCATGAAATGGAAGTATGCTTTGGGATCTTCTAGCTGAAATTGAATTTTTATTTGTAGTGCAGTTCAGGGTACCGATTGTTAATATTTTTCTATTGATTTTTTATCATGTTTTACCTAGTTCTATTGTATTATCTCCTCTGAAAAGAACTTTTGCCTTTAATCTCATTTGATTTCGGTAGATGAGATGCAATTTTTCAAAGTTTATCGGGTGAAAGATGCATATTCTATTTGTGACATAATAGAGGACTTTTTAGTAACTGTTGCTCTTTACCATTTCTTATTATCCTGGTGATATGTTGTAGCAATATGAACCCACTTTTTTTTTATGCTCAATATACCACTAGTAAGATCTATATCATGTCTTCTCTTGATCGTTATATGATTATGAGTTGAAGTACTTTTGAATGTTAAAATTGTTGTCATTTTATAATTTTGCTTCATATGCTTAATTCAAAGAAAGAGATGCATAAATATATTATTAGTAATTCATAGGATCATCTTATAAATTCTATGAATTGCATTGGTGCATACAATGCTGTTAAAGGCACACTTGAGGTGCTGGGCGCAAAGGGTAATGCCTCAAAGCAGAATAGGCTCACGACCTCACTGAGGCACACTCAGGGGGCCCCAGTGAGGTCAGCCCACCAATTCCTGATAAAAACTCAACTCAACTCAACTCAACTCAACTAAGCCTTTATCTCAAAATTTGAGGTCGAGTGTATGGATTCACTTTCTCCACTCTAAACGATTTTGGGTTAAATCCTCAGAAATGTGTAATACTTCTAGGTCATGTTGTACTACTCTCCTCCAAGTCAATTTAGGTCTATCCATTTTTTTCTTTCTATCCTCTAACCTAATATGCTCTACTTGTCTAACTGGAGCCTCCGTATTTCTACGCTTCATATGACCAAACCACCTCAATCTTCCTTCTCTCAACTTATCTTCAATTGGCACCACTCCTACCTTTTCTCTAATATTCTCATTACGGACTTTATCTAGTCTAGTATGGCCACTCATCCACCTTAACATTTTCATCTCTGCAACTCTTATCTTAGTCAGTGCCCAACACTCACTACCATATAACATAGCCGGTCGTATGGCTGTACGGTAAAATTTTCCTTTCAACTTATTGGGGATCTTACGATCACATAAAACTCCCATGGCACGTCTCTACTTCAACCATCCGGCTTTAATCCTATGACTAACATCTTCCTCACATCCCCCATTTACTTGAAGGATTGAGACTAGATATTTAAAGTGATTACTTTGGGACAGTACCACTCCATTCAAACTAACTCCTTCCCTATCACCAATTTGGCCTTCACTGAACTTACAATGCATGTATTCTGTCTTCGTTCTACTTAACTTAAAACCCTTTGACTCTAGAGTACTTCTCCACAGTTCTAGCTTTCTATTGGCTCCTTCTCGTGTCTCATCTATCAGAACAATATCATCCGCAAACATCATGCACCAAGAAATACTCTCTTGTATATATGTCGTCAATTCATCTAAAACTAATATAAAAAGGTAAAGGTTTATGGCTGATCCTTGGTGTAATCCAATTGAGATTGAAAAATCTCGTGTCCTCTCCTACTGTGCGCACAATAGTAGTTGCTCCTTCATACATATCTTTCAACACCTGTATGTACCTAATAGATATCCTCTTTTGTTCTAACACATTTCATAAGACATCTCTTGGAACATTATCATAAACCTTTTCCAAATCAATAAAAACCATGTGTAGATCTTTCTTCACATCTCTATATTTCTCTATCAAGATTCTAATGAGAAAGATCGCTTCTATAGTTGAACGACCAGGCATGAAACCAAATTGATTGAGAGAGATAGAAGTATCATGACGTAGTCGATGCTCCACAACTCTCTCCCACAACTTCATAGTATGGCTCATGAGTTTAATTCCCCTATAGTTTGAGCAACTCTGTATGTCTCATTTATTTTTAAAAATAGGTACTAAAATACTCTTCCTCCATTCATAAGGCATTTTCTTTGAATTTAAAATCTTATTAAATAATTTAGTTAACCATGCCACTCCCATATCTCCCAAACACTTCCACACTTTAATTGGTATTTCATTGGATCCACAGGCTTTACCCACTTTCATTCTCTTAAGTGCTTCCTTTACTTCTAAAGATCTAATCCTTCTAGTATAATTCACATTCTTTTCTATTGTTCTGTAATCTATATTCACGCTATTACCATTTTGACTATTATTAAAGAGATCATTAAAATTGCCTCTGCTGCTCTCAATGAAGTGTTGGTCTTTTATTGGTTAGAAATGTAATATGTGCTAAAGCTCATGGTTTCAAATAACGGCCATTATATAATGTAACGGCCGTTATTTACAGGTTTTGAAGGGTTCCATTACCCATGAGGCCGTTTTGTACCGGTAAGCAGGGAGTTACAGCTGTAACGGGCGTTATGCCATTGCTTAATGGTAATGGTAACGGTAATGACCATTAAATAACGATAACGGCCGTTACTTAGAATATTCTAATGCCACTCTTTCACATGTGCATAGTGTTTTGGTGTCTTTTTCTTGTCTCTGCATGTAGCACTTCAACAGCTGTATTTTGGCTTCAATTTCTCTCAAATTTTCACTTAAAGTTTCCTCTTTTCTTCATACAACATCTCTCCATTCATTGTATTTTAAGAATCTTGGATAGAATTACTAGATTACTCTATTTTCTAAAGCTAATTCTTAGAAAAATACTAAAAAAGGTGAGTTATCAGAGCAAATTTCTCTCCAAATCTATATCCATATAATTATCCTTCTATGTATTCAAATGTCTCCTCATCAGAGTCATCAGAGCAATCATCATATTATCAGCAACCCATTTTGAGTGATCCATTAGGTATGAATTCCTTATTTAGCTTTAATCCATCATAATACTACCAATATAGTCAAGTTGATGATCAAAACTCTCAAAGTCACCAACAAGAACCTCTAAGACACTCATTTTGGTGGTAGTAGGGTTAGTTTTTTTTACTATATGTCGATATCTAGTATTCTAGATTCTAGTTTTGTACTATCTGCATAATTATTTTAGCTTATAATTGTTTAAAACTAATGATGTCTAAAAATGATAGATTTAATATCTTTATTTGATGTATTTATGTTTACTATATAGTTGTGTATTTCAGTTTTACTTATATCTATCAATATATAGTTATTTTACGAATTTTGCAAATTTTTTAAAAAATTTGTGTGGCGCTAAGCCGTTACTGTTACGTTATAACCATTATAAGCCTGTTTTCGTTACCCGTGACCGCGAATGCGAACGCGACCTCGACTGCAATTTGAAATCATGCTAAGGCTTATGATGGTGATGGGCTGATGGTTATTGGGCTAAACTTAATTTAGAGCTAATTTACTTTATTATTTTATTTGTGTGTAGTTTTTTTTAATTCTATTTTTCATAAATTGAATATTATGTATATTATCTTTATATTCAATAAATAATTATGCATAATAAATTTATGGAATACAGTTTAAATTACTACAGGTTATGTTTAGTAAGGTATTATTAAATTAAATATATAATGAAAATAAAAATAAAAATAATTATGTTAATATTATATTTGATTAATAATTAAAATTAATATAATGCATTTTAATGATAATTTTCACTAATATATTTAGTTTAATTAACAATGCAATAAAGTAAAAATAATTAATAAAATGAATAACATATTACATATATTTTTATATATAATTATTAATTAAATTTTTGGTGTTTATTTTTAATTAATTTATTTTATAATTTATTTTTAATGGATTTTTTTTTTTAATTTTTGCGCCATGCCTTGCTTAGGCATACACCTGAACCTTGCGCCTAGGCTCTAGGACCCCTTAGCGTCTTAGTGCGCCTTGAGTCTTTAATAACAATGAGATTATAATGATGAATGCGATGTGGGGAGGAACAATTTCCTAAATTTATAAGGTAGAAAGTTTTATAAAATTTTGGTTATAGTGTTGTGAGGTTATGCTTGTGCCATGCTCATGTGAGATGATGCTTGAGAGGCACGTTGGTATTTATTTGGTATTCTCAGAGTTATTTATAGAAACAGAATGAATTGCAACCATCTTAGAAGACTTGGTGCTATTTCCACCTAGCAAGGTTACTCTAAAAATGTCATCATTTGCTTAAGTTTATGTCCCCATTTGTATAAACTATTTTTCTTTTATTCATTTTTGAGTCTTGGAGCCATTTTCTGGTGCATTGGTGAAGCATTGAGATTTGAGATGCCAAATCTAAGTGTGTGGGTGAAGTCTTGAAAGCAGCCACTTCATGCAAACTGCTGTAAGGTTAGGACTGTATCAAGAAGAACCTACTGGAACCCCTGCTTAGCTGGAACATGCATAATTGGTGGCTTTCAATTTTGTATTAACATTTATTTGAAGGGTTTTATTGGTGAATGTCTCTTTATATTCTATAATTTTCATAGTATTCCCCTACCTAGGCATCATCGACATGTGCGAAGCCGGACATATAAATAATGGAAATGTAAGTTCATTTTGCAATGTATTAAGTTGTGTACTGACTGTATGACACCACAGACAGAAATATGGTAGAAGTATCGCAAGAAAGCAGATGTGCTATCATTAGATGTCTAATTTTAATATGTGATTTGAGAACAAGGGGATACTAATAGGTAAAGATACAGATGCTAGAGAGTTCCGGTTTGTGTCTTCACCCTAGTGACTGTCATCTAAAATCAGTTCAAGGAACTTTAGCAATTTACGTAATTCCTATCTGAAAACTATGGATCCATGCTTCTATGCTGCCATCTTTATCTGCAATGTTATGTCTTGCAGTTAGGCTGTAGTTAAATTGTTACAAATAGAAGAACATGAGATCTGTAAAGCTGAGAAATAATCCTACAAAGAAAATTTGTCTTCTGTAAAGTTAGCATATACAATAGTGTGTAAGAGGTTGTATTATGAATTTTACTCTAAAACTAGCTCCTTTGTTGGGCAGTGCGCTGGATAAAAAATTGCCTTTTGATTTATCAAAATTTGTTTGCTTTAGTCAAATAATTGACCCGTCAAAAGGAAGAAAAATGTCTCCATTGTGATGGTAGAAGATGCACTGGAATGGCAACATTCTTTAGCAATTTCTTGAGGGATTGTAATGATACAAACAAAATACTTAAAGAAAATGCTGTGTGTTCAAAAAATGCTGAGATCAACATAATTCTTGTAGTAAAATAAATCTGTTGAATATTGGCCATGGTATAAAATCGCCGTTGCGGTCGCGGCCGTGGGTAGCGGAAACAGGCTTATAACGGCTATAACGTAACGAGAATGGCTGGCGCTACGCAAATATTTTTGAAAATTTTGCAAAGTTTGTAAAATGACTATATATTGGTAGATATAAGTAAAATTAAAATACAAAACTATATAGTAAGCATAAATACATCAAATAAAAACATTAAATCTATCATTTTTAGGCATCATTAGTTTTAAATAATTTATAGGCTAAAATAATTATGTAGATAGTGTAGAACTAGAATTTAGAATACTAGATATCGACATATAGTAAAAAAAACTAACTTTACAACCACTAAAATGAGTGTCTTGGAGGATCTTGTTGGTAACTTTGAGAGCTTTGATCATCAACATGACTATATTGGTAGTATTATGATGGATTGAAGTTAAATAAGGAACCCATACCAAAGGGATTACTCAAATTGGGTTGCTGAGAGTATGGTTGTTGCTCTGATGAGGGTACATTTGAATACATAGATGGATAATTATATGGATATGGATTTGAGGAGAAATTTGCTCTGATAACTAACCTCTTTTAGTCTTTTTCCAAGAATTAGCTTTGGAAAATAGAATAATCTAGTAATTCTAGTTAAGATTCTTAAAAAACAATGAAAGGAGAGATGTTGTATGAATAAAGGAGGAAACTTTGAGTGAAAATTTGAGAGAAATTAAAGCCAAAATGCAGCTGCTGAAGTGCTGCGTGTAGAGATGAGAAAAAGGCACCTAAACACCGTGCACATGTGAAAGAGTGGCATAAGAATATTCCAAATAAGGGCCGTTACTGTTATTTAACGGCCGTTACCACGCAACGGTATAACGTCCATTACAACTGCAACTCCCTGTTTGCCTGTAAATAATGGCCTCACGGGTAACGGCACCCTTCAAAACCTGTAAATAACGGTTGATACGCTACATAACGGCCGTTATTTGAAACCATGATATTGGCACTCATTTAATTGCAACACATTTACTACCTAAGTTGATCTTAAGATATGGTTGGAAGTGAAAAATGATTGTTGATGGATAGTGCACATCTAATCGGTCTTGAGAGTCCAAACACTGTCAGGATTGGGTTAGCACCAGAATCTTGATTGGTTGCCTTTTGCAAGTGAAATTCAAGAAAAATGTTAAAAAAACTTATGTGCCTATCTTTATTGTACGAAGCCATGCTACAGGACACACTGACTCTAGAAATGGCATACCAACTACCCCAAATACTAGCATCTGTTATTATTCTCTTGGTTGTACTCTTCTGAGTTAGGAAATAAAAATTTTGCTTTCAATAGTTTCATTAGATGTTTTATTTAAGCACTATCCTACCTTAAATTTAACCTGGCAAAAAACATTGATGTAGGTGATACCGCGATAGTTAATAATGTCTTTTAGGAGATTCTGTTCATGGTTTTTTGAAAGCCTACTCGATTGATTATTTGTGTAGTTCTTCAGAAACTTGAGTACATTCATCTTGTTTTTATCATACTAATATATATATATATATATATATATATATATATATATATATATATATATATATATTTCTTTTTTTTTTTGCAATGGGACATGCACAAGTTTTATGTTGTTATTCTAGCATGTTCAACAATCTTGTGTTACAGCAGTTGCCAATGCAGGGCATCAAAATGGGTCAGCTGGAACACATTCAAAATAAATTACACTCATCAGTACAAATGGGAATAATGGGACCGGGGATCAATGATCCTGCATTGCAGGAGATGGCAATGATGGGGCTGGGTTCCACTGATACACAATCACTTCAGATCTCAGTATCAAGCAACCAGGCACAGCCACTGGAAAATGTAAATATGGCTGATAACTGTGTCTTGCAGAAATTCTCAGTATCAAACATGCAAATGGGACAGATGGATCCACAGGCATACAGTCTAGTGTCAAAACTGTTCTTGTCACCTAGCAAGCAACTAGGGGAGATGGAAGCCATGTTGAGCAGTGTGGGATCCCAGCAGCCATCAATGTTGAGCAAGCGAAAGGCACCTGTAGAACCCACATTCAGTAATCCTGGGTTGCAGAAGTTATCAATGCCTAACAAGCGGGTTGCACAGATAGAGAATAGGCCATGGCTGCAGAAAATGTCTGCACCAAATAAATTACCAGTGCAGATGCAATCCCAGTCCATTTCTAACAATTCAGGTTTGCAGCGTTCACAAGCACCATCTAAGAGATCAACATCTACCAAAGCTGGTCTGCAGCAGTTACCAGTTCAGAAAAACCAAAGTGGACAACGATCTCCAATGCTTCAAAATGTGTCTTCCAATTCTGTAAGGTCCAAGCTAAGGGAGTCATTAGCAGCAGCTCTAGCATTGGTTTCTCGGCGGCAGGATAAAGCTTCAAGCAGCAGTAAGAACTCTAATAATGAGGATGCTAGTACTGCAGGACCAATACTGGAAAATTCTCAACCTTCTGAAAATGCTTCTGGGACTGCTGATGTGTCTGAGGAGCACAAAGGATCTTTGCCCACCAAGATGGATCCTTTAGCTCAGAAGTCTAATGATGGTGAACATACATCTCAAGAAATTTCTTCTAGTACTGGTGATTCTACAGAGACCTCAAAAAATGATGGCCAGACCTTTCAGTCAACTATTGGTCTGCATGATGAGGATGCTTCGTTTAGTGACAACTTTTTGGTTAAAGATGAACTTTTGCAGGGAAATGGGCTATCCTGGGTATTGGAACCCGATATGAGAGTGGAAGAAAAAAAGGATGTTGGAACTGCCCAAAAACAGCCAGATCCAGAGGTTTTCTGCAGGAACAGTGGAGATCAAGTGGCTCTGTCCCCCCAAGTTTTGGCATCTAAAATTGAAGCCGAACTCTACAAATTATTTGGTGGAGTAAACAAGAAATATAAGGAGAAGGGCAGGTCTCTGTTATTCAATTTGAAGGATCATAATAATCCTGAATTGAGAGAAAGAGTTATGTCAGGAGAAATCCCCCCTGAGAAACTCTGCTCTATGACTGCAGAGGAGCTTGCATCTAAGGAGCTTTCTCAATGGCGGATGGCAAAAGCTGAGGAGCTTGCTCAAATGGTGGTATTGCGTAATTCTGATATTGATATGAGAAGATTGGTGAAGAAAACACACAAGGGTGAGTTCCAAGTAGAAGTTGAACCTGAGGATAGTGTCTCTGTGGAGGTTGCTGTTGGGGCAAGTTCACTCACTCGTATGCAACCCAAACCAAAGCAGGACATCTCTTTACCCTCCAAACCTGATCAAATGCAAGCTAAAGGAAATGCTGTTAGTGAAAAGAGTTGTTCAGAGGACCAGAATGTTCTCATGATCGCTTCTAGCGAAGGTACTGATTTGATGCAAAGGCTCATGGTGGATGATGAACTGAAAGATGCAGAATTTCTTCCTCCAATTGTCTCCCTTGACGAGTTCATGGAATCCCTTAATTCAGAGCCACCATTTGAAAATTTACCAGTGGATACTGGAAAAACTACACCTGCCTCTGAAAAGGATGATTCACAAGTTGTCTCGAAATCCAAGTCTCCCGATGCAACTCTAAGAGATCTTGATGATATTACCTCTGGTAAACCTGATCTTACGGATGTGAAGAATACAAAATTGGATGCTGATGGACAATCCACCGGCTGTCTTGTAAAATCAGAGGCAGCACCTTCCCTTGCCATGCCTAAGGGTGAGCATGTTTGGGAAGGCTTACTTCAGCTGAATATTTCGTTAACTGCATCAGTTATTGGCATCTTTAAAAGGTAATTATCATAAAACCAAAATCATATGATAAATTTGTTCCAAGCTGCAAATAGTTGTCCTTTTTTTTTTTTTGGGGGGGGGGGTGGGGGGTGGGGGGGGAGGATTGTGGCTGTTGGAAAAAAAATTTTCTTTGAAATCCAGGTATAAGATTGAAGTGAAGTGTTTTGAAATAATTTTGTCAATTATCTGACTTTTGTTGCATTTTAAGCTGTGAAAATAAATCTTTAATTATACATTATGCTGGTTAAATTGACCAGTGTTTGAAGTGATGCTGTCTTGTGTAGTTATCATTGAATTATGTGGATTTTTTTATTATTTTATTTATTTATTCATTTATTTTTTATTGTAGTGGTGAAAAAACATCTGCAAAAGATTGGTCTGGCTTTATTGAGATAAAGGGGAGGGTCAGACTGAATGCATTTGAGAAGTTCCTTCAAGAGCTTCCAATGTCCCGAAGTCGTGCTGTTATGGTATCTCAAGTTTCTTTTCATCGTACTAAATTTTGGTTATGTTACTGTCCAGAAAAGAGGGATATTCCATCCCTTTGTGTTGATCTCAGTTTGCTATCAGTGCAGTTGATGTATGGATTATTGTTTCCAACCATGGTCAGTGACATTTGTGTTGGGCGAACGAGAGTTTGTACGAATATTTTGCAAGAGAGAAGTGTAAATCAGTGGTTACAACAAAGGAAAATGATATTTATTTTTTTAAGAGAAATAAAACCTGGTTTTAAGTTTGAAGGAAGTTCGTTACTGTGCCATAAATATCAGAAGTTATCTGCTGGATATGTGATCCGAAATTACCAAGCAAAAAACTTTACCTGGTTAACAGTAGTTCGCACAAAAAGTAGGCTGTGCTTGAGGCTATTTAATAACAATATTGCGGATAAAACACGTATTTAACCATCCAAGGTTGATTGCAATATCGTTTCTGCTGGATGGAAATGAACAGGAACTAATTGTCACTGTTAACTGAAATTAGATGATGAAAATTGATGTCTAAAGATGCCAGTTAATCTGAAAATGGGTTATTCCCACTGATACCCTTCTAAAATGGGAGATGTTTCCTCGAGAAACAAAGATAATCAGAGACTTTTTTGAATATACAGCATATTTTTTTCTGGCAAGTTTCTATTGTTTAGGGAATTAATAGAATTCATTGGTCAATTAGAACGCTGGTTGTAAGTGAAGTCTTATTTGTCAGATAAGTACTAGTATTCTCTTCTATTAAGATACAAATTTCGATTTAATCTTTTCTAATTTTTTATGTTTGTTTTGCAGGTTCTACACTTTGTTTGCAAGGAGGGGTCAGCAGATAGTGAGCGTGCAGGTTTTAGTGAGGTGACTTTTATTTATATATACATTTATACATATCACTTGTGATCACTTTTTACTGGCCTGTAATTTTCCTTGAAACTGTTAGTGGTATTTGAAATACCTACTTCTGCAGGTGTCTGATTCGTACGTCATGGATGGGAGGGTGGGTTTTGCGGAGCCTGCTTCTGGAGTGGAACTCTATTTCTGCCCACCTCTGTCAAAGACTAGCGAATTGCTTGCAAAGGTCCTTCCAAAGGACCAAATTGATGCCCTTAATGCTATTGATAATGGTCTAATTGGTGTTATTGTATGGAGAAAACCTCAAATAACGTCAACAATGTCACCCAACTCCGCATCACCCCATAAACACAATTCAAAAAAGCAACACTCCTTTTCTAGGAGACGCCAAGAAAAGGATGCTAATGTAAATGTGAATCTCACGCCTAAACAGACCTTACCCAGTAATGGACCTACTACCTACACTAGAGTTGAACCTGATGACGATGACGATGATGATGTGCCTCCTGGGTTTGGCCCGCCGGCTGCTCGGGATGAGGATGACCTGCCTGAGTTTAACTTTTCAAGTGGTTCTGTTACATCAGGGCCACAGTCAACTACCTATAGTGTTACTCGGGGGCAAGGGATGCCCCCCTTTCAACCACACTTACAAACACCATCTCGCCCTGTAGATCAAATGAGGGAGCTTGTACAAAGATATGGACTTCCTAAATCTAGTGCCCCTTCAGGGAATTGGCAGGATAATAGAACAATAGGGGTTGCAGTGCGGCCATGGAATGATGACGATGATGACATGCCTGAATGGCATCCAGAAGAAAATAAACCACAGCTTCAGCCAGTACATATGCATGACGTACAGCCGCCAATTTTACGTGCCCATATGATGCAGCAGATCACAACCCCTCAAATGGCTTCACAACCCGTGTCCTTGCGACCACCCCAAATGAATGTGATTCATGGCCCGCAGCATACTGCCCCTTCATGGCAGCAGGGCCCTCGGACGGTTCCCACCCCTGGCTCCCATAACTTTGGTGCCTATCAGTCCAACTACAGGGCATCACCCGGACTTGAAGCAGGGCTGCAAGGCATGGCTCGGCGTGGAGATGCTCCCAAAAGTTGGGGGTTTTGAAATCCTTTTCTTGTGCTGGAAAAGTTAGGTCTTTGTTTTTTTTGTAATTTTTTTATCGGCGTATTTAAGTTAGTTCTGTTGTCTTGGTTTTTAGTTTGCAAAATTGTGTATGAAAAGGGCTGTCGAAGTGAATGGGAAGTAAATACAAAGGGTAAAGACTCTTTCATAAAGAATTGTCTTGGAGTTATTGTTCAACATTGCTAATGGTGCAGTATTTGGCAGTCTTCACAGCCGAGAAATAAGGAATATCAACATGATACATTAAACATTAACACGTATTAGGACACTTTTCGACTTATTGTTTGATTGATTGAATTATACGTTTGGTATTCGGGTATTTTGAGGTGATACTATATATGCGGAGAATATCTCACATTAGGAAAATATAAAAAAGAAAAGATAAATATAAATGGCTGAGTTATAATATTAAATTAGCTAATCAATTTTAATGTGTAAAATAAATCTTTTATATAAGTTCAAATTAAAATGAATTAATATATAATTTATCAACATCAAATTAATTACACAAACTGGCCAAAAATGCCTCACAAAAATCATAATATAATTGTAGTCTAGTATTGTATTTGCTATTGTTGAACTAAAATGGTGCATACAAATGTAAGGAAGACAATTAGCCATGCCCCATTTTTAATATGCCATCTCCTCCCAGATTAAAAGACTTGTATCTATAAGATTGGTGAGGTCAAAAGACAGATTTGGCCTCCAAGTCTATCACATACTAGTGGCTAATACATATAATGGTTCCGTCAATCTTCAACCCCCCAAGGCTCTCTTGAGTCCTGCTCGTTGCTCTGGTGTCAATCTTGTTGGGAACTTCACTTCAAATTTTATCCTTAAATCGCCCCTATTGCCTGGCTCCTTAGCGATTGGCATACCTTCACTGGTAATGACGAGCTCATAACCAGGGCTAACTATATCCTGTACTGGAATAGACAGGCTACGACCATCAAGTGTAGTGAGATTTACTGTAGTCCCTCCTATTGCTTCTGCTAATGCCACCCTTTGGTTTATGATGAGGTCGTTGCCATCTCTCTTGTAGGTATTGTGGGGTTTCTCATCAATGATGAACACGAGGTCTGCTGGAAGCTGATTCAGCTGCTCATTCCCTTTATCTGGGAAAGTAATCTTTGTTCCCTTCTTCCACCCTGGCTTCACATCAATGGTTAGAATCTCTGTTTCTTGCACTTGCTGCCTGTTTATTTCAGTTTCATATTAAATGAAATAAACATAAGAAATTGGACTTCAATTTATGTGACATAAGATCATAAGCAAAAAGAAGAATTCATGAAATATTAGTGTCAAAATGCATTAAATGCTTCAATAAACAGAATGCAATATCAGCAATATGTGCAAGGACAATGTGGGAAGAGTGGAAAGAATGCTTCATCAATCAGGAAGTTGGGAAGTGCTGGAATTGATGAGATTTTTTCTTAATATATGAGGTACGTCTCAGTGAAGAATCTCATGATTACGAGAAAATTATGAGATTGATTTGCAAAATCTTAAAAGAGTCATTTATAATTTAGTGATAGCATTCTATATATATATATATAATGTATCTTCCATTATAAATATGGAGTTCTATGTATTATGTTAAACACAACACAAGTTAATAAAATATAGTCTTTTTGAAGTTCGTGTCCATGAACTTATTCTCAAACCACGTAAATCCTTCTCTTGTTGTTTTCTCCTACTTAGATATCATTATAAATTTTAACAAAATCACGGAAGAAATTTTAGATCTTGCATTAAGAATTATACAGATACCTATCATGTAAAACAATAGTAAAAGCACTACATTCTAGTTATTTAGGATCAATCACATATTCGCAAGAGCATCTATATCTATCTAGCATATGATGAACAGTTTGGTCGACCTGGCTTTTTGTTGAAAGATCAAAGTATTTTCAAGAGATCAAAGATAATACAAGGAAAGAAACAGAGGGGGAGCAGCATACCCATGGCCATCGACTACAGCTCTAGAAATCTTCATTTTCCTTGTTGATCCAGAGTATAGTTCCTCAAGACTGCACGGCAATTTACTTTCTACTGGTGGTGGTTTCCTTGGCGCAGTCCCCTCACTGTATGTCCGAAAAAGATTCTCATTCCCACCAAATCCCCCAAACATCCCTCCATCTGAATGGAACCTCGTGGACCTTCCAGGTCCTGATGATCCAAATCCAAAAGGACTGCTACCAAAGAATTCTGCAAATATATCCTCTGCATTTCTAGGATTGAAACCACTCGAACCACCACCGCCATTGCCATTTCCAAATGGGAAGCCGCCACTGCAAGGGGGTGGCATGTCTTTCAATCCTTCTTCACCATATTGATCATAAATTGCTCTCTTTTGTGGGTCACACAGCACCTGAATTCATATCACATCGACACATCAAACGATATAACCACCGATGAAAATCAGCTGCCTTCATACACAAGCAAACATTGGATAATTGCCAGAGGGAATTCGGTGTAAATTGGCATTAAACAAAAACAAAGCTTTTAACATTCACTTGGTCAATAATGAAATGAAGGAAGAAGAGGATTTTTCCCCCCTTCATGTTAAAATTTTCAAATGCATAGAATCATTGAGTTTTCTACATCAATTATTTTAATCGTTAGCATATTTCCCACATGAAATACAGGGAAGACTGGATATTGTATAAAGCTCAAAGTTCATGTTTATATAGATATGATTCTTCCCCATTTCTGAGGAGCCAACCAGGCAAATGAAATCTTACATTAATATTCCAGATAATGGATGGAAGAAAAGGAGGGCAAATTAAATTAGGGGAGAAGAAAAACATGCCTCATAGGCCTCAGAGATCTGCTTGAATTTGGCTTCAGCCTCTTTCTTGTTGGTGGGATTCTTGTCAGGATGCCATTTCATTGCCAATCTCTTATACGACTTCTTTAGATCATCATCTGTGGCATTCTTGTTCACTTTCAATATATTGTAGTAATCAACCCCCATTCTTTTCTCTCTCTATTCAAGGACCCAACAATCTACCTATCACCTATCAGATCCAAATACTGTACATCAGTCAAATTACAACATTTCCACCAAAACCCAGATCATCAAAGCCATTCCTTATCATATATCCACCTAAATCATTAAAACAAGATCTCTAGATAAAACACTTTCTCTTTCTCACTCAGACAATAAGATCAAAAAGAAATGAGATCTTTCTATGAAGTACAGATTCTCAATTTTTAGACGTTGACGTAGGAATGAAAAATCAAGTTGGAAAACACATTGATCTGGGTCCTTTCTCCTTCAAGAGTTCGTCTGAAAGGAAATTGAATGTTAGAAAGGGTATGTTTTTTGATTTTTTAAGACCACGTCAGATGGAAATATTGGATTAAGGATTAATAACCGAAACAAACGGAAGAAGCATTAAATGACTCTTTCAGCGTTTGGTCCTAAAAAATTTGTTTCCTTTTCAGTTGTTTTGTCTGTTTTCCCTCCTTTGTATGGTACACGATGATTACCATAATTTTATATATATATATATATATATATATATATATATATATATATATTATTAATGAAATTTGAGTCAATAATCTAAATAAATATGTATAAAATTCTGAATTAAAATATTAAAATTAAATCAATCCAAAAAGAAAATCCTAATAAGAATCTAACTTTATTAAAAACAAAAAAGCCGGCCAGACTTATTATATCAAACTATTCATTTTATAATTTTTACTAATAGTTAGGACTGAACGCTGTTTAATTGAAATTGAATAAAAAGAATTGAATTATTTTAATTCAATAATTCAATTCAATTTTTTAAGACAATTCGATTTTAAATTTTTAAAAATTTTAATTATTTCAATTTAATTTTTAAGGTAATTCGGTTTGATTCTTTTTCATGCATTTCAGTTTGGATTGATTTTTAAAATATAATAATTTGACTAATTCGATTTTAACGGTTCAATTCAATTTAGTTCAATTTAAATCGAATACTCAACCCTACAAATAGCTACATCACAAGGAGACAACCCTGTTTCAACTACGGTCATATGCGAAGGAAATAATAGACAATAAGACTAAGCCTAAATTGGCTTGATTCAACAACCAAAGGCATAACACTCAATATGGCAGTCAGATTATCCCTCAATTCCCCAAACCTACTGGCGAAAAAAGAAGACAATGAGACTGGACGCTCTTCCACAATGGGAAGCTTCCATGTAAGAGCAGGTTCAGCTTTCCACCAGCAGCTAAGTTTTGCCAAAGGACATTGAACTGATTTGCCATTTGCTGGTGCAAAGAATGGGAAAATCCTTTTCCTTTTTCCCAGCATTCCTTCTTTCCTTCCACGACTGTACAGTGAGCATTGGTCAGTGTTGAAGGTTCTAAATTTCGCTTTTCAATCACTTCCAAGTAAACCCTTTTATGAACTTTTACTGATGATGAATTGTGTCACGGACTGGGAGTTTATCAACACCAAACTTCTACGGGAGTCTATATTTATGGGGTTACAATTGTCATGGGAAATCAATAAAATAACAATTTTCTATAGATCATAAAAGAAAATCAAAGCCAAAATGAACAATCATGTGCAAGAACCTGATGAGTTTTAGTAGCTTACAAGTAATTTGATAATTTTGATTATGAAAGGCTGGTTACCAGGGACTAACTGAATTCTCGTCTGGATGAAAATCCAAGGCAGACAAGGACTGGAGAATGATTCTGAGGCTAGCAAAACACACTTGACAACGCTGACTATCGATTATTTGTTATCTTAGTAAGGAAGCTGGAGAATTGATCCCTGTTTTGGAGACCCATGTGGCACAGGGGTGATTGTTCCAGCTCACCCAGTCCATGTGTAGCAAGTCCTTCAACCTTAACACAAAAGTCGTGTTATAAAATTCAGATTCAAGGAAAATCTGCAGACTTCTAGTCTGCCTGTGGGCCAATCAGAATTCCTATTCAACCAGATTTATAGACAAAAACCATACCTTAGAATAACCTTATTTCAATGCACAAGTGCTTTGCCCTCTTATCTCCAAGCCAACAGTCCTTAGTCATATGCTGAGTTGAAGAGTTAAAACAATTAAAAAAAAATCATTAAATTGCTTGATAACAAAACAAGAGGTAGCATAAAATTAAATAATTTCTTTTCCACATGGGATGCAAAGGCAGAATGAGAGAGGGAGAATATTTGGGTCAGTAGATGGTCTCTAGAGATCTAGAATTTTGTGGCATTATCTCAAAGTTCTCTTCAAGCCTGTTTTATAGATCTCCAAGCCAAGATTAACAATATATGTTCCGGCCATAACTCTAGCATCTTGAGAGAACTAAAACCTATGGAGGGTGAAGAGGACTCTGAGGCATTCATGCAGTTATCTACATAGGAAAAATGAAAGGTCAAATGCCAATATCCAGAATGCATGAATGTAGGA
Source organism: Hevea brasiliensis (assembly GCF_030052815.1). Classification (NCBI taxonomy): domain Eukaryota; kingdom Viridiplantae; phylum Streptophyta; class Magnoliopsida; order Malpighiales; family Euphorbiaceae; genus Hevea; species Hevea brasiliensis. The sequence goes on along the minus strand of NC_079503.1, from coordinate 15,016,834 downwards.
AGTAAATTTCCAATGCTACAGAATTTAGCTCCCCAATAATATCTGCCTATATGTAATAGACATAAGCTGATGTAGAACAAGAACACAAGAATCAAGAGAAACAACTTCTCAAGACAAAAGGGAAATAAATTCTCAAAAACTCTTATTTACTCTTAATAATAATCATAATAATCAAATCTACTAAATAATAGAAAACCTAGGCCTATTTATATAGTTTTTACAGCCCTAATCACATTAGGATTAGGAACCCTAATTCAATTCTAATTATGAATTACAAATTAATCTCTAATTAAGAATCCTAAACAAATTTAAACAAAAAAAAAGTATAATAATAATAATAATAATAATAGAATTCCCAGATTTAAACTTCCTAATTTTACATCGAATAAAATTCCCCAAGTTTAATCATCTTCTAATACTGCAACAAGCAATATTGACAAGCACAAAAAATCCCTTAGTCCAAACTAGAAAAAAGAAAGTGATTCTTCCGCAAAACTTTTAGAAGTGATCTTATCAGTCAAACATCTGATTTGAGCATTTGCGCAAGGAGCACAATTCAAAAGCTCCTCATTGTTATTGCTTAATTCAGAACCTAACAACAAAAATTTGGTTGCAGATACAAATAAAAAACTCCACATGGTAAAGGGACCAAAAATCATTTTCTGGATTGCAATAAACTCACAGAGGTGTAACAAAGGCCAAAGAAAGAAGTCCACCATAGGCATGTTTTTGCAAACTTTGAGAAATGTTTACACATTTTGTCCTGTCCCTCCCATTCCTACCCACCACACTAAACAAATCCCTTGTAATTAAAATTCATGAATAAATAAATAAATAAATCTATTAACTAGATATCACAAATTGAAGCTGTATAATTGTTGCCCATGGTACTATGGTATAGGGACCCAAACCTTCAATGATATCTACTATAATATCCAAAGATTTTAACATAACTCATGCTCATTCATGACCAATTCAAACCTAAAAGATCTTACATAAATGCACCCTCATGACATTTGACCACTTTGGCGCCATGATATGCACAGTGTGAACAAAAGAAAATTACAAAAGAAAGGAGCAGTTCCAAATGATGTTCATACTTTTAAATGATGAACTTTACAGCAATTTACAGCAAACTTGGTACTAGTCTTGTGAAGGCTCATTCCCATGTACAAATGGTACTTTTAAAGGGGAAAGGGGAAAGAAACACTCAGCAAGTGATTGCTTTAACTCTCAAAATATTCAAAGTGTGTAAAAAGCAAGCTTGGAATGTGCATTTCTCATACCTGATTCAGGACTTGAATCTTTAAGGCAACAGTCCTCACTGAATATGAAACCAGATATATTTATATGATGTGCAGGTTTCACATACTCCAAAATTTGTCAATTAGAAATATGTGTTTCTTTTTTGACCAAATGTGGATATGAAAGGCTCTTAAACTTCTGCTGAGCCTTTGACAAAATCTTCATCCATCCTTTTGATTGCACTTGATCTAGGATCTCCAGAGCTACACATTACATTTACACCCTTTCATTATCATGAACCTCAGTAATGAGACAAATCCAAATATCTACTTTTCTGAAGTAAGCCCATTTTCTAGCATCTCATCTCTCAGCTTGAGTGCAACTGATATCTTTACTTACCTACAAAGGTCAGTAATCAAGGATCCATAGGTAAAACTATCTGGTTTCAGTCTCTTGTTATACATATCCCCAGGCAATTGACTTATCAGGGAATTATTGTGTACTGTAATGCCATGATGCACTAGGAAGAAATCAAAAGTTCCTAAAAAGATTAAAAATTTGGAGCGCATCTCCTGTTAACCCATTCTTGCCAAGTCTGTCCAATACCATGTTAAAAGTGATTATAGTTGGACTAGGCCCACTTTGTATCATAGTTTCCAATAGCTTTACACACATTGAAAATTTCCTAACTGTGCAGAAATATTGGACCAGACAAGTCAAACTAACAACATCACACTTAATACCTTCATGCTCCATTCGATTTAAAATCTTCGGTATCATTAGGGAGTTTCCCTGTTTGCATGCCATACATAAAACTGTATTGAAAGAAACCACATCAGGCCAGTTTGCTTCCCACTTAAAATGGTCCAAGAGATCTAAAGCCTCATCAACACCATTTTCTCTACAAACACCATCCAAAATTATGTTATATGACACATTAGTAGGCATAAAACCTTCTTCTATCATTCTGTCCAACATAGTTAATGCTTCTTTCAATCTGTTCAGGCGACATAAACAATGGAGATATATGTTATAAAGAGCAACATCCATACTACAGCTTTTAGAAACTGCATCAGACAACAATTCATAAGCGAACCCAATGTTGCCAGCCTTTAACAGGCCTCCAGCCAAGGCAGCATGTGTATATGAATCAGGAGAAAATCCCTTTTGATCTATGATCTGAATGAACTCCAAAATGTCTGACATTCTGCCTTGATGACAAAGTTTACGGATAATTACATTGTATGTAAGCAAGTCAGGGTTGCATCCTTCTCTTTCCATCTCAGTCAAAATTTTCATTGCCTGCTCAATCCTCCCATTATCACAAAAAAATTTAATAAGCACAGTGTATGTTATAACATTGGGCTTACAACCATTACCTTGCATTTCATCTAAACACTGCAGAGCAACTTCCTGAAAACCTTCTCTACAAAATCCATAAACCAAAGCTGTATAGGAGCACACATTATACAGAATACCTCTCTTCTTCATTGAGTAAAATAATTGCAAAGCAGTGTAACTCTGATTAGACTTACAGAACGCCCATAGAATTGGATTGAAAGTGTGTACACCAAAAAAATAACCCTTGTTAAAAAGAACAGAAAAGACGAAGTATGCTTCATGTATCATCCCAGCTTTGCCTAGCATACAAATCATCATATTAAAAGTCGGTTCAGTAGGAACATAGCCAAACTTCAACATAATCTCCAAAGTACAAAGCGAATCCATCAGACTCCCGAATTGAAGTGATTTTTTCAACAACTTGGACAAAATTTTAAACGATGGCACAAACCCACTTCCACACATCTCTTCAATAATAAAAAGTGAATCTTTCAGATTCCCAAATGTTAGCATACCATTACAAAGCGTATTGAAAGTTGAAGCATTTGGGGCAGGTCCAAAACTCTTCATTCCAAGGTAAAGTTCTATCAATAAATGAAACGAAACATTCCCAGACTTGAAATAACAATACATCAAAGCATTAAAATCGTACACAGTAGGCTTTCCAGGCATGTTCCTCATGAAATTCAAAGTGTAGAGAGCTTGTGTGAAGTCACCGGAAGTGGCATAATCCTGGATTCTGCGCTGCAATTCCGCATAATTAAAATGATGGATATTGCCACTGTTTTCCTCGGCAATATCAACTCTTCTAAGAGCACAAGAGGAAGAAAGTTTTACACAGAAACGAAACCTTCTGCGAATTCGATGTGAGTAACTAGTAGCAGGAATTAAACAAAAACGCATTGAAATGTAAAGAAGAAGTTAGAAGCTTCGACCCAAAATAGGAAGCCAAAAAGTACTACAAATCGAATGATACAAGTATAGATGCATTTAAAGAACAATATTGCTGAGAAAACGGGGGAAAGGAAAGGAAAGGAAAGGAAAGGGAGGAAGAGAATAAGATAATGGGAGTAGGCTTCAACCAACTTACGAATTTCCAATAAATAGTTGTATTAGTCTATGGAGTACGAAAATCTGTTGGACCGCTGTCTTTTCTTGGGAACCAAACGGAAAAGTTGCACAACCATTGAAGAGAAAAAGAAAGCAATTTTGGAGCTTACAAGAGCAAGAACACAACCATCGAAGCCGGACTACCGGAAACCTGGAGATTTTATTCATGGAAACGGCGTCACATAGAATAAAGAGGCTTTTTATTTATTTTTTTCAGGTTGAAAGGTTAGAATGCGCTAAATATATATATATAATTACTATTATCGAAAAAGAATAATTAAAAATAATTATTTTTCTCACTTTTTTATTTAATTAATTATAAATAAATTTTTTTAAAAAAATTTATTTTTATTAAATTAATATTTGTTAAACTTATTAATAAATTTATTCATTAATTTACATTTTATATTTTATTTTTATTATTAATTTAAATTATATTAAATTTTAAATCTCAATTCATCAAGCTCATTAATAGTTTCCCAAGTTCTCTCTCTCTCTCTCTCTCTCTCTTGTGCACCCCCTTTGATTTTGGCTTTGGAAGCTTCTTCCTCTCCTTCTCGTTGGGTATGCCAAAACTAGGAAGACCCATTGCCTAACTCGTCCCCATCTCCCAGCGAACACAGCGATGCTAACAGTCTAATATTTAGCAGCCAAACGAAAGAGATTCAAAAGACCCCCTTCATGACTTGAATTTCAATATGGAAAAGGCACAAATGAAAAAGAATCAGACAAAATAATATTTCAAAATTGGAATAAGGGATTGCTAATGAGTTTAGCATTGAAGCAAAGACACAACTTAAAGTTGCTAAAGTGAGACATGCAGTTGTAGTTTTAGAATTCAACTATGTTAATGATGAATTGGAAAATTAAAATACATGCTTTGTCTGAGGATGCTCGCTAAAAAATATGAAGATGATGGAAAAAGGGCCTAAAACAAGAACGATGAGAGAGAATGGATTATATCTAAGAAAATCAGAGGGTGTTGGGTCAGGTATCCAGTTGGACAGGGAAAGGGTATTATTATTATAATAATATTTTATTAAAATAATTATGTTAATAAATAAGATAAAATAATTTTATTGATAATTAATTATTAGTTAACTTAGTTATAAAATAGAGAAAAAGTGAATAAAATAATAATTTTCTTTTTAAAAAATTGGTAAAATAATGATTTTATATTTTTTTTATTTATTAAATTATTGAGAATTTTTGTATAAAATACAATTAAAGTCGAGAAATTTTATTATAATAAATTTAAGAATACAAATGAAATAATCTCTAAATTTAGGGACAGCTAATGCAGTGCACCACAACTTTCAACTTACATTAGTGTTTAAAGCCAAAAGTTGCTTAGCTCATTCACCTTTTATTTTAATGTCAAAATTTAATATTTAATTTTTTATATTTTATATTTTAGAATCATATTATAAAATTATATTATAAAATTTTGTTGATGTTAAAAATCTTAGTTTTTTTGGCAAAAATTTTAATTAATTATGTTAAATACAATTTACATTTATATTAAAATTTTAAATATCAAACTTAAATTAAATTTTTATTTTTTAAAAATTTATTAATTATTTTTGTTTAAATATTTATTTATAAGCATATAACAATCATATTGCATTTAAAAAATACAAAGAATTTTGTCCATAATAGAAAATATAATAATAAATATGCTTAAAGATAAAACCTTAAATATTATGTTAGTATTGAAGAAATAATAATAATAATAATAATAATAATAATAATAATAATAATAATAATAATAATAATAATAAAATTAAAAGTCAAAATAATTTCTTGATTTGTGATTTTTATTTTTTCTCCTATTCTTTTTTTAATCTTCAATTTATTCTTTTAAAATTAAATTTTTTATACTTCTCAACAATTATAAATTTTTATTATTTTTTATATAATATTTAATAATTTTTTAAAACAACATTAAATATAACTTATTGAATAGTTATAATGACATGCCTCTTTTAATATAAATTTTATGAAATCGCATTTTTTTATCACAAATTCTCTAAAAGGTAAATTTTATTTATTTTTTATTATTATTAATATCAGAAATTATATGGATGAGTGGATGAGATGTGGCATCAACTATTGTTCTTCAAATCAATTCATCGGCAACCTCAACATCCATTAATTCTATCCTATATGGACAGCTCCAAAGAGTTTCAACAATATTCCATTCTTTCATAGATAATATATATTTTTCCCTTTTTTATTATATTTTTTTAAAAAATAAAAGATGAAATTTTCATTAAACATATATATTAAAATTTTAAAATATAAAATTTCATACTACTATAATTTATATAAGAAAATTTAAGATAAATCACTTATATAAAATATAATAGTAATTATTTTGATTTGAAGAACCTGATCGCATTAATAAAACATTTGAGTAGGCCATTCGACGGAAAGCACACTCCACTCGATAGTAATCTATCATTATTCAACTCCGTAATTTTTCTACAAATCTCATTTGTAAATTATCAAATTTTAATATCATCATAAATATAAAAATATTTACTTCCTAACCTAAATAACAAAATAAAACACCCAATGTAATACCCTGTTTTCTTTTATAAATATTGATATATTTTTTAATATTGTATAATTCATTTAAACACTTCATTACAAGTAAGATGATTTATTAATAAATTTATTTAGTTTATAGTTAAATAAATTATATTACATAATATTAAGTTGTACTTAATCTTATTATTAGCTAACGATTAAATGATTTATATATTTGATTACTTTAATATTATTTATTTATTTTAATATATTTTATAAGATTATTTTGAAGTCTCAGATTTAATCTTTTATAATATTGAATTTTGATTTTAATTTTATGTTTTCACATTTTTAAATTTAATATAATTACTATTATTATTAGTAATATTATTATGTTTAATTAATTTTTTTAGTAAGAATTTATTTTAAAATATTAAGAATATTCTTGTATTATATTGATTAGAGATTTGATAAAGGTATTTTTAATAAAATAGTATGTATTTAAAATTTAAAATTTATATATATATATATATATATATATATATATATATATATATATATATATATATATATAATATGACTATTGTGAAAGTAGCATGGCAGTGTCAGTGACGAGATTTGACATTTAAAAAAAAAATTAAAAATCAAAATTTTGAAAACGTGACAGCCACCTCCCTTCTCCCCTTCTCCCCCCCCCCCTCCCTTCCTTCTAATTCTCTCTCCTCTCCCCCACTTTCCCTTCAAGTTTCTCCTTCGACCAGCCATCTCTAGCATCGGTGACGCACCGACGAGCTTCCTCCACCTCCAAAGGACCTTTAAGCGGCGGCCAGCAGCGGCAAAGGGTAGTACAACGCAATAAGGAGAGAGAGAGAGAGAGAGAGAGAGAGAGAGTAAGAAAAAGAGAAGAGAGAGAGAGAGAGAGAGAGAGGGCAGCGATTCCAGTTGTTCAGGCCAATGGCCAGCCATCCTACCGGTTCAGATCAACTCCCCTTTTACTAAGGAAGCTTTTTTCGACTAGAAGCTCTGATCCGACATCATTTGGAAAAGACGATCATCAAATGGTCTAAATCGCTCAGTGAAATTTTCGAGTTTTTTTATGTCCATAAATTAAATATAATTATATGATAATTATTAACTATTTATGGGCTTCTTTTAGGTGCGATTGGATTGGTAATGGCTCACTAGACTCGAGACTGAGTTTTCAGCTCGGTCCAGGTGTTCGGCGAGCTATCCCATAAATGGGTCATGCTTACAGTCAATCTTAAGGTTTTCAAATATTTCAAATGTATTATAGGTAGCAAAATTTGCAAAGGTAATCCCTAACTCAAATTGTGCAGTTTTTGCCTTGTTTTGAGCTAGTTGTTTAGTCTGTATAATATTCTTGGCTTTGAAAAATTAAGTAAAATGAATTTAATTAATACAAAGACGATGTAAAGGACCTCTAGGAATATTTTTAAAATTTTTGAAGTGTTAAAAATAATTATTTGGACTGTAAAAGAGTTAGAAACCTGAGCTGAAATTTGGATTATTAGACTTAAATTAGGTTCTTGTAGGCCCCGAATGGGCATGTGATGTTATTATTGTGGGCCTGAGGCCCTGTACGTTGCTTTTTGCTGAATTTTTTGGAGGAGGTTAAGTCCAGTTATAGGGGAGATTCTGCCAAACTTTTGGCAAAATTTTAGGATTTGTTCTTATTTCTGTAAATTAAATTAATTGATTGATTTTGTCAATAAATTGATAGAGAATAGTGTTTCTGTATAGGTGATTAGGCAGATCATCTTCTCCTTCTAGTCAGACCAACTGCAATTGAGTCAACCAGTCTGTGGGTTGGATATTGATTATATTTTGTAACTTCAATATTATTTATGAAATAACCCGAATTTTTAAAAAATATAAATTTTATATTTTTATATGATATTTAAATATTATCCTAACATTATTTTGTTATTTTAATAAATAATATAAGATTATTATGAAGTTAGATTTAATCTTTTGGATTATTGAATTTAAATTATAGTTTTATGTTTTGATATTTTACTCTCTAAGTCGAACCCTCACTCTTGTTCACCATATTTTTTTAGGCTACAGGAGGAGACCTTTTTCAGAATAACTTGTTCCTTTCCTTGCAGGTTATGAAAAAAAAATTACTTAACTGTATTATTATTATCTAAATTTGTAATTTAGAACTCCGCATGTACTAGTAGCAGCATTAATCCTGTCAGAGACTGCATGCATTTAAGTTTTTGTATCAACAAATGAAAAATTTTTATGAGTTTTAAATAGTTTGTAAATGATGTAAAAGGGTTGAGCTGGGCTCCCCTAATTTTAGTTTCTGATAATTACTGGGTGAAGTTGGCCCAAAATAAAATTATAACAGTTTAATTTAAATTATTTTAGATGCATATTGGGCCTAAATTGTGGGCTTGGTCATGGGTTTGAGAACAGTAAGGCTTACTACGGGCCTGGGGGGCTTTATGCCGGCTCAGGTCCTAGTACCGGTCCAGCCCATAGGTTGGGTCATGACAAATGTGATATCAGAGCTTAGGCTCCAGATTCATGGGGAAGAATATACTTTGGAGTGTAAAAGGAGCCTTGTTAGGATGTTAAATACGAAGTATAAGATTCTGTTTTGTCTTTTTCTATAATTCTTTATTTCTAGATTCTGCATTATACCTCGGGAAATATAAAAGTGCCTCAGTTTGTGTCTTGATTTTCGTGGAGTACATAGAAATGTGAAATAGAGTTAGCAGACATGTTGTGGTTTGTCATGAGGATACGTACTCTAAGAAATGCTATGTTTCTGTCAGTATGGGTTTAAGTGTCGTGCCTATATGGTGTAAGACACGAGCACATAAAGGTGATTTTTGGAAATATAGTTGCTTCAGATGAGAGCGAGGATACCACTGCTAGTAGTCATTAGTGGATAACCTCGTCAAAGTAAGTGTATAGTATTAGTGAGTTCAAGAGAGATATGATATTCAGGAAATCTAGTATGTGGGACGTACTATAGTAACTATACAATGTTCTCGATGTCTGCTCTGTAAGCTACAAATTACAGTACTAACAAGAGATTATTGTGTAGAGCTACGTGCATCCCCGTGGTGCTTCATAATGAGGGTGTTTGTGGATGGCCTCTATTTTGGTGCAGTTATGCCAGAACAGAGTTCTATATCTCCAGAGGAGTTGAGAACTCTTGGTTAGGGGTTTAGAGTTAGAATATTGAAAGGTCACAGTTGGGTGATAACTAGAGTTAGTGACTTGGTTACCCTAGCATGAGCTAGAGTTACATCAAGAGTTGCCATCAGACCAGAGGTTGCGGATTAGTTGCAAAGTAAAGGTGACATCTATAGAGTGAGACCATCTGGTCTTCGTCATGGAATTTTGGATGGTTTTTGCAATATGACAGACGTTTTGCTTAGAGCTTAGTGAGAATAGTATACCCGGTATGTATCAACAAGGTGTAAGGTACAACCCTACTACCTAGAGAAGGTCGAAATCGTGAATTGATTATTTACAGAGCTATGACATGATAAGAGAGTCATTAATTTGACATGGTTTTGGTAAGGTGGTAAATGTAGTACCTTTGTTATAGTAAGTTAAGGTATAGTCCTATCTTTTCAGAAGGGATAGAAGGTTATTACTGATAATGATGACTTATAGAATAGTGTCCCAGATGGGACTGTAGTGTGAGATAGAGAGTTGTTAGCTCAGGTGTTCTGGAGAGGGTACAAGTTCCATGTAGGAATCATAAGATGTAAGATCAAGATGTATGTAAGCCTTTAAATTGAATGATGGGTTTGGATACCTAGTATTTTAAGTTTCAGCTAATAAAATGGATATGAAAAAAATTAGAGTTGTTACAGATACCCTCCCTAAGGTAGTAGGGGGTAGTATGTGATCCAAAAAGGGTAAGAACTGAGATCACGAAGGAGAAGTATGACTGCTATTCCCTAAGTTCATCCTTAGCTTCTTAATGCTTAAGACAAAAGTACACTCCAAATAAAGTAAAAGAAAAAGGACAAAAGTTAGCATCGATAAATCATAGAATATATATATATATATATATATATATATATATATATATGGAGTGCGGTTCAAATGCAGTAGGAGAGATAGCCTGAATGCCAGTAGAAGTTTAGCTAGGGTAGTTAGAGGATCAATTCTGAGTAACATTGAGGTATATATGACATGGTAGGGATAGTGTAAAGGTATAAATTTCTGACATGACAATCAGGTTCAAAAAGAAAATAGAGCTAGAGAATGGAGGATGAAAGTTTGGATTTGGGTAAAAAAAAAAAAAGAGTTAGCTAAAGAATAAACTAGAAAAACAGATTAGGATAAGATTAGAAAGAATATAGCCAAGATACCGAGGAGGTGAATGCTGTTCTAGGAAGGGTAAACGAGATAAACAAAAAAGTAAGGATAGAGAGTATAGAAAAGGATGGCATTAGGAAGGATATTGTCAAGTTATGGAACCCAGAAGTACAGGACTTAGAGCAGGTCATAATTGATGTAGTGTTAGGAGCCTGAACCTAAAGCTTAGAGTTATAGGATATGGATTAGAACTTATCTGTTTTCTACCCCCAAGGTAGAATAATGGGGCAATGACATAAGAACCCTTTTGGTTGTTAACAGTATAATGGAAATTAGGTGAGGTGTGCGACCAAAGTAGGTAGTAGCTGTTGAGCGTGCTATGGTAACTTGAATTATATTGGCAGATAAAGAAGCAAGATCAGTAGGAGTAAGTTGGACAAAAGTCAACATAAGGGATATAAATATGCAAGATGAGGGATAATGTCATAGAGGCTTGATGTTAAAATTTAGAATGGTGAGACCTAGAGTCTAAAATTGGAGTTAGACAGATATTTTTCGGTGCGATCGATAGGATAAGTATGTAAAAAAATAAAAATAAAATAAAGAGTAATAAAAAAAAATAAATAAATAATAGTATGATAATATGTAGCAGAACGCTAGTAAAGGTCAAAATAGGATAAGATAGGTATAGGTGTAATTATAAGATATTGAGAAGTACATGGATTAGAAGAGTGATTGTTGGTAAGATTGGAGTAGATCTGAAAGAATCTATGAGTGCTTTTATCTTCTAGAATATAACCAAGTATAAGGAGTATTGGACAAATAATTATAAGTATGGAAGATAAAAAGAGAGTAAAAAGGAAATAGTAAATTCTAAGATAATATGTCAGGCAAGACTACAGTATAACAAATGGTAGATACAACTGATATATTGTAATAAATCACAATAACTACAAAGAAATAATGAAACTAAAAAGGGAGACTAATGGGTATGAGCTAATCTTGTTTATCAAACAATGGTATACCATAAATGGTGGGAGAACATTTGTCCTTCTTTCCAAATTAGCTCATGTTTCGATTTTAGGAGATTATGTTAAGAAGAGAGGTCATGTCAAAGTGACCCAATTAATTGAAATTTGATGGGCTTTAGCACATATCCAATCTTTTGAGGTGAAAATGACGATAATGGTATACCTAATGTTAAATATGAAAGAATGATCAGAGAGGTGATAGGAGTTAAATCAAGCAAGTTACTAGGGCTTACAACCCTTTTGAACTATAGGCTGGAGGAAGTGCTATTTACTAATGAGTTACAGTGAATGGAATTATTGCTAATGGGAAAAGTTGAGGCTTAAGTTTGGAAAACTATGGGCAGTATATGTGATTATATTAAGGAGAATGAACACGTGAAGTATCTTGTTTGGAATTAAGGCATGGCACACATTTTCCATAGCTGTGTTAGTTCAAATGGAACTTATAGTTTCTGGGGCTCCTATCCATCTAGGATGAGCAATTTCCTACTAAGGCTGTTAGGGAATGATAATATTCTGATAATTAAGTTGAGAAAGGGGATACAAAAAGAATTTTCTATGGCTAATTGCAAGTGTTACATAATGTGAAGAATGTGCTGATAGGAGTCAATCGTTAGGTTAAAATTTTCGAAGTAATGGAACCAGTAATAAAGATATGACTAAGAAATAAAAAGAAAGTTAAAGTTGATGATGGGATGGACATTCTTGAAGGAAAAGGTGTAAGGGTGAGACAGGACTAAGATTAAGGAATAAGTACAGCAGGTTGAAAAGATATCAACAATAGCAGAAATAGGAAAAGGAAGTGGATAAGATCCGAAGGACAGGAAGAAAGCTCGGTAGAGCTAGTTATAATGATGAGGATAAGAAGGAATAGGTATGTTAGGAACACACTAAGAGATGTTTGAAATAAGTTATTATGAGATGATAGATTAAAGGAGTAGTGGAGCCTCGATCTAAGGGCCAATGTGTCAGAAGTAGGCCACATACTAAGAAACTTTAGGAAGAAGTCTAGATATTTTCATTCCAGAGAAGGAGTGAGAAACGATAAAGTTGCATTAACTGGGTTGTCAGGGAATACAAATACATTTATCCTATAAAAGAAAAGACCCAGTTCACTTTCCAATATTGATAAATAGTGTAGGATACGTTTGACACTTGGATGAAGCTCTACATAACTAGTTACATAAGATGCACAGAAGTTGATCTAAGGACCTTAGTAATGACAAATGTAATTTGGAAATTCAAGGTATCATGGGAGTGAGAATATGTATAGCTGTTAACCATTAAGGTCATAGGATGAGGAGAGATCTCAAACAAAATGCGTAAGTTAGGTGCTACAGGAAAGTTTCTCGTAGGATGTTTTAGGATAAGGAACATAAGTCATGTCCTTAGGAAACAGAATTATTGAAAAAGGAAGAATAAAGACAAAAATCGCTAAGAGGCGTGTTAGGATGCAACATAAGAGAGATAACCACCAAGTTGATTGAAGTTATGAGACATCAAGTCAAGAGCTGTGAGGTATAGTGAATACTTGAAATGTCAGAAAAATGGTCAATGAATAGTTATAAGATAAGAGCTCTCTAGAAAGAGATGATGACAAATAGGACACTATAGTAGAATCAGAAAGCAGTAGAATGTCATATATAATATACGAAGAGTTTGAAGAATAAAATGTTTCAACCATCTTTGCATAGCTGAAGGAGTAAATGCCCGCTTCTATCCCAATATTCTTCTTTTCTTATTCCCTATTTATTCAAAAATTCGAAGACGAATTTTTCTTAAGGGGGGAAGATTGTAATAACCAGAATTTTTTAAAAAAATATAAATTTTATATTTTTATATGATATTTAAATATTATCCTAACATTATTTATTTATTTTAATAAATAATATAAGATTATTATGAAGTTAGATTTAATCTTTTGGATTATTGAATTTAAATTATAGTTTTATGGTTTGATATTTTACTCTATGAGTCGAACGCTCACTCCTGTTCATCATATTTTTCTAGGCTACAGGAGGAGACCTTTTTCAGAATAACTTGTTCCTTTCCTTGCAGGTTATGAAAAAAAAAATTACTTAACTGTATTATTATTATCTAAATTTGTAATTTAGAACTCCGCTTGTACTAGTAGTAGCATTAATCCTGTCAAGGACTGCATGCATTTAAGTTTTTGTATTAACAAATGAAAATTTTTTATGAGTTTTAAATGGTTTGTAAATGATGTAACAGGGTTGAGCTAGGCTCCCCTAATTTTAGTTTCTGATAATTACTAGGTGAAGTTGGCTCGAAATAAAATTATAACAGTTTAATTTAAATTATTTTATATGCATATTGAGCCTAAATTATAGATCTGGTCATAGGTTTGAGAACAGTAAGGCTTACTACGGGCTTCGAGGCCTTTATGCTGGCCCAGATCCTAGTGCCGGTCCGGCCCATAAGTTGGGTCGTGACAATTTATATATTTTTGGTATACTCATGCATTTTATAAATATATTTACATGCTTAGTTAATTAAATTAGGATGGGTAGTTACAGCTTGAGCTAGTCTCGCTGGATCCCGGTCCTTATGGATGTAGAAAGTCGGGATGAGATATAACTTTGAGTTAATCTCGATGGCTCCCGCTCTTGGATTTAAGTGAAAGTCCTACTTGAGTTGAGCTCGTTGGCAAGATTTGGATTGAGAGAGTTGTACAAATGATCAACTCTCATATTTTATGCATTAATGTGATACACTGGGTGTGTGAGTAGTTTCAAATTATTTTCTCATGCAAATATTAGATGGATTATTTGTTATATGTGATGGATGTGCATTTCATGGTGGGTTTGCACTAGTTTTAGATAGTTATAGAAATTACATCTATAATCAATATCTAAATTCTTTGAGTTGAATGCTTATTCTTGTTCAAATATTTTTTTCCTAGGTTATAGGAGGAGCAAGTTTCTTTTTTTTTTTTTAGTCTAACCTGTATTTTTCTCTGTAGGTTGTGGTGCTTCTTAGTTAGTAATTTTTTTATAGTTTTATTTATTTATTTATTTATTTGTTTAATTATTAGGACTCCACTGTGACATCAGTGTATAAATATACTATATTAAATAATGAAAATTAATGGTATTAAATGATTCACACATGCTGGGTTTCAAGGTTGAGCTGGGCTCCCTAGTTGTGGATTTCTAATAGTTTTAGGTTGAGTTAGCCCAAATTATTTTATAATACTTTATTTCAATTTGTTTTTCTTTTGGGGCTTTGAAATTGGATCTAGTCATGGGTTCGAGAGCAGTAAGACTTACTAGGAGCTTCGAGGGCTTTATGCTAGCCCAAGTCCTAGTGCTAGTTCAGCCCATAGAGTTGGATCATGACAAAGTTGGTCTCAGAGCTTTGGTTCTAGATTCATAAGAAAGTGTGTATCTAGAGTTATCACATGCAGAGTATAGGATCTTGTTTCGTGTTCTTCTGTAATCCCTTATTTCTAGATTCTGCATTATTCATTAAGTAGTGTAAGAGTGCTTCAGTTTAGTGTCTCGATTTTCGTAGAATACATGGTGGTGTGAACTTGAGCTAGCAAACGTTTTGAGGTCTGCCATAGGGATATGTACTCTAAGAAATATTATGTTTCTATCAGAATAGGGCTAAGTGGCATGCCTATCTAGTGCAAGGCATGAGTACATAAAGATGAGTTATGACAGTAGCTGCCTTAAATGTGGGTAAGGGTACCACTACTGGCAGTTATCAGTGGACAAGCCAGGGCAAATTTATGGTATCAGTGGGTTAAAGAGAGATAAGAGGTTGGGAAACATAGGTTGTTTGGATGTATTGCAGTAATCTATGTAATGCTCTCATTGTTTGTGTTGTAAGCTGTAGATTACAGTACCAACATAGGATTATTATGCAAAACTATGTGCATCCTTTATGTGTTTTTACGCAAATATTTACAGCCAGCTTTTATTTTGGTACAGTTATGTTAGAACATAGTTTTATTTCCATGAAGGAGTTTGGAACTCTTAGTTAAGGGTCTAAACCTTTGAGCTAGAGTATTAAATACCATAATTGGGTAGTAACTAGAGTTAGTGACTCAATCACCCTCACATGAGCTAAAGTTATACCATGAGTTATCATGGGATTAGGGGTTTAGTATGGTTGCAGTGTAAGGATAACACTTGCTAAGTGAGATCTTTTGGTCTTCAACATGGGATCTTGGACAATTTTGGCTTTACGATGGACATTTTACATAAATTTTAATGAGTATAATATCTCTTTTATGTGGCAGCGAGATGCAGAGTACAACTTTGCTCCCTAAAGGAGACTAGAGGCTATGAATTCAATTTAAGAAAGTTTGCAGTATGATAAGATAATGGATAGCCTTAAATGTTATGGTAATGTGGTAAATGTAGTACCTCTCTTATAGTCAGTTGTGTTACAGAGTTATGGTCTTATCCTTTAGGTAAGATAGAAGGTTATTACTAGTGACGATAACCTATGGAGCAACATCCCAAATGGGAGTGTAGTGTGTGATAGAGATTTATTAGCATAGATGCCCTAGAGGGAGTATAAGTTTCACTGTAGGAATCATAAGTGATTAGATCATGATAGATGTAAAGCCTTTAAATTGAATAATGTGTTTGGGTACCCAGTATCTTAAGTTTTAGCTAATTGAGTGAAAATGGGAAAATAAAATCTCTGCAGATCCCCTCCTGAAGGTAGTAGGGGTGGTATCTAGTCTAAAGGATAGGAACTGAGATCACACAGTGAATGCATGGCTACTATTCCTTGAATTCTTTCTTCACTTCTTATTGCCCAAGATAAGAGAATATTCTAAGCAAAGAAAAGGATAAGGACATTAAGTCAGTGGAGATAAATCACCGACTATTAGTCGATAGAAGAAGTGTAGAAAGGAAAGTTAAGACAATTGGTTCAGAGGCAGTAGGAGGGATAGCCCAAGTGGCAGTAGGAGGGAAGTACAAAGTTGTAGATGACTTGACAGAGACATTACAAAGTACATTTATCTAGCATAGCAATCAAGTTAATAAGGAAAATAGAGCTAAAGAATAAAATAGTCACAGTTCGATTTTGGGGTAAGATAAAAGGAGTTGGTTAAATAACAAACTTAAAAGTAAGGATAGAGAGCTTGGAACATGACCACATTAGTGAGAATATTTGTCAAGGTATAGAACCCAGAAGTGTAAAACTCAGAGCAAGTTATAGTTTGGTTAGTGTCAGGAGTTAAAACAAAAAGTCATAAGTTACAGGAATTAGATCTAACTCTATCTATTCCCTATTTTTGAGGTAGAGCAGGTGGTACAAGGACACAATCCCTTTATCCATTGTTAGTATGATGAAGCTTAAGCAAGGAATGCAACTAAAGCGAATAGCAGTTAAAGGGTATACAATAGTATTTTAAACTATCTCATCAAACAAAGAAATGAAGTTAATAAGTAGTAAGCTAAATAAAAAGTCAATCTAATGGATCATATAGGCATGATGAGAGAAAAGAATGAGGGATAATGACATTAAGGCTTTAGGTTAGGCTACAGAGATAGTGAGAAGGCAGCTAAGGGTCTATGATGAGTGTTAGGCGGATGACTTCACTGTGACTAATAGATTCACTTGTACAGAAGCATCAATGACAGGATAACAATAGGGATAGAACAGGAAAAGATATGTATGGGTGGTAGTTACAATTCACTGGGAAGTACAAGGATCAGAGAAATGATGATAGGTAGGATTAGAGCTTGTTGTAAAAGAATATGTTAGTGAGAGGTATTTTCCAAAGTACAATAAAAAATAGTGACATGAGAACATTGATGATAGGTATGGAAGACAAATAGAGTATAAGTAGAGATAATAAATTATAAAATGAAATGTCAAGCATGACAGTGATACAATCGAGGGTTGGTGCAGCTGATATCGTATAAAAATTGCACCATATTAGCATAAAGATGATGAAATTTGAAGGAGATAATCAAGAGATATGGGAAAATTTGAGGCTAAAGATTAGAAAGCTATGGATAGTAGATGTGGCTATATCAACGAGAATGAATGCGTAAAGTATCTTATTAGGGATGGTGGCAAAATGCACCTTTACCTCTACCATGGTTAGTTTGAGTGGAACTTATGGTTTCAAAGGCCCCTACCTAACCATGATGATTAATTTCTACGGGGAGTAATAGAGAACGATAATGTTATGATGGTCAAGTTAGGGAAGGAGGCATAAGAAGAATCTTCCGTGGTGAATGACAGGTGTTGCATAATGTGAATAGCAAGTTAATTATATAATATGAAGGATGTGCCAGTAAGAGTTAATCGTCAAGTTAAAAATTCCAGAAATAATGGAGCTTTACACAATTGGCTACCTATTATGGATAGGAGCTGGTACAGGAACCTCAGTTATAACACAAAGTAGAGTTTGAGGAACAAGTACTCACACTTGTTCCAATCATATTCTTTTTAATATCCCTATTTGTTCAAACATTCGAGAATGAATCTTCTTAAGGGGGAAAGATTGTAATACCTTACATTTTTTTTATAAATATTGATATTATTTTAATATTGTATAATTCATTTAAACACTTCATTACAAGTAAGATGATTTATTAATAAGTTTATTTAGTTTATAGTTAAATAAATTATATTGCATAATATTAAGTTGTACTTAATCTTATTATTAGCTAAGGAGTAAATAATTTATGCATTTGATTGCTTTAATATTATTTATTTATTTTAATATATTTTATAAGATTATTTTAAAGTCTTGGATTTAATCTTTTGGAATATTAAATTTTGATTATAATTTTATGTTTTGACCTTTTTTAAATTTTATATAATTACTATTATTATTAGTAATATTATTATGTTTAATTAATTTATTAAGTAAGAAGTTATTTTAAAAAACTAGTAATTTTCTTATATTATATTGATTAGAGGTTTGATAAAGGTAGATGAAATGACAAGATCATTGCTACTGTGGAAATAGCATGGTAGTGGCAGTGGCAGGATTTGACTTTTAAAAAAAAAAATAAAAAATCAAATTTTTGAAAACTTGACAACGTCCCTTTCCTCTCCCCCCCACCTCGATTCTCTATCCTCTCCCCCACTTTCCCTTCAAGTTTTCTCTTCCGACCAGCCATCTCTAGTGTTGGCGACAGACCAATGAGCTTCCTATACCTCCAGATCACCTCCAGGTGACTGTCAATAGCAAAGGGTGGTAGAATGCTATGAGAAGAGAGGGAGAAAAAGAAAGAACAAGAGAAGTGGGAGAGAGAGAGAGGGCAACAATTCCGGCTGTTCCAACCAATGGCTGGCCACCCCATTGGTTCATATTGACTCCCCTCGTGCCAAGGAAGCTTTATAAACCAGAAGCACCATAATCTATAAAGTTTTCGACGACAAATGAAGAGAGAGAAAGAGGAGAGAGAAAGTTATGGCAGCGAGCTTTCCAATGAGATTCCGGAGGATCAAACCATTGGATCAACGATCTGAAACCATCGTTGAACTCAAAGAGATGAAACCTTCAAAATGGGACAAACCCACTCCGATTGGACATCGTTTGAAAAAGGTAATTGTTGGATAGTCTAAATTGCTTGGTGAGATTTTTGAGCTTTTTCAATATCCGTAAATTAAATATAACTATATGATAATTATTAACTATTTATGGGCTTCTTTTAGGTGCGATCGGATCTGTAATGGCTCACCAGACTCAGGACTGATTTTTTAGCCTAGTGCAAGTGCCCCACGAGCTGTCCCAGAAAGGGGCATGCTTACAGTTAATCTTAAGGTTTTCAAGTATTCCGAATGCATTTCACATGGCAGAATTTGTAAAAGTAGTTCAAGTTGTGTAGTTTATGCCTTACTTTGAGCTAGTTGTTTAGTATGTAAAATATTCCTTACTTTGAAAAAGTAAGTAAAATGAATTTAATTAATACAAGAATGATGTAAAGGACCTCTAGGAATATTTTTAAAATTTTTAAAGTGCTGAAAATAATTATTTGGATTGTAAAGAAGTTAGGGACCTGAGCTAAAATTTAGATGATTGGACTTAAATTAGGTTCTTGTAGGCGCTGGATGGGCATGTGATATTGTTGTTGTAGGCCTGAGGCCCTGTGTGTTACTTTTTGCTGGATTTTTTTGCAGAGGGTTAGGTCTAACTATAAAGGAGATTCCACCAAAATTTGGGTAAAATTTTAAGATTTATTTTTGCTTCTATAAATTAAATTAATTGATTAATTCTGTTAATAAATTGATAGAGGACAGTGTGTCTGAATAGGTGATCAGGCCCACCATCTTTTCTTTATAGCCAGACCAACTGCAATCAAGTTAACTAATGTGTAAGTTGGATATTGATTATATTTTGTAACTTCAATGTTATTTATATATTTTTTATATTTTCATATATTTTATAAATATATTTACATGTTTAGTTAATTAAATTAGGAGCACTCTTATTGTTGTATATTTATTTATTGATAATTACTTGTATTTGCCACCCTAGGGATAATTTGGAGTTGTGTTATATATATATATATATATATATATATATATATATATGGATTGAACGGGTAGTTGCTGCTTGAGCTAGTCTCGCTGGATCCCGATCCTTATGGATATGGAAAGTTGGGGTGAGGTACGACTTTGATTTAATCTCGCTGGCCCTCGTTCTTGAATTTAAGTGAAAATCCGGCTTGATTTGAGCTCGCTAGCGGGATTTGGATTGAGAGAGTTATATAAGTGAGGAGCTCTCATATTTTATGCATTAATGTGATACAATAGTTCATGAGTAGCTCTAAATTATTTTCTTATGCGATTATTGAATGGATTATTTGTCACATGTGATGGATGTGCATTTCATGATAGGTTTGTACTAGTTTTAGGTATTTTATAGAAATTATATCTATAATTAATATCTAAACTCTCTGAGTCAAACGCTCATTCCTATTCAAATATTTTTTTTTCACGTTACAGAAGGAGCAAGTTTATTTTTTTTAGGGTCTAACTTGCATTTTTCTCTGCAGGTTGTGGTACTTCTTAGTTAGTAGTTATATATATATATATATATATATATATATATATATATATATATATATATATATATATATATATATATATATATATATATATATATATATTTATTTATTTATTTGTTTAATTATTAGGACTTTGTTGTGACAACTGTGTATAAATATATTATATTAATTAATGAAAATTAATGGAATTAAATGATTCATGCATACTGGGTTTCAGGATTGAAGCTGGGCTCCCCTAGTTGTAGATTTTTGATAGTTTTGGGTTGAGTTAGCCCAAATTATTTTATAATACTTTATTTCATTTTGTTTTTCTTGTGGGGCTTTGAAATTGGATCTGGTCATGAATTTGGAAGCAGTAAAGCTTATTATAGATTTTAGAGTCTTTATGCTAGCACAAGTCTTAGTATCGGTCTGGCCTATAGCATTGGGTCATGACACCCAATAACTTCATGATAAAAAAAAAAAAGAGGAAAAAAAAATCCTCATGATGGACGAAACAATAAATCCTTGCAATGGAGAAAATACGAAATCCTCATAGAATAGGAGATAACAAATTCTTTCAAAGGAGGAGACAAAATTAGATTTATCGACAGAAATAGACCTGTAAGCAAAATATATATATTTCAAAAGGATATAAATCTAAAGATTATTGAGAAAATCACAAAATAAATATAAAAAACACAAAAAAGAAAAGAGGAAAAGGTAACCACCAACCACAATACTCACCGGTGGCCATTCTAAGGAGCTCACAAGGAAAAAAAAAGGAGAGAGGAGAAGGAGAAAGAGAAATTAGAGAGGCGCTTCTTTTTTTCTCTTCTATTATTTCTTAAAATTGAGAGATGATAGTTTTATTTTTAGTAATTTTTTTATTTTGTTTAATTTCTCATTAAATATTGTTGTTTGTTTATATTTCATATAAAATATACAAACTTTTATTTGAAATTTATCTATGTTTAATTATTTTTTGAGAGTGTGATACATATATTTGCACATTATAATTCCTTGTATAATTCGTAAAGCAATATTCTAGAAAAATAATGGTGAATTTTATTTATTTTTCTTAAAGTTTTATATAGATTGACATCAAACATATTATCACCCAATTTGGGTATTGTCAAAAAATTTTTATCTTTGTCAATTTATTGATTTTTAGTTTTGACAATGCTATAATCTTGCTACATATCAATTTAAGGATAAATAATTAAATTATTTTATAAAAAAAATATATTTAACTTTTTAAAAATCAAATTAATTTTTTATATTGATAAGCGCGCTTATTATTGAGCTGAATTTATTCAATGTGATAAAAAGTTAAATGTTTGTTCTTTAATTTAAGGGTTAGACATATATTTTTTAAAAAGATAAAAATTATTTATTTTAAATTTTAAAAGAATTTGATTAATAAATATCTTTAAAATTATATGATACGTGGTAATTTTTTTTAAGCACTAAAATTAGATTACGCGACAACTATTGAGGAAGCCATATATATATATATATCTAGCCTACATTTCATCTCCACTTCAGAGACCTCATACTATTTCAAACAGAGACCTCATACTCATACCCGGATTTTTAATAATGGAATTCTATTTGTTCAAATTTTTTATGGGCCTCAATATGAATGCTAATAATGACCACAGAAGATGATGGGCCCTCGTTGCATAATTTCATTCAGATATTGGAAAAATATAGGCTCCAGAAAAAGCTTTGGAGCAAAAGCCTTCAACCTAGCGAACCATTTTGACGTCAAATTTTATCTAAAACAAAGCAAAGCGTGTCAAAATCAAAAACATTGTCATGAAGCCAAATATCACCTCCATTTCAGAATTATATTTATAACCTACATGGTTATCGCTCAAAGGGGCTTTTCACCCATAGTAGACAGAACCCAGAAGAAGTAAAAGGGTATAGTGGGAACAAGCACCTCAGAACTATACAACCATATCCAAGCAATATATGCAAATCTCTCCCATCTCAAATGAAATATTTCCTACTTATATACTTGTTATCCACAAATTTAAGAAAACCAAAGAAGAAGAACTGAACAATCACCAAGTCTATCAGGTGACAGTGACTGACTCTGAGGGGGCGGAACTGGATGAAGAGGCGCTGGCTTCACCCACAACATTCTTTAGTTTAACAGATGAACACTCAGCTGAAGATCCAGATTCAGAGACATCCCCAATGTCCAAGGTGTCAGGAAGATTTTCAGTAGACTCGAAAGAGTCAAACTATAGATGAAAAACAACCCATTAGTATGATCCAAAACGTAGAAATAACATCAGGCTCAGATTTACAAAATTAAGTTAATGAGAATGCGATTTTAAAATGTAATTCTACAATAAATCAAAGTCGATGCAATTTTAAATTGCAATTCCACAATAAATCTAAGTCCCATGATGCAGGGTTTTCAAGACATCAGTTTGCCAGTAGCATGGTATGGTTAAAAGCAGTCGAACCTAGCAATTATCTGAACATCATAACAACAGATCTGACCAAAACAAAATATCGATTTAGAAGAGATATGTTTATGTGCATATGTGTGGGAACACAGGCATATTAGCTTTTGGCCAGAAGAGGATAGCAAACAACATAACTCCAAGCAAGGAGCTTTTCATATAATTGTCGATTGGAATTTTTCACTGTACTAAATGGACATTTCACTTGTGTCAACTCTGATATTTTAGGAAATGGAAAGGGAATAGAAAATAAAGCAATCTAGCATATTGAACAAAAAATAATTGTAACAGACCAAACAGTTCCGCGAGAATCAACCAAGACATTGAAGAAGCAAGAAAAGCATTGATGGTGTGAGCAAAGCATATGCAATTTGAGTAAATAAGAAGAATAGGTGAAAGAATGGGGACAAAAAAGAGAAATGGACATATACAGAATTAACATTTCAAATTGGACTTGCTATGCATTGGTTTAATCCCACTAATCAAAATTCAAAACATATTTGCATGGATTACCATAGTAACGAGTTAATCATTTCACTATTCGGCAGTATACATAATTTTGTGTCATCATTTGTAGCCAAAATTGGGAATTATCACTAAGCCATCACCACCACCCAAACATACCCTCCCAACCCCCCAAGGGAGGCTGAAATTTAAATAGTAAAATAATTAATATAATTAATAAAAAAATTATAAATTACACTTTTATCAAACAATAATCAATATTCATAGTTTTTTGATAAATCATACATGTAAGTGTTATATGTGTGTGTGTGTGTGTGTATATATATATATATATAAAGTAGTAGTGGGTTGCCTTCTCATATGTAAATTATATAAAGTGAATTAGTCTTGTGGGAAACATCTTCTAGAACCATAAAAGACAACAACTATTAAAATCATAAAAATTAAAAAAAGAGATACATGAATAGGGACGGACAGAGTAATAGAACCATAACAAAGTCCATTAAGCTGCAGCAAATCTTGCAAAATACATTAAATATTAGGACTAAAAAGTAGAAACTAATATTGTTTCTTAAGGATTTTCATAATAATAAAAAAATAAATTTAAAAAAACCTAAACATAGCTATTATTATTATTTTTTTTTATAGGATATGAGATGAGTGAGAGCTGCTTGATTTTTTCACCTCTTTGCTTTCTATGGTTTTTTCTGCTTCTTTTAGCAGTTTAGTAGACTAGTCAGTTGGAGATAAACTTTTAGAGAATTTGATTTAGGTTTAGAGTTTATGGTTGAAAGTGTCATATAAAAACTAAATTTAGGTTGTAAGAGTTTAAGAGTGTAGCAATATTTTTAAATTAATTAATATTTTAAAATAATAATTTATAATTATTATAATATATAGTAATTAAATATTTTGACTTTATAGTGACAAAATAAATAGAGATCATTTTTTTGGCCATAAAAAATAAAATTTTTTGGCTTCAATATTTAATATATTTTCATAATTGGTGGTAGCATTTATTTTAAATATTAAATTTGATAAAATTTATTATTTCCTAATTTGAAGGAAAATTTTTATGGACAAATTAATGAAATTAATCATTTGTTTAAAAAAATGGAATTAATCATTAAAATTAAGATTTTTAATTATTAAATAAATAAATAAATCATTAAATCTGTATATCTAATTTAAAAAAAAAAATAAGGGGAGGGGCCAAGGACTCATTTACATGCCTCCTAATTTAAAAATTAAAATTCAAAACAAGGAAAAAGAAAAAGGAAAAAAAAAAAAAGAAAATACATAATTTACCTCAAGTTGGTTTAACATATCAATAGTGGCCTCCAAGTCGCCCTTGTTTGCCATATAGACATCATTAAGAGACTCATCAGATATGCCAGGAAATGTCATCTGAAGATATTCCAAATCCATGTCAAATTCCTCATCCATCATCTGCTTGTCTGTCAAGTCATATAAACTTTGTGATGACGAACCATAGAAGCCATGGGCATAGTGACTTTTCAGTGCAGATGTTTGAGGAGTGGAAGAAGCTTGTTTGTGCTGCCTGCCCTGTGTAGTATGCTCTGCAGGCCCATTCCAGACAGTTTCATTGCCACTCTGACTAACTTTGGTGGTCACTCCAGGAACTTCAATATTTTTAGCTGCTTCTCTTTTAGACAATGGTATGTATGATGCTGCATTAGGGTTCAATGTAGAAACTCCTGGCTTCATTGCCTTAAATCTTAATTAAGAAATCAGATCACTGTTTGACTCAAAAAAAAAAAAAGGAAATACTATTATTCACATCATGAAACAATTATTAGAAACGTGTTCCAAAAAAATCTTTAGAAACGTCCAATTTATACTTTTAAAGCCTAAGGTTTCCTAAATTGAGCTGTATAGGGAGCAAAACAAAACAAGGCAAAATATACATAGTAAAAGCATATTAAGATAAGTTACTGTTGGTCCAGGCCAATCACTTGACTGCTTCAATAAGCACATCGGAAAATCATTAAATACTCATAATCACCAGCTTTGAAATTTAAACTAAAAGCCAAAAAAAAAAAAAAGAAAATTCAATAGGTTAAGACCTTATTAGATCCATCAACACAATGAAACAAAAGAACCGAATTTCAGAAGAGGTAAAAAAGCAAAAAAGCTTTCAACCTTTTCTTCCTTTGTACTTTTGAACATTTCCTCAGGAAAGGAATATAACAATAAACAAAGATCATAATCGAAATAAGAGTATTTCCAGTTTCAATTAACAACGAGTTATTCTTCCTTTGGTACCTCCTCCAAAAGCGCAGCATTCTCAAATCTTTCTCTCATCAACGAATTTCCAAAAGTCTACTAAAATAAAAAAATAATCCGGTAAAATGACCCAAAACAATAATCATGATGGGCCATAAACGCGGAATTGATGCTTATAAGAGACGATCAACAGTCAAAAAAAAAAAAAAAAAAAAGAAAAGAAAAACCTAGATCATACTAAATTCAAGTAATATCAATATCAATGTCGATCTTCATTTCATCGAAATAATCAAAGCAAAGACAACAATTGAAGAACATAGTTACAGAGACGAATACATAGAATCTATATGTAAATCAAGAAGTACCTGGTGCAAGGATAATGACAGGCTAAATGGGAAATTTCTATGAAGATATGAAACCCTAAATTCCTTTATCCTTTCCTAGAGATCGAAGGAAAGAGAATGATTGAGAAAGAAAAAAAAGAAAGATAATGGAATTGAGAGCTAATTATTGATGGATTAATTAATATAACAAAAAAAAAAAGAAAGAAGACTCTCCCTTTTACATGGAGGTTGGAACTTGGAACCAATGACCTTCGGCTTAGCAATGCGGTTATTTGTAACCGCTTTGTTGAACGGCGACGTATTGCAATTCATAAAGAATTTTTTTTAAAATTTTGATTTGCTAACTTTACATACATTTTAATTAATTTATTTATTTTCAATAAATCTTAATACGAATATGAATGGATTTTACATTTCCAATCCCACCTTTTTTTTTTCTAATTTGCCTATAGTAACTATTACATTCCAACATAAACTTGGGCCTAGAATTACATAAGGAAGAAAACTTTGCAACTCATAGATCAAGCCCCGTAACAAGACATGTACGGTACACAAAATATCAACCCACCCCTAATCTAGAAACCTTACACTTTGTTTAGATAGGGTGAAGTAAGATTTAGTAAAATAAAGTAGGGTAAGATAAAGTAAAATAATAATTTATTTTATATTTAAGAGAAAGATAAAGTAAAATAAGATAAATGAAATTTAATAGCATTGTTTTGTTTAAAAGAAAAATATTGAAAAGTAAAACTAAATATAAATATTATAAATATACCCTTTTTATAAAATAATAAATTTTGAGTTTTTAGAAATTAAATAAGGATAATATAGGAATATAAAAACCTTAACCCCTCAACCTACCAAATCAGGTTGAAAAATGGAAGGATTTGGGGATTTTCAAGCCCCAAAATAACCACCAAAAAACATCTCTCCTACATATCTCCTATATACCCTCATCCCAAAAAACTTAAAAAACACTTAAAAATCCTACATATCTCCTAGCTTGATCAACGATTGGGAAGATGGAAAGAAAAATGTCAACAACCATAACTGAGGTTCCAAAAGATATACCAAAAGGCACCTATAGAATTACGGGAGCTCAACCCAAAGCATAACTCTACATCTTTGGGCAATAGAGCTCTAGAGCCTCTTAGTCTCATTTAGCCTTAAGGGTGAGATTCCAACTGAGATAAAGAGGCATTAAACCTCGAAGATGCAAATGTCCCGACCAAGATTAACTCCTCCCTTTAAATAGAGTACAACAACTAGACCTAAGAGGAATTGACACATGCAAACATAACTACAAACATAGCTTCGGTAGACAACTAACATCATGAAAATCCAAGGTCTGCAACCTATAAAACAAACCCAAAACTATGCACAACCAACCCAAGGTGGAAAGGGGAAACCACAATCAAGCTAGATACACCATCTTCCTCCTGTCCCAAATAAGGGAAGCCCACCAAAGAGCATGCTCGCGAAATCCTGAGAGGAAATGAATGGGAAAGAAAAAAAAAAGAGGATTTGCTATTTTAATTTTTAAATCTTTGTAATAATTAAAAGATATATTTTTATATGCTATATACATTTATGCTAAATTTTATATATTATTAAGAAAATTTTATTATTTAATTCTTATATTTTAACAAAACTAATTATTTGGTCATATTTTTTAAAAATATATTATTTAATCCTTATTTTTTTTAGATTTTGATAAGAATAAGTAAACTTCGGTTATAACTGAAAAACTATATCGTTTTATTTGATTTTTCTAGTTCAATTTTGTTTATTAATTAAGGAAATTATATAAAAAAAATCCACTAATTTTGCGTATTCTCAAATTAGGTCTAAGATACAAGTTTGTGACAAGACGAGATGTGTAATTCAATGCCATTAGTAAAATAAGATTTTTCTATTAACATTGTTAACTATAGCTGATGTATCATTTAATATCTAATTAAAAATAATTTTTAATCATAAATATGGGCTATACATTTGGCTATAATTATAAATCACCATAAATGTTTGGCCTTTTATATTCAATTTGCATGACACAAAATATAAATCTGCATTTGTGTGCATGCTTTAAGCTTTTCCTAAGCATGGTGGACATGTTTTAAGTCTTTATTGCTTTAGCTATTAAATGCCTGATATGTCTTTATGCTTCTCCTCATCTCCTTTAACTACCTCCTTAATGATATTTGGCAAGCTACATCAAGGAGGGAGAAACATACAACAGTAATAACACATTCTTTGCTCAAATAAATCTTACTTGAACAACTATCGCCATCTTATAAATCAATTTCTTTCTAAAGCTCTTCTTTCTTATTGGCTTCTACTTCCTTTTTTTTTTTTCTTTGCTCTTTGATTTTGGCTTTCATATTCAACTCAACTCCAATCACCCTCTTAGTCTTAGTAGACTTGCTAAATGGCCATTGAAATAGGAAGAATTTAGATTATACAACTATTAGAAAACTAGAAATCGCTTAAGCTAAAAGAGTATTGACATCAAAGAAATTGAAAATTAACATGAGAAATTTGGATTATTAACAAAAAAAAAACTAAAATATACAAATAATCTTTGACTAAGACGCTGTAATCAAAGAAGAGAGGAAAAAGATTGAGGGAAGAACAAATCAAAAAGAAATTGAGGGCCTGTTTAGTTTAATTGTTGAATACAGCTGTCACGACTCAAAATTCTGAACCGTGACCGGCGCATAATTTAAGTATTCTTAAATCATGCAAGCCTTATCAGAGTATCTTGAATGAATATATTGTCACTTACTAATCCCAAAAAATAGACAAAATCTAAATAAACAAAATACTGAATAAACATCATAAATATCAAATAAGTAAACTACGGAGTCTCTACAAATTTCAAATAAAAATTTAAACTATTCAATAAACTAAACTAATTATTAGCCCAAGGAAACATGAATTCGGGCATACCATGAGAACAAATCAAAGATTGTCCCTCTCCAGAAAATAGACTGAATATTTGGATCAGCTGCAGAATTATCTGAAACAGATAACAGATAGAAAAAACGTGGTTTAAGCTAAATGCTCAGTGAATGATAATTATAGCACACAACGGAATAGGAATAGACAGACGCTCGATTAATTTCACAATAAATTTTATATTCAATAAAATCATGCTCATACTGTCAAAATCATTAATAAAATAATTTCATAAAACATATATATAAAAGAAATTCATTCAATAAAAATTTTATAGTACAGTGCACCAGGATGATGATACCCCATATCACCAAAGGCCAGATGGTAAGCACACTACCAGATATTAGATACATTTCTCCTCCTTCACAGATATCAATGCATATGATACTAATGCAAACCATAAATTGCAATAATGCATAACTCAAAAATGCAACCTAATAACGTGATAGTCCACACGGTAGGGCCAGATAACAGAAAGAGAGTGCACAGGTACCAATTCAAAACAGAAAATTAATTTATACGAATCAATCAGAATCAATAAAAAATTTCAGATAGCAAATAATAACTGATAGTGCAATTCCAATAGTTTATTTCAATAATTTCAGAGAATCAATAAGATCAAATCAATCTAAAATAAATTTAGTGTAACATATCAGTAAATTTTATAGTCAGATATTAATCAATATAAAGACACTAAGAGCCTGTTCCCAGAATCCTGATGGCTCTAATGCAGAAATAATTGACAAAATTAATTATTTAATCAAAATCGGAATAAAATTCAATAATAAAATAAAACTCTAGAAAATCACATATAAAATAATTGTTAAAATACTGATTTAAAATTTCATTTAATAATAAATTTAATGCTAAAAATTTTAAAAGGGACTAAAAATGTGCCATGTACTATAATTACCAGTCACCTGAAACCTCCAAGATAATATTTATATTCAATGAAAGAGAGACAATTTTAGCTGATAGATTGAATATTCGAATCTCCTTAAAAATAAAATCCAAGGTGATGAATAGAGAAGTAAGAATTTATGGATTCTCTGCGCACATCAGAGTATAAATCGTAAATATATATATATATATATATATATATATATACATACACACACATATAACAATAATGAAAGATAATGAAAATACCTGTTGAGAATATTTGGTAGGAAAATGAGGTGATAAATAGACTTTGAGAGCAAAGTTTAACAGAAAGAGATGATTATGGTATATATATTTCAAGAGTTCTATTAGGTATAAAATGGGATAAGAGTTATTATTGAACTGGGTTGTTCAGATTACAGATATATATTTAATTTTAAATATATATATATATATATATATATATATATATATATATATATATATATATATATAAGCAGGTTAATATTTCTCTTTTTTTTAGATAAATATATTAAATTATTGTTAGCTAATTAAAATAAATAAATAATAAATAAATAAAATATTGGGTTTCCACATACTTCCCCCCTTAAAAGAAATTCGGTCTCTGAATTTAAGTAAACAAAATTCTAACCTGAAGAATCAAATAAGTGAGGATATTTGGCTTGCATTTCAGATTTTACCTCCCATGTGGCCTCACTATTTGAATGATTATGCCACAAGACTTTGACCAAAGCCACTTCCTTAGGCTAGAGTTTCCTAATTTGTCGATCTAAAATCTTTACTAATTGCTCCTCATATGACATATCATCCCTAAATTGTATGGTCTAAGGTTGTAAAATATGAAATGGATCTGATACATACTTCCTAAGCATAGAAATATGAAAAACTGGATGTACATGTGCAAAATCAGGTGGAAGGGCTAAACGGTAAGCAACTGCTCCAGTTCTCTCCAAAATTTCAAATGGACTAACAAAACGAGGGCTAAGCTTCCCTTTCTTCCCAAACCTCATGATTCCTTTCATAGGTGAAACTCTCAGAAATACTTGATCACCAACCATAAACTCTACATCTTTACACTTAGGGTCAACATAACTTCTCTGTCGACTTTGAGCAGTCAAAAGTCGATCACGAATTAGTCGAACCTTCTCTGAAGTTAATTGTATCAACTCTGGTCTAGTAAGCCTTCTTTCTCCAACTTCATCCCAATAAACTGGTGACCTACACTTTTGACCATATAATGCCTTATATGGAGTCATCTCTGTACTTGCCTGATAACTGTTATTATAAGCAAACTCTACTATAGGCAAATGATGATCCCAACAGCCACCAAAATCCATAACGCATGCACGAAGCATGTCCTCTAATGTCTGTATGGTCCTTTCTGACTGTCCATCCACCTGAGGGTGAAAAGCAGTACTAAAGTCTACTCGTGTTCCTAAGCTTCTTGGAATTTCTTCCAAAATTGAGAAGTAAACTGAGTACCACGATAAGAGACAATGGAGAAGAGTAACAATCTTGTTTATATACAACTGTGCAAGTTTAGCAAAGTCATATGTAGTCTTCCCAGGAAGAAAATGAGCAGATTTTGTCAATCTGTCCATTATCACCCAGATTGCATTGTAACCACCTCGTGTACCAGGTAGACCCACGACAAAGTCCATGGCAATATGCTCCCACTTCCACTTAGGAATAGGCAATGGCTGAAGTAACCCAGATGGTCTCTGATGTTCTGCCTTAACTTGTTGACAAGTCAAACATTTAACAACAAAGTCTGCAACATCCCTCTTCATGCCACCCCACCAATAATGCTCCCTTAAATCACGGTACATCTTAGTTGAACCTGGGTGTACTGTGTAAGCAGAATGGTGTGCCTCCTCCATGAGTTCTGTTCTCAACTTATCAATATTGGGGACACAAAGTCTAGTGCCATAACAAAGAACTGCATCATCACTTAACATGAACCCTTGAGCTTGGCCTTGATGAATACTATCTATAATCTCACACAACTGAGAATCCCTCTTCTGAATAGCCTTAATTCGATCAATCAAGATAGGCCTAACTCAAAAATGTGCTAAGAATGATCCAGTTATGATTTCAAACTCTACTCCTTGATCTAGCAACTCATGTAATTCACCAATCAGAGGCCTCCTCTTGGTAGATATATGGGCTAAACTACCAGAAGACTTCCTGCTTAGAGCATCAGCCACCACATTAGCTTTTCCAGGGTGATATTGTATGGTGCAATCATAATCCTTCAGCAATTCTACCCATCTCCTTTGCCTAAGATTAAGATCACGTTGGTCAAAGATGTATTTGAGACTTTTTATGGTCAGTGAAGATTTCACAAGTCTCACCATATAGATAGTGCCTCCAGATTTTCAAAGCAAAAATTACTGCAGCCATTTTCAAATCATGAGTTGGATAATTATGCTCGTGCCTTTTCAACTGATGAGAAGCATATGCAATAAACCGTCCATGCTGCATCAAAACACATCCTAAACCAATCCTAGAAGCATCACAGTATACTACATAACCCCCTGATCCAGATGGAAGGGTTAACACTGGTGCTGTAGTTAAACGAGTCTTAAGCTCCTGAAAACTTTTTTCACAAGCCTCAGACCACTGAAATTTCACATTCTTCTGTGTCAACTTAGTTAAAGGTGCTACAATACGAGAGAAGTCTTGAACAAACCATTTATAATACCCTGCTAAAACCCAAGAAACTACGAATCTCTGACACAATTGTGGGTCTAGGCCAATGAACCACTGCCTCAACTTTCTTCTTATCAATGCACACCCCATCCTTAGATATTGTATGACCTAGGAAAGCCACACTATCTAACCAGAACTCACATTTTGAGAACTTGGCATATAGCTTGTATTCTCATAAGGTCTGAAGGATAATTCTCAAATGCTGCTCATGCTCCTCCTTACTCTTTGAGTACACTAGAATGTTATCGATGAACACTATAACAAATTGATCAAGAAAGGCTTGAAAACTCTATTTATGAGATCCATAAAAGTGGCTGGAGCATTGGTAAGACCAAAAGACATTACAAGAAATTCATAGTATCCACACTTAGTCCTAAAGGCCGTCTTGAGTATGTCTTCTTTCTTGACCCTCAATTGATGATCCCAGATCGAAGATCAATCTTGGAAAAACACTTTGCACCTTGAAGTTGGTCAAACAGGACATCTATGTGTGGAAGAGGATACTTATTACGCAGAGTTACCTTATTCAATTGTCTATAATCAATGCACATTCTCAATGACCCATCCTTCTTTCGCACAAATAACACAGGAGCACCCTATGGAGAAACACTAGGGCGAATAAACCTCTTATCTAGTAGGTCCTGTAGCTGCTCTTTCAACTCCTTAAGTTCTGTGGGTGCCATACGATAAGGTGGCATAGATATGGGCTCAGTTTCAGGAATTAAGTCTATACCAAACTCTACCTCTCGCTCCGGGAGTAAACCTGATAAATCTTCTGGAAACATATAAGGAAACTCCTTAGCCACTATAACTTTCTCCAAACCTGCACCTTCTACCTGAACGTCTCTAACATAAGCTAGATACCCCTTACACCTCTTTCGTAATAATCGGCTAGCACTTACTACTAAGATAAGATTACTAGAGGCTATACTGCAATCTCCTTGAAATTGAAATTCTACCTCCCCAGGAATTTTAAAGAGTACAACTTTATTATGACAATCCAATGAAAAGTGATAAGTGGCTAACCAATCCATGCCTAAAATCACAGTAAACTCAAACATATCCAAAAAAACAAGATTTGCAACTAATTCCCTATCTCCAATGTGAACTATACATCCCTTATACACCATATCAGTGTCTATTGCATCCCCTATAGTTGTTGATACAGATAAAGGATACTTTAACAAAATAGGTGGTGTACTAAATCTCATGGAAAAGTATGGAGAAACAAAGGAATGACTAGAACCAAGATCAAACAGTACTCTAGCATCAAATGAGCAAATAGGAAGTGTACTTGTCACTACTGCATTAGATGCCTAAGCATCCTGCTGAGTCAAAGCAAAAACCCTAGCTTGACCTCTACCACCAGATGTCTGTCCTTGAGTTTGAGCAGATCCTCTACCACCAGAACCTCTACCACCCTGATCACGA
Source organism: Hevea brasiliensis (assembly GCF_030052815.1). Lineage (NCBI taxonomy): Eukaryota > Viridiplantae > Streptophyta > Magnoliopsida > Malpighiales > Euphorbiaceae > Hevea > Hevea brasiliensis. Next base: position 14,982,722 of record NC_079503.1, on the reverse strand, counting down.
CTACCAAAACCCTGACTTCTACCACTATACTGTGAAACTGGCTGAACCTGAGAGGGAGCAGAATGTGCTGCCTGACTAGCACCCTGAGTTGTCTCGCTAGTAGGACAGTCCTGTCTACGATGTTCCAACTGTCCACAACCAATGCATGATCCAGTGACCTAATGACAAGTGCCCTTATGTGGCTTACCATAATGCTGACAAGGAGTGGTAATAGGCTCAGTGCTAACCTGGTTATACCGAGCATTCCCTGCATGAGTCCTCTGCTCACATCCTTGATCAACTCCAGATTGATGTTCCCTATTGCCAACTGTAGACTGAGAACCCTACTTATTATCCTGATAAGAACCCTGATGACTCTGTCCTCTGTTAAATTGATTACCTTGACTATCTTTCTTAAACCGCTTGCGCTGCTCACGAGCCTAACGTTCATCATCATACATCTCCATTTGTCTAGCCCGATCAACCACCTCCTCATATTTAGGTAGTCGTAAAGGAGCTACACGATCAATTAGCTTTTCTTGTATGCCCCTTTCAAACCTGCGAGCCTTCTTCTCCTCATTTGGAATTAAGTGTTTACTAAAGCGGGGTAGTTTAGTAAACTTCATCTCATATTCTGTAACTGTCATTTTACCTTGCTTCAAGGTTTCAAACTCTAAAGCCTTAGCCTCTTGAACACTTGGAGGGAGAAATCGCTCTAAGAAGAGAGAGTGAAACTCAGGCCAGAGGATAGAACCTTCGGGTCATCCATTCTTCTTAGAGATATACCATTCACGAGCAACTCCCTTAAGCTGATTTCCTGCCAACATCACCATCCTAGCACTACTGCAACCCATAGTGTCATAACACCTCTCCAAGTCATCTAGAAAATCTAAGGGATCAGCTAATGCATCCTCTCCAGTGAACTCCTTTAGTTTTAGCTTGAGAAAGTCTGTAGAGTCAAGGAATCGAGCCCTATCCTGAGCTGGTGCTGAAATAGAGCCAACCACTAGTTGTTGTGGTTGAGTTGTAAGGTACTCAATTATAGTATTAACAACACAATTCACTGCATGCAATCTCGCTGCTAGATCTGCCAGAGTAACTTGACCAGCCCTAGGTGCTTGAGCTACAGTAGCTAATTGGAATGGTTGTGCCCCAGTCTTAGCCATAGGCATCTGTTCAAATGTCTGATTAATAGTTTGAGGTGGTACCTCCCCTGTTAGATCAAGGTTGGCACCATTAAGACCCTTGGCCCTAATTCTCCTCTTACGTCTAACAGACCCAGACACCTATTCATTTTAATAAACAAGCATTAAATTTGAAAATGTGAGCCAAATTAAGACAGGTGAAAAGGTACAAAGGACGCAGATATCTAAAGCAATGATAAACTGAAAAGACGTTAAGGATCCTATGCTCCACAAGTTTACTAGACCTCAACCGAGCTCTGATACAAACTTTGTCATGACCCAAAATTCTGAACCGTGACTGGCACATAATTTAAGTATTCTTAAATCATGCAAGCCTTATCAGAGTATCTTGAATGAATATATTGTCACTTACTAATCCTAAAAAATAGACAAAATCTAAATAAACAAAATACTGAATAAACATCATAAATATCCCATAAGTAAACTGCGGAGTCTCTACAACTTTCAAATAAAAACTTAAACTGTTCAATAAACTAAAATAATTATTAGCTCGAGGAAATATGAATTCGGGCATACCATGAGAACAAATCAAATATTGTCCCTCTCCAGAAAATGGATTGAATATTTGGATCAGCTGCAGAATTCTACTGATCTGAAACAAATAACAGACAGAGAAAATGTGATTTGAGCTAAATGCTCAGTGAATGATAATTATAGCACACAATGGAATAGGAACAGGCAGACGCTTGATTAATTTCACAATAAATTTTCTATTCAATAAAATCATACTCATGCTGTCAAAATTATTAATAAAATAATTTCATAAAGCATATATATAAAAGAAATTCATTCAATAAAAATTTTATGATACAGTGCACCAGGGTGATGATACCCCACATCACCAAATGCTAGATGGTAAGCGCGCTACCGGATATTAGATACATTTCTCCTACTTCACATATATCAATGCATATAATACTAATGCAAACCATAAACTGCAATGATGCATGACTCGAAAATACAACCTAATACCGTGATAGTCCACACAGTGGGGCCAGATAATAGAAACAGATACTAGGCACAGGTACCAATTCAAAACAGAAAATTAATTTGTACAAATCAATCAAAATTAACAAAAAATTTCAGATAACGAATAATAACTGATAGTGCAATTTTAATAGTTTATTTCAATAATTTCAGAGAGTCAATAAGATCAAATCAATCTCAAATAAATTCAGTGTAACACATCAGTAAATTTTATAATCAAATATCAATCAATATAAAGACACTAAGAGCCTATTCCCGGAATCCTAATGGCTCTAATGCAGAAATAATTGACAAAATCAATTATTTAATCAAAATCGAAATAAAATTCAATAATAAAATAGAACTCTAGAAACTCACATGTAAAATAATTGTTAAAATACTGATTTAAAATTTTATTTAATAACAAATTTAATGCTAAGAAATTTTAAAAGGGACTAAAAAAGTGTCATATACTATAATTACCACTCACCTGAAACCTCCAAGATAATATTTATATTCAATGAAAGAGAAATAATTTCAGCTGATAGATTGAATATTCCAATCTCCTTGAAAATAGAATCCAAGGTGATGAATAGAGAAGTAAGAATTTATGAATTCTCTGCGCACATCAGATTATAAATTATATATATATATATATATATATATATACACGCACACATATAACAATAATGAAAAATGATGAAAATACCTGTTGAGAATATTTGGTAGGAAAATGAGGTGATAAATAGACTTTGAGAGCAAAGTTTAACAGAAAGAGATAATTAGGGTATATATATTTCAAGAGCTCTATTAGGTATAAAATGGGATAAGAGTTATTATTGAACTGGGTTGTTCAGATTACAGATATATATTTAATTTTAAAAATAATATATATATATATATATATATATATATATATATATATATATATATATAAATAAGCAGGTCATCCAATAAATTATTTCTCTTTTTTTAGATAAATATATTAAATTATTGTTAGCTAATTAAAATAAATAAATAAAATATTGGGTTTCTACAACAGCTGATAACTGTTAGTTGATAGTTGTTACTGTAAGCTGATAGCTGATGATGGTTGATTTATATTAAGTGTTTGGCAAAACTATGTTTAGCTGTTGCTGTTATATATGAAATGACTAATAATGATTTATATCATACAATTTATTTTACTATTAAAATAAATATAAAAATATAAATTTATTATATTATATTATATTATATTATTATTAAATATATAATTATTAATTTAATATATTATATCATTTATTATATCATTAAAATAAATATATAATTATTAATCTATTATATTTTATCATTTATTTTATTACTGAAATAAGAAAATCATTAAATTCTTTAAAAAATAATTAAATAACTTTAAAATATAAATAAAATAATAAAGTAATTAATATTGTTGATAAAGAAAAAATTTATAATTAATTATAATTACTTTTAAGTTTTTAGATGCAAATAAATATTTTACATTTTATGCTATTGATAAAAAATATTTTAACAAAGTTGAAATGTGTTAATTAAGATATTAAAATTATAAATGAAAAAGATAAAAGTATTAATAATATTAATTTTCAAGTTAAATGAAAAAGGCTAATATGATTAAAATAAAAGATAAAATCAAATCAGCTATTAGCTGATGAGAAACAACTCTAAAAGTAGAGTTGATACAAATCGCAGTTGATGGGTACTATATCAGTTGCCAATCAGTTATCAATTTTATTTTTTTAAACTTATCAAATACTTTAGTTCACCTATTTAGGTATCTATCAGCTGTTAGTTGCATCTAACAGGTGAACCAAATACTCTCTTAAGAAGAAAAGAAATGGTTGGATTTAAAAATAAGTCAGTTATGCTGATAAAATGGAGCTTCGTGTTTTGCAATTGGAAAATAGTTTTCTCAAAGTAAACTTTCAAAACTGAATTAAGTCTGTTTAATTAGGGAATTTTTTATTTTTTAAGAAAATTTCACTTTTTATTTTTTTATGAAAAATGGGAAATTTGTGTTTAATAGTAAATAATAAAAAATAAATTTTTAATAAAAAATTATTCATATCTTTCATAATTAAAAAATAATAATTTAAAATATATTTAAAAACTTATTATATTTTAATTTTTTTAATATATGTTATTTATTTATTTTATAATAGTATGATTAGTTTTTTATAAAAGTATAAAAAGTTATAATATAATTTTTCTATAAAAAACTCAGTAAAAAATACCTTAAAGATATTTTCTAAATTTAAAAAATTTAAAAAAACTATTTTTTTAGTTCTCCCTTTAGAAAATTGACATGTGTGAACACAAAACTTTATTTTTCATTTTTTTAGAATTTTTTTAAAAAAATATTTTAATTTTTCACTAGTGAATATACCTTATAATAATATTTTAATTATAAAATTAAATTAAATTATTGTTTAAAAAAATAAAATTAAGTATATATATAAAGTGAAACTAGCTCATAAATTACTATAATTAAATTGATTGTGCTAATAAGGTTTTAACCTAGAGTTTTTTCTTTTCTTTTTTTTTTATCAAAGATAAAAGTTTATTAGAAAGCCTATAAAAAAGTAGAGAAATGCAATTTTTAAAAAATCCCTAAAACCTTAAATAAATTAGTTATAGTTATAACCCATAAAAAAACACAAGCCTACAAATAACAAATAGGCCCAACTTAGATCCTCAATGCAACCTTAGGAATCCTAATAAGTAGATATCATTCAACAGTCACCTGCGTCGCATTATTCAGGGATCGCTCCGTCAAGTAACTTATGTTGGCATGAAGATGCTCGACAATCCAGTAAAAGATAAAACAACCAAACTAGAACTCACAGGCAACCATTTGGGTCGTATTCCACTATTGTATGCCCTCTTAGGTTTATGAGTGACCATACTAAGGTGTTCTTGTTCCAAAATTTAAGAAAAAAGCCTTATATAAATCATTTCTCAAATTTATTGTATCTAAAAATATATTATACAAATGCAAAAATTATTATTTTACTTTAAAAATATATCATTTGTTGTTTAATTTAATTAAAATTTCTAAATTACCTTTTAATAACGAAAAAATTACTATTTAGTCAATACATTTTAATAATTAGTTATCTTTTTTTGTATTTTAAAAAATATAATATTTAGTTTTATTATAATTTCAGTAAACCGTTTAGTCCCTCCGTCAATTTTTCATTAATTAATAAATTTTAATGCTAATCAAATTACTATTTACTCTCTCCATCTTGGTGAAACTAATTAGTTAGTTCTTATATTTTGAAAAATATAATTATTTAATATTTTTATTGTAGTGAAACTAAATAGTTTGTTCTTATATTCAAAAAAATAATATTTTGAAAAATATATTCTTAAATGAAAAATGAAAATGTTACTATACGAAAGTATTTTTTTTTAATTGTACAAGTGTTTTTATTCAATTTTTTAGGTAATATTTTTATGTTTTTTCTATTGAAAAATAATTTTCTTAAATTATTGCATTGATTATATAAAATCTAGAAGAACTGATTAACCAAACAGTTTGTTATTATATTTAAAAAATAATATTTTGAAAAATATATTCTTAAATAAAAAAAGAAAATGTTACCATACAAAAGTTTTTTTTTTAATTGTACAAGTGTTTTTATTCAATTTTTTGGATAATATTTTTATGTTTTTTCTATTGAAAAATAAATTTTCTAAGCTATTGCATTGATTATATAAAATTTAAAGGAACTTATTAACTTTTTTTGTAGATAGCTTATAATATTTTCTATCAAAAGATAAAAAATATAGAGAGAATGGGGAAGAAGAGTAAGAATATAGAGGAGAAAAAATATGGAGAGAGCAATAAAGGAGGATAAGAAAGAAATAAGGGGGCAGTGGATTAAGACATTCTGAGTATAAAAAAAATATAATTAACTAATATATTTTTAAAATGTAAAAATTAATTAATTATATTAAAATAAATAAATTAGATAATAATTTAATTAATATTAAAATTTATTAAAAAAATAATGAAAGGACTAAATAAAATGAAAAAAATAACCTTTTCGTAGCCGAAAGCAACACTTTCTCATAAGCATTATAATTGCATGTTTTCATAATATGATATTTAATATTGCATTAGGTAATTAATAATGATAATAAAATTAACATTAACTTATAATCTAAAAAAATATATATATGAAAGTCATTTTTTAACACAATATAAATATAATTTTAACTTTACAGCTTGAAAAATAACTTCAAATTTCTTATAAACGAACGCGTTTTGTTGTTTTACAAACAAAACAATTATATTCTATTTTTTAACGAATGAACACTTTCTTGAATTTTCTAAAACAGAAAATTGTTTTTTTTTTTTTTATCTTTAATAAATGAATACATTTCTTAATTTATCTAAAGAAAATAAATATTTCATTTTTCTAAAAAAATTAAAGATTATCAACACCATATTGTGGCCGACCTCCGAAGTCAAGATCGACTTTATAAGCCACCCTCAGCCGATGTCTTTCGATCACAAATGACTTCTTCGAACTCATTGATTGCTCGACCATGAAATGAACCAATCCCACGTTCGGTTAATTGTTTTCCGATCTCTTATCAGATGGGTTTGAAGCAATGTTAGGTCTCCAGACCATCCAGTCTTGCCTCCGATCTCTTTTTACAAATATTGTGGAACTTCATTTAGCTAATGTTATGATCAGGCTTCTCACTTGAATGCCCTAGATATTCCCTAAAATGAAGTTAAGGTGTCTATCTGGTCTAATGACGATCCCGATCTTAAGAATCTAAATCAATGTCAAGTCTTTCCAATTCTAAGGTTCTAAAGTTTTACCATATGTTTGGTCATGGCTTAGTCCGATCTCATGCTTACGTGTAATATTTTTTCGATCTCTTATACTTAGGTTAATGGTTGCTTTCAAGTTTAATATTCTAATACGTTCAAAAAAATTAAGTACTCATACAATTTAGACGTTTTCCGATCTCATCAATTTGAACAAAAAAAGAAGACTTCAATTCATTTCAAAGTAAAAATATACAAGTCACTCAGTAGGTGGGTCACCCCCAGCCTGCTCCCTAGGTGCATCCTCCACTCTCTGATTCTCTCCCTCTCTCTCTCTCTTCGGCTCATCGTCGCTCTCCTCTTCGGCCTCTAGGGCGAGCTCATCCATCCAGGAGAAGTCTTCTTTAGGACACCGCTTCCTTTGCTCGGCCAGAAGGTCATTATGGGCGTTCACATAAGCCCCAGCCTCTTTTGTTGTGCTCTCCTCTTCCTTAGCTTGGAGCTCCTCATCCTTGGCTCAGAGCTCCTCCTCCTTAGCTCGGAGCTCTTCCTCCTTCGCCCGAAGGTCTTCGGCAAAATGAGAGAGATCGGCAGACTGACCAGCCCAGGAGTCTTCAAGTTCTCGCTCCACCTGCGCTATCCTCTCCTCATAATGCTTCATCCGATCTTCCATTCCGGCGATGTAGTCATTAGCAGAGGAGAGTTGAGCTTGTGCAACTGAGGCGTCCTGGACCGCCTTAAGGATCTCCTTCCTTAAGGAATGGGCTTTCTCTCTGATTACGTATTGATTTACGATGGCCTCCAAGCCCAAGCTCATTGTCTGAGCTAAGATATCATCGATGCTCTCCTCCACTAACCTATTATGATCCTCTTGGAAGCAGATGGAAGCTCCCAGGACTTTGGCCAGGCCGGGATTCTCTCTTATAGAGCGGTTCCTTTCCAGCGATTGGATCAGGAGTTGAGCACCCCGGGAAAGTGTCCTAACCGTAGGACCCGAGGCCTCCCCTTCCACATTGGAAGAGATCGAAAGAGGCAGGGGAGGCGGAAGCTCGATTTACTGAGAAGCAGGAGAGACGACCTCTACCTCAGGGATCAGTTGCTCCTGAGGTCGGGGAGGAGAGCTCGGCACCATGCCTGAAACTTTAACTCTTTCACCATGGCGTCTTCATCCTTATTTAAGGTGATATTCTTCGAGATCAGAGTGACCAAGTGTTGCCAACTCTGTGGGATACCCTCAAAGTCGTTTGGAATCTTGCTCCTCAATATAAAAAAGCGGTCCTTCCAATTCTTCAATGAAGAAGGGAGATTGGTAAAGAGGGAGCAATTTGGCTTAGCCTGAAAGAACCAGAACTCGTCATCCTTCCTTTGAGCAAGCCTATGTTGCTCGGCAAAGACTTTAGCCGTGGGTTCCAGTCCCTTAGCTAGGCAGAGGCCCCGAAAAGCTATTAAAGTCCGCCTGGAGTTCAGATGCACTTGAGCTATCGAGACATAGTAGAACTTTAGGACGGTATTGTAAAACTCATCCAAAGGAAAACGGAGTCCGACCTTCAGCTGTTCTTCGTATACTATGAGGAGATCGCCTTCATCAAAGAAGTGATCGGCCCGATGGTCGCCATGGCACTTGATCAATTCGAAAGAGTCGATTCGCAGGTTGTACTCTTAGCTTATAAATTGAAGATCGGTTTCTCTCAGGACCGAAGGCAAGTTATCCACTGGCAGGTTTTCTCTTTTGGAAGATGCTCCTTGCCTCGGTCTGGCAGCTGGACCAGTAATCGAAACGATGGCTGTACTGGGGTGTGCGCTTGGCCCTGTAGCATCACCTTCTTCCGAGGTCCACAAAATATGGATAGAAGGAGGGCTTGTAGCTCTCTGACCTCCGACGCCGCTCATTTTCAGGAAAACAAAAGAAGTTAACCAAAAAAAGAATCAAAATCCTTACCAGAATGTGATCGATGCCGGAAAAACTTGAAGAAACGAGAGAAAACGCTGGGATTGCTAGAGAGGTTCTGAAATGATACAAGGAAATGACTAAAGCTCCTCACCCCTATTTATACCCGTCTGAGCATTAAATGCTCGCTAAGTCCCAAGCGACGCATCAGGTAGCGGAATCGACCGCTTCCTCGATACGTCGCAAGAAGGTTCCAGAAACATAATAAAAATTGAATAAATGAGATCGGTTAGCCGAGGTCTTCGGATCGAACAAACCTCAGAAACCATGGATCGGCCAGTGGCGATTCATTCAGTGATCAGATCGGATATGCATATCAGAGATCGAAAAAATAACTAATGCAATAATAAAATAAAAACTTCAAATAAAATTTCATTTCATTTCCAAAAGATCGGATTACATCATTTGGGCGATTTCAAGAGATCGGATTACATCATTGGGGGAATCTTTAAAGATCGGATTACATCATTTGGGCGATCTCAAGAGATCGGATTACATCATTGGGGGAATCTTTAAAGATCGGATTACATCATTTGGGCGATCTCTAAAGATTAACACTACATCTTACCCAGTAATGGTCTATGTTAAAGCCTAGTCTTGTAGCTGAATCAAAAGATGTGTTTGATCAGAAAGCCAGCCACAGGTATTGGATAGATGTGCAGCTCAGATAGGATGACTATGACTCTCATGATAGTGAGTGGAGTCATCGTCGATGTCATCAACCAGAACCGAGCTGTAGTCGGGGTGCCTGATGTGGTGAGGGGCCAAATGAACTTCAAGTAGCGGTCACCGACATTAAGATTGAAATTAGCAGTCCTCTGGCCCAAGATCGGTCCACCCATTACATCGATAGACCGATTCAAGATCGGCAAGTTTGTCACTTTCAATCTTGATTTGTAAATTAGTCCAGTTCCATCACTGTAATCAGATAACATCCTTATGGTTCTCCTATCGCAGGGGTCATAAACTTTCAGGGGAAGGGCAGAGAAAACAGTCAGAAAAAGATCAAAAGCAGACATAATCAGAATTTTTTACCGGAGAAAATTAAATTGGAGAAAAAGAGTATTAAAAACAACTGAAGGAGAAAAATGAAGTGTGAAGGGGATTTCCCTGTTGGTACATATATATAGGGGCTGGGCATTTATTGCATACAGAAACCGAAGTGGATGCATCGGTAACTGAAGAATTAATTGCGTTGACCAAGGCAAGTTAAATAAGGAAGAAAGATCTAGAATGGGAGATATCGGGAAATGAGAAGGGACTTGATACTAGAGAGATCAGAAAAGGATAGGGTCATAATAGGGAGATTGGAAGATAGAGATCGGAAAGCACGGGGAGATTGAATAGCTTTCGAATAACTCTCTTCATAATCAGAGCCGAGTTAGTTAAAGCGTTGCGAGCGTGATCAAATCTTCACCACACGCCTCATTTGCAGAAATGCCTACCTAGCTGACAGATGCCAAAACAGTTATGGTAGTTTTGTACATTTTAATCTCCACCGATGATCACAATTATAAGGATGGACTCGGAGCCCTTGGATAAAAAAGCAGACGACAGGTTCGGCATTTTTTATTCTCAACCTTCGGATCCATCTTGTAAGGTAAGACCCTGAGCAGTTGGATTAAAAGCAGAAGGGACGGATATTCTGAATGAAATCCCAACCTTCCATTTTGATTCTCTTTAATTCTCAGGTATCAGATTGTGTCCTTTTGAATCTAAACCCTCCGTCTCCCCTAATGAGATTCTGACCCTCCATGATGAGCACCCGTTCCCTATAAATATCTGCATGCAATACTGTAGAGGGGACGGACAGAAAGGTGATAATTATAGTGAAAAGGCTCTGAAATTTAATTCAATCTTGCTACTTTTCCATTCTGAGCTTTTGAGAAACTTTAGAAACTAGTTTTCTTAAGTATCTTCATCGAAGGAGTTCTGAACCCTGAAATTTTCATTTTCAGTGCCTGTTCATTGCTCTGTAAGGCTATTTCCTTTGTGTAGTTTCATTGTCACCGCTCTAATATCAGTACATTACTCTCCAAGCTCAACTTCATTTCGATCTGGTTCCTGTTACTTCGAGTAAGTACTAGTCTTTCGGTCGTCTGTATTCACCTCTGCAAGATTTGTGGATTTTGGAGTCATTCCATCTGTCTCCTCAACTTCCACAGGTAAGTGTCTAGACTGTCATTTTTTCGAATACTCGTGCTTTACTTTCTCCATTTTTATTCTTAAAATTTCTTTTATATTCAGTCTCACTAAAATCCCAAAGTAGATTATCCAGGCCAATAGTTATTTCCCAGGTCTTCTTTTTCTATTCATTCGTAAACTCTATTTACCTCCTCTTAGTTTTCATTTCCTTTGAGAATGGATGTTCAGGTCATGGACAACTTGTAGATAATCTAAAAGATATTGGTAGAAGTATCTTAACATGAGAGCTTTAGGCCTGAATGAATAAAAATGACAAAAGATAGGCGTAGCAAAAGGTCGAATAAATCAGAAATAAGAACAGGTCAAATAAACAAGTTATGAGATCGAGCCTCAGAAACAAAACTAGGCAAAAGTACTATAGATCGGGAATTAAGATGAGATCGCACCCCGGGCTAGTGACAATAAAGATCGGACATTGCTAGTCGAAGAATTCTAATAAAATGATCAGACGGAAGATCGGTAAAGAGTTCAGTCTTTCATCCACTATCTAGTTATAGGGTCCCATAGGCTGCGAAAAGCTTTACCCGAACTTCCTATGTCTTCGGTACCCCACCCCCTAAAAATGAGGAGTCAAGAGAGACCCTTTACTTGAATTCTTAGTCTCAAAGTCCTTACAAAACTCCATTCTAATGAACATATTAAGAGTTCGGGGGAGAGTTCTTACCCGGACTCTGTTTAATTTTTAACGCAAACACATTAGGAGTTCGAGGGAGAATCCTTACCCGAGCTCGGTTTAATTTTTTAAAAAACGTAATATATTAAGAGGTCGTGAGAGAGTTCTTACTCGAGCTCAGTTTAAACGTAATAAATTAAAGAGACCAGGGGAGAGTTCTTACCTAAGTTCTCAATTAAGATTCTCAACATTAAAAGGTCGGGAGAGAGTTCTTACCCGACTCTCAGCCAAAATCTTAAACAATACATGGAGATCGGAGGAGAGATCTTATCCGAGATCCTTCACTTAAATTTTTAACAGAATACTTTAAGAGATCGGGGGAGAGTTCTTACCCGATTCTCAGCCAAAAATCTTAATAAAATATGTGGAGATCGGAGGAGAGTTCTTTTTCGAAATTTCCTGCTCAAACTCTTAACAAAATACATCAAGGGATCGGGAGAAATTTCTTACCCGAATTCTCTTAACTAAAATCCAAATTAAAATATCACAATTTCAATATACAAAGTAACCCCTAAACAAAAATCCACTACACGACGCCTACTCACTAAGGGTCATCTCATGTACTCATGTTCTTGGGCAGCCCTGAATAGTGAAATATCAAATTTTCCTTTTATCCATACGAAGGATTAACATCGTCACTCCAACCCCCCTAATTACCAATTTTAATTTATGAAGAGCACAATGTTAAATCTGCTTACCCTCGTTGAGGGACAAAGTGAGGTGCCTAACACTTTCCCCATCCGTACATGGATCCCGAACCTAGAATCTCTATTTTCGAAGTGGTTTCTTTTTAATTTACTTTTACAAATGGTTTTATTTAATTTCCTTCAAAATTAAAGTGGCAACTCTTCACTTTTCTCACTTCGGTGAAAATTTGTCCAGACGACGGCAAAAACCCTTGCGACAAAGATGAAAAATAAAAAATAATTTTATCCAAGTGAAACACAATGTTAGACTCTGTTTCATAAAAATAAGTTGTATATAGTAAATATTTTTTATAAAAAAATTATTTTTTTTTAAATAACTTAATTTTATATTTAATTTTAAAAAAATATTTTTCATTGATGTACATCTAATACTAAAATATATAAAAAAATATTTTCTATGAAAAAGAGAAAACCTTAGAGTATCAATTTTACCTTTGTGGAGAAACTTCATTGATATCAATAATTTAATTATAATTAATTTATATAGACTTTTACCAGTATAGTATTTTTTACATCAATATTGTAATTTTTTAGATATGAAATTCTATTTATACTATTTATAAAATTTTAATCAAATAAAAAATTATTAATTATGGAAAGCAATAGAATAATGCACGTGACAAAAGGCATCGAGCCGAAGTATCTTTATTCAGTGAGGCTACTGAAGTGTGGATGAGGCAACCAAGACAATGACCATGGCAGTGGTTCTTCTCTGCTCACCTTCTCTTCTCCCACCTCGTCATTTTCTCAGGTACTTTCTTTACTCTTCCTATAGTCGGATATGGATTCCTCTTCATGCTTCGTTTTATAAAAGGTGTTGTATTTGGGATTGGGTTTGCAGGAACCAGAGTAGAACCTTGCTAAGCGAGAAGAAATGCAAGTTAAAAGAGAAGATATTGACTCGTTCATGTGCTTCTTCTTCTTCTTCTTCTTCGAAACCCAATTCACTAGATGGGTTTTTCAGAAGGGATTTCGTGCTCTTTGGTCTATCTTCTTCCATATCTATTTTCTTTCCATCTTTGGGTAAGTTTAGGTTGATTGTTTTTGTTGTTTCTAAGCTAAATTGTGGATTTGTGATGATTTTATTTTTGTGGGTTCCAACCAAGGAGAATGATTATTATTTGTTATACCAATACAATTTCTTAGGGATTGAATTGAACAGAGAAGATGAGGAAAATGGTGAATTAAATGCCTCTTAATTGTGACTGGTGTGGCAAGGGCCAACCTTTGTAGGATTCTAAGGAATATGCAATTTAGAAGTTCTGCTTTACTCCCTCTCATGGATTATAGTATCTCTCTTGCAGGGTCCCTTGCAGAGGAAGATCTAAGAATGGACTCTTTGGTTGATGAAATAAATGCTTATACTTATTTATACCCAGTGGAGTTGCCATCTAAAAAGGTCATCTTTAAATGGTATGTTTTTCGCCCAAATTAAAGCTCTTCATTTGGATTTCTTTTAGTTGGGTTCATGAATTGGATAAAAATTTTCAACTTCCAATTCGTGGAGTTGTCATTGTATAGTTCACACTGTGAATGAACTGCTTCAGATGGATTTCTCCCTCTCTCTCTGTCTCTCTGTCTCTCTCTCTCTCTCTCTCTCTCTCTCTCTCTTCCTTGGGGAGGGACGTTCACAGTTCACTTGCAATTAACTTCAGGTTGACACGACACACCAGTTACTACTTCACATGGAATGGGATTTTTGAAGAAAGGGCATAGTTTTTTTGTTTCACAAGTGGAATACTGATGGAAGTAGGAACGCAAGAATAATTCCAGAAGAACAATTGGAAGAGAAATTGTATTAATAACCAAGAACAGTAAATAATACGAACAATATTTCTCAATTACAAAGCTTTGAAGGAATATCTTCTCACTACTTTCTGGAATACATAAATGAAAGAACAGAACTAAGAAACTTCCATTTAGCCGGAGAATTTAATCCTCTTGCCCCAGGCAATAATGCCAAAAACAATAACAGAATTCTTCACATCCTTTTCCTTCTTCCTGGTTCTATTTATAGATTATTTAACTTTTCAATCTATTAGAAGAATCTCCAGGCTGCATCTCCTCTGCAATCTTTTCCAACAGATTTGGCTCCTCCATCCTCATTCCTTCCCGCTCATTGATTCCAGAACCTGCTGCTTCTATCTTCCTTCTTTGAAAATAAACTCTGAGCAGTCCTGGGCTTGGAACCTCCCCTGCTGAGCCCATCTTCTTATCTTGAACCATAACATTGCCTCCCTCTTGAGAATCAGCCTTGTCCTCAAGGCTGAAGTGAGGAAATTGATTAGCTAAGTCTATATTATCAACCCAAGTTGCCTTCTCAATGAGCTGTATCACATATAAAGGAAATATAAGAATAAGAGAAAGCAGGAAGTAGTTATCAGTTAGAGGGAAGAGTTGTTTGAATAGTTACTAGAAACTGTTAAGTAGTTAAGAAAAGGACGGAAAAACAGTTACTAGAGCTGCAACAGTTGTAGTTTTCGAGAAGGAGTTGTAACTGTTTAAAGGAGCTGGAAGCTCTATTGTGGATTCATTCTAGAATTTCTAATCAATAAAGACTCTTCAACCTCTAAACTCTTCTCTTTCTCTCTCTTCCTTTCTCTGTCTATTTCTTTCTCTTCTCTTCTATCCCTTTCTTTCTTCTGTTTCTCTTCTAAATTGCTGCAGTAACTGAAGTTAGGGCTCCTATCCTGGCCACCTTTGCTACACTACTGTTCTGGTTCTCCTTTATATCACTGCCTCTGGTTCCACTGATTCTCCATCTACTTCCAATGCTCTTGCTAGTACAGCTATTGCTTCATGTTGACCTACTACTCTCTTGAGCTGGGACACATGAAATACTGGATGGATTTGACCTCTAGTGGAAGTTGTAGGCAGGAGACTGCAGGTCCTATCATCTTTGTGATGCAAAAAGGACCATAATAGCATGCTGCTAATTTTGGATTTACCTTGTTGTGAACAGAAAGTTGTCTATGTGGTCATAGCTTAACGAATAAAGATTCTCCTTCTTCAAAGTGGACTTCCCGTTGATGGACATTGGCTGCTCGCACCATTCATTGCTAGGCCTTTCTTAAATTATACTTCAGTTGCTTGAGTATCTTGTATCTCTCAGCTAATGTTTGTGCCACTGCTTCCACCTAGTTTCTACTGGGTAAATAAATATTGATGCAATGTTGGAGGAGTTCTACCATACACTATTTCAAATAGAGTCATCCCTGCTGCTGTGTGAAAACTTAAATTTTACCAATATTGTGCCCATGACGGCCATTTGCTCCACTTTTTAGGTTGCCATGAGGCAAAACATTGGAGATAAGTTTCCTGTGCCCTGTTAAGAACTTCTATTTGGTCATTTGTTTCAGGGTGATATTCTGTGCTCATTCTAAATGTGGTACCTTGTAACCAAAACAATTCTCCCCAAAAGTTACGGGGAAACAATGGTTCTCCATATTTCATAATAGATCCTGGCATGCCATCTAATCTTATTATTTTCTTTGCGATGATTTTGGCTGCCATCTTGGTTGTATGAGGGTGTTTCATACCCAAGAAATGTCCATACTTCCATAAGCGATCTATCACCACCAGAAAACAATCAATTCCTCGAGAACGAGGGAGACTCAGACTTAGCATACTTAGTGTCAGACCTTGGGTATGGGAAGCTGTTGTAGCAATCGAGTTGGAGATAAAGTTCTGTATTTGTGCTTGAAATGTCTTGGTCCTCGATTTTTATTTGCACCCTGTATTGGAGCACGCTGGATAGTAGCAGATGGAGCTGGTAGATGAGGTATCTCCCTTAAGCCATTATCCCATGTTGGACCTTGGTTCTTGTCTTTTGCTGCTTGAGCCCAAGTACTACTAGTTTTGGTTATTGG
The DNA here is from genome assembly GCF_030052815.1 of Hevea brasiliensis. Lineage (NCBI taxonomy): Eukaryota > Viridiplantae > Streptophyta > Magnoliopsida > Malpighiales > Euphorbiaceae > Hevea > Hevea brasiliensis. The sequence continues at coordinate 14,966,366 of NC_079503.1, read as the reverse complement.
TTGGACCGGCGTAAAGGTGCCCATATTTTTAACTCTATTCCCTGGCCCATGTCCATATGTCCATCTTCCTCCTATCTCAGTTAGTATACCTATTGCAGTTGTTCCAGAACCAAAATGCATGAGCTCTCTTTCTATGTCTCTTGCCAAGTTCATCGTTTGAAATATATCAACTGTGTCTCGAACCCTGATCTTGACTCTAGTGTCTGCCTTAAGGCCTTTAAGGAAGAAACCTATGTACTACTAGTCCACCATTCCCTTCACTTAAGCAGCTCTAGCTACAAACTCATCAATATACTCGTCAATAGTTCCCTCTTGTTGCATAGCTGCCAATCCTTTTTACGGGCTGGCAAAAGCATCCCCACCCAATCTCTGTAACAATTCTAGAGACAACTGTTCCGATGTTAAGTTTGGTTTTCTTTGTTTTAGCCATTGAACCCAATGTAACGCCCCTCCTTCTATGCAAACTAGAGCCCGGGGAACCTTCATATTGACAGGAGTGCAGTGTGTTGAGAAGTACTGATCTGCTCTTGCTAACCACCCAACAACATCCTCTCCATCAAAACTAGGTAACTCCACCTTCTTAGCTGTTAACTACAATTTATCAACCATTGGTGGCGGATAAATTTTGACAACCATCCCTGAACTTATCTAGTATAATATTATAGTCCTTCAACTTAAAAATGTAACATAAAACCCCTTTCAATTTTTAAATTTTGTACAGTAAAATCCCTCGAACCTCTAATTGTTGGTTTTTCAGTTAGACGCTGACCTGAACAGTTCTAGCGTAGAGTTTAGTTAATATTTCTCTTTTTTCTTTCAAGTTATGTATAAATTAAATCATTTTTCTTACTGTAAATAGAATAATTTTTCAGGTGCAGAGAAAATACTTTTACAATTTGAACAAGAGAGGAGAGAGAAATGTTGACTAAGGGTCATGCGTGAGCTGTTCAAATCAGTAATTGAAAGTTAGAGGAATTTTACTATGCAAAATTTGAAAGTTTAGGGGGTTTTATATTACGTTTTAAGTTTAAGGACTATAGTGTTACAACTATATAAGCTCAGGGATAGTTATTGAAATTTACCCCATTGGTGGCGGAGTGTTGTGCTGGCCCGATGAGGAACCCTGCATGGCAAAGTTTACAGGAGTCGCCGATACCCCTTCTGATTCTGCCTCATGCAACTTTCCTTTTAACACCTGGGCTAACATTCCTTCGATATCATCTAGTTTTACCAGCTTCTTCCTCGTTTGCAACATCTCTTCCCGCATTCCATTCATTTTTAGATCATTTTGTTCTTTTTCACTATTCATTTTCATCATTCCTTCTTCCAACAAATTCACACTCCTCTCTATCGTTTCAAACTTAGTATCCATCCTCCTGTTTGGAATTCACGGCAATTTTTGGATCCGTGTCAGAACAATTTGATAGAGTGAGGATTATGAAATAGAATTAAAACTAAAAAAAAAAAATTGAAAAGAAACTCAGCAGAGCTTGTATTGTTTTAGAACAAGAAGGAATACAATCCAAATGAATCTAACAACTCAAATGGCCATCCAGAGAAACTCCAGCCCAGCAATTTAAAAATGCCGTTACAATGAAAATACTTCTGCATGCCTATTCTCTATAAAGCAACACTTATTTATAGATTCTGCCTATAATTTGCTCTGCTGTGGTGTAACCAACTCCTGCTCATTTCCTATTTTTCCGCGCTCTTCTATCTTCATCTCGAATCTTCCACGTTCTTCTAACTTAGCTACCACTCCTCTTTCATCTTTTCTGAATTTCTTCCTTGAGTAAACCCGTAAGGGCCCAGGCCTGCTGTAACCAGGCTCATATAAGGATCCATAACATGTACAATCTCAAAATCAGGCTTATACACAATCTCAAAATCATATCCAAATTATTTAGCAACCCAGTGTTGTTGAGCCAGCCATCAGTATTTTAGATCGGCAGCAAACTCTTTTTGCCATTGAAATTGGGTAACTCAATGTTCTTTGCTACTAGTTGAAACTCATCAGCAACTGAAGTTCTGGGTTGGGTGTGATGTACTAAGGATTCTCCTGGGATAGTCTAACTAAGATGAGAAGCAGACCCTCCATTGCCTTCCTCTTCTGTGTTTTTGCCTTTCACTAGAAAGGTCAGTAATCCCTCTATTGAATCTAGTTTCTCCAGTTGCTTTCGTGTTTGCATCATTTCATCCCATAGACCATTAAGCTTATGGCCTTGTTGCTCCGTCATTGTGTGGTTTAAGCTTACAGTCCTAATGTTCCTCTCTGTCATCTCCATACAAGACTCCATTCTGGTGGTGGGCATTCACTCTCAAGAGGATTTGGCAGGTTGGACCAAATTGATAGAGTTAGGAACACGAGAATAATTCAGGAGAACAATTTGAAGAGAAATTGTATTAATTACCAAGAACAGCAAATAATACAAAACAATCTTTCTCAGTTACCAAGCTTTCAAGGAATATCTTCTGACTACTTTCTGGAATACATAAATCAAATAATAGAACTAAGAAACTTCAATATAGCCAGAGAATCTGATAATGCCAAAAGCAATAACAGAATTCTTCACACTGTTTCTCTTCTTCCTGGCTCTATTTATAGATTCTTTAACTTCTCAATTCATTAGAAGAATCTCCAGGTGGTATCTCCTCCGCAATCCTCACCAACAGATTTGGATCCTCCATCCTCATTCCTTCCAGCTCATCGATTCCAGAACCTGCTGCTCCTATCTTCTTTCTTTGAAAATAAATTATGAGCCTTCCTGGGCTTGTAACCTCCCCTGCTGAGCCCACCTTCTTATCTTGATCGATAACAAATAAATTTGTGTCTTCATGTTTGTGCGATAGCAAAATTAACTAGTTCTTCTTTATAAAAATGATGGGAACATGACTAGTCCATTGTTTGTTTTCTAAAGGGTAGAATCCAGAAAGCCAGAACGATATTCATCAGCTGCACCATTGTCTCGTAAGTTTAGTTAATTTGTTATATTGGTGTTGAAAGTTCCAGTAAAATGCTGCTTTTTGATAATATTGATACCCTTTTTTTAAGACTTGACTAAGGCTTACATTTTCCAAATTTTCTACTTATGCATCAATGTTAAGGGCACCATGAACCTAAACACATATGGCATGCATATAACTTACTTCGTATTGGGTTGTACTTTATACAGCTGATGCACGCCTGCGCATTGTGTCTGAGCGTGTTGACATTATTGATAACTTGATCATTTCGGTTATGGTAAAGTCATAAAGACATATGCCTATTACATTTCAATCCTAGTTGTTTTTTGGAGGGTTATGATTTTATTTCCTTGATTCAGATAGGTCCCCCAAATTTTCAGTTCATAAAATCTAAGGACAAGGGTACCTGGACTGCAAAAGATGTTGCCGATTCTGTTTTGTCAGGCAAGTCTGCGCTGGTAATTTTCTGCATGCCTCTTTTAAAGTGAGCACTCAGCTTTAGCTTAAATATGGGATGGCCTTATGCTTTGTTTAAGACCATTATGACTAGAACAGGATATTAAAACATTTATGTTTTGAATGCTACGTACAGTTTTATAGTTTTGAGTCGCAAGTTGCAATATTAACATCATCTTAAAATTCATGCCACATTGAAACTGATATGAAACCAAGATTTGACTCGATCTATGTGTCTGGGCAACCTTTGAAACACTGGGGCAAACATGCGTTCGAGGAACATGCCTATACATGCTTTTCCAAAAGGACAGTGCCTTAAGATTTAGCCCCCAAATAGGTTTGTTGAATGGTCAATAGAGAATTTTGTTGATGAAGTGTAATTAGATAAAACCATGCTTACCACTGGTTCTGAGTTGGCCATCACCCTTCTTGGGGCGTCTTGAATTCTATTTATCTGGAAAGCTTAACTCCTTGTGACAAAGTTGATACTGGTATGAAAACTTCAATCTTCTCTTCTGGCAGCGAGTCACCTCAAGTCAGCGATTGGCTGAGAGTTCAGTTCTTGATACCCATACCAGTGTAGTAAGTTCTAAAGCATTTTTCATTTTATGGTGTCTGATATTCAATACAAATAATGACGGTTGTCGATGGTAGATATATTTATGCATATATTGTGCTAGTTAAATGAAGCACATCTCCATTACTTTTTCCCTCAGACTGATGGTGAACCATACTGGTATTATGAATACCTTGTACGCAAGTCACCCACAAAATTTGTAAGTATCTCCTTTCTCAGTAGCATTTATGATTGAAAGATTTGCATTCTCAATTAGTTGCTAATAATTATCATGGAACATGCAGGCTCAAGAGTCAAATCTTTATCGGCATTATATTTCTTCAACCGCTGAACGAGATGGTAGGAGTCTGAAAATTTTGTTTTAAGAAAGCAGCTGGATAAACATTTAATGCATTCACTTCTACTTGAAATATTGTTCTAATTATATTGATATCATTTCTTGAAATAACTTTATGAAATTCATTCACTTCTACTTGAAATATTGTTCTAATTATATCGATATCATTTCTTGAAATAACTTTATGACGTGCTCAATACTTTCAAGAAATTCGAGGAAAAATAAAAACCAGACCTATTGAAGGTCTATATGGAGCATCATCCAAGTAAATATCAACTTGTTCTTAATCTAAGTATACAATTAAGAAGAAGAAAAGAAGCAAATGTTAAGTTTATTGAAGGTTCAAAGAGAACCTAATAGAGCATTTAATGTCCATTGCAACTGTGATTTGGCAGGTTCAACTGGTAAGATCCTATTTCACTGGTGGAACTATATTCAATTGTCGCTCTTGAAATGTTCTGCATATTTTGCAGATATGGCTTCTCCATTTTCTGGACTTCTATTCACTCATAAGGAACTTAATTGCAGGTTATCTGTATACAATAAATGCTTCAACTCTTGGCAAACAGTGGAACAAGGTCTCTCACTTTCTCTCTCTCTCTCTCTCTCTCTCTCTCTCTCTCTCTCCATCATATTTGTGTGTGTGTGTGTTTTTGCATGTTGATGTAAACTTGTTTGTATTAATTTTTTGGTGGAAAAGTTGTTTATTCACCTTTCACGCTATGCAGATGGGGCCTTTCCTGGAGAAAACTGTGGCTTCATTTCGCCTTCTCCCTCCCACAGATAGTTATGTACCTCCATATAAGGATCCGTGGAGATTTTGGTGAACATATTTCTTTTAATTCATTTGTCATTGATCCTTAATGTTTTCCCTCCTTCACAATAGTTTCAAATTCAATAGACATGTCATGAGTTTTATTCTTTTACTTGATAATGTTAAAATTACAGTGTTCTCTCACTCTGGGATGACTTTTGAGAACCAGCCTAACCCATGTCTAGCAGATAACTTGTTAAAACCAAACTTTGCAGCAAATAAGAATAGCTCTGGTTATGGAGTTAGCATGAGACAGGTAAACCACTGCCTTCAAAGTGCCCCATATTTGATCTGCCACAGCATGAACATTGGATGGGGTTTTGGATATAAACTACTCAAGGGTTGAAATATAACATAGCAGGGTAGTTTCAACTCGGAAAATTTCTAAAATACTTGTATTGCTAGGTTAAGCAAGCAAAGGCAGACATCTTCCCAACCATCAAACCTGTAAACAAGTTTTGAGCCTCGTTACATTTTTCAGAATCAAATAACAAATTTAGAAGAAAATTTTGAATTGATTGCAAGAAATACAAAATTATTAGAGTTGAGATAACCTGAAGATGCTTCCCCAGCTACACCTCAACTTCTATACCAAATGAAATATTAAAAGAATTCCATTGGAAATCTGAAATGTATATTTTTAAGTTAACGGAGAGTTTGAGAAGTGTTCATATATTCGGAGTTTCAATATCTAACATCTAACAAATGAGACATTCTGATCTACGTACAAGAACATCTGCAACAGTAGGCGTATTTCATATTGGACATATAATTAGGATGAAGGTCTGTGAATTATGGCAAACTATCCTCAACTATGGTCCTAATACAAGCTTTAAATCACTTCAAAAATCATCTTTTGAGGAAAGGATTACCCAAGTCATATAAGAAACATTTAGCCCTCTTATCTATCCAATTTGGAATCTTAATGCATCCCTTCATAGTTAGAGCTAGAAATTTACAATGTGAAGTGTTATATACCGTGGAAGTGTGTAAACTATAAAGAAATAAAATAAATACATAAAATACTAATATTTACGTGGTTTGCCCTTTCTATATAAGGTTATTTCTGCGGGCATACAATCTTTCACTATTAATAAATAAATATAATCATAAATTACAAGTTCAAAACTATATTACCTATAAACCTAATTATTACATCCAAGAGAACCCTTACATAACACTTGTCATAGTAAATATTGTAGTTAGTCCTATCAGTCTCCTCTAGAAGTAACCCTATATATTTTCTACTATAACTACTACAAAAGGTGTCTTTAACTATATGTGCAAGAGCCTTCAATGGATAAAAATTCATTCCTTTTGAATTCTATGTTATTTCTCTACCTTATACCAAAGTCTTTCTCCCTTAACGGGACTACAATTATTAAAGTCAAATCCTCAGCAATTGACAAAATCATTCTCTACAATGAGCGACTGCTCCATTCTATAAGCTAAAAGTTGTCATTTTCAATGGACAAAGCTCCTCTTTATTGGCAAAGCCACTCTCTATGAATAAAGCCAAATAACTTTTTCATCATTCTTCTATTTATAATGTTAATTTCCTTAATCCTAATCTAATTAGAAATCTCACTTAATTTAGAAATAATATTCAAAAAAGAGTTCTACTCCATATAGAAAATATTCCAATATTTCTTCTACTCAAATTTAGAAAAGGTCTTCCAAACTAATTATTTGGGTCATAAATCTAACAATTTCCACCTTGACATAAAATCTATCAATCATTGCATATCTCAAATTCTTAAGTGTTATCAAATCAGGATAAATTTTGACAACTGTCCCTAAACTTATCTAGTTGTAATATTACAGTCTCTATAGATTACAATCAGTAATCTAGTTGAAACTTATCTAGTTGTAACATTACAGTCAGTAAAATCTATCTTAAGCCATGTGTAAATTGAATTATTTTTCTCTCTATAGATAGAATAATTTTTTATGCGTAAAGAGAATAATTTTACACTTTGCATAAGTGAAGAGAGAAAAATATTGACTAAGTGTCATGCGGGAGCTATTCACATTAGTTTTTAACTGAAAAATCAGTAATTGAAAGTCAGAGAGATTTTACTATGCAAAATTTGAAAGTTTAGGGGGTTTTATGTTACATTTTAAAGTTAAAGGACTGTAGTGTTATAACTATATAAGTTTAGGGACAGTTATTAACATTTATCCTATCAAATCATCAATTCTTCATGCTTGAACTTGAACTCTTCAAATATTCAATTCTTCAATTTTCATCTTGGATGTAACTTATTTTTTTCTTTAAAAATCTTCGCGTCATCAATTTTCTTGATTTTGCATTCAAAGTTCCACCTCAATTTTAACTCTCTACCATCACCATTGTTGCATGTGCAACTTTCTACATGTCACAGCAACTCTACCTTCAATCAAACTCAGCAAGATCATTCTCATGCTCTAATACCAATTGTTGTACACTGTAGAAGCGTATAAATTATGAAGAAATAAAGTAAACACCCAAAACACTAATATTTATATGATTCACCCATTCTACATAGGGCTACATTTGGGCATGTCATGTTCCACTATCAACAAATAAATATTATCATCAATTACAAGCTCAAAACTATACCACTCATAAACTCAATTATTACACCCAAGAGAACTTTTACATAAAATTTAGAATAAATTTTAACAACTATCCCTGAACTTATATAGTCATAACACTACAGTCCTTTAACTTTAAAATATAACATAAAACCCCCTAAACTTTCAAATTTTGCACAGTAAAATCTCTCTGATTTTCAATTACTGATTTTTCAGCTAGAAACTGATGTGAATAGCTCCCGCATGGCGCTTAGTCAATATTTCTCTCTCCCGCATGGGTCAACACTCGACAGCTAGGACGAGATGTTAAATGCCAATGATCTTTCGTTGGCCGTTTTCCATAGGAAAACATTTGAGCAATATTCACAGGAATTTTTTTAGGGTGGTGAGGATTTACATTCCAACAGTTGTGTGATAAGCATTTGTGTTCGAAACAGCCGGAATGTGCATTTGGAAGACGAGGAGGCTAATATTTTTACCAACCCTCTCTCCTATTCTAGAACATCCTCCTTCTCTCTCTAAATTGGATCTATAATCATGATAAATAGAGAATTAGGATGATTAGCGTATTGGAGGCCAATTTGAACAAACTAGAAATATAAATGAGCTAGAAAGAGTCAAAGGATAATAAATGGTGATTTTAGGTTGGAGAAATACAGGGTAGTAACCATGAAGGGATTAAAGAATAGATAAAATCCTGAATAATGTAAATGGGGAATGAAAAGGATTTAACAACCGTATTTTGAGAAGGCAGCTGAACATGGAATTTTCCTAATAATGCAAGTTAAGCTAGACAAAGATGAACTATAACAGTAAAAACAAAATCATAACCCTCTCATCTATGTGAAATTAGGATTATGAGGACCAGAACTAAAGGAATGGGCTATGAACAACAAGTGGGTAAAGAGAAAGTAAGCTAGCCATGTACAAGAAATGGGTAAAGAGAAGGTAAGCTTAATTAGTATGAGTAGAAACTACACTCAAACTCCTTTTAATTAAAGCTGATTTTAATGCATGCATAATTAAGCATCATGAGGATCTATTTTTAATATATATTGCATAATAATAATTTAGTATCTTTTAAGCTGCATTCACACATTGCACCATGATTGCATTATGCGTGGATAGCAGCCTACTCAACACTCTTGGCAAAATATGTAATGGGATGTTTAGGTAAGACAACTTTGTGTCTCCAACATCCACCAGAGTTAAGTCTGATTGTAGACAATCGAAATTTGAATTGTCAATTAAGATTTTACACTATGAAGGCAATCTGATAGCATATAGAAGTTTTACCTCTTCTAAGAGACCTCGACTCATTAATAGTATTCATATCTTAATGTAGAGCGACCCTTCAGCCTCGATTCCTAAAATACTTTTTCTATAACCACATTTGATTGTACCTAACAACACTGGTGATTCAACTCATATCAGAATAACGACACTACATATTCTTATGTGCTAACATGCAATTCTACTAGGACATGGTATGGATACCTAAGTTAATCCAACCATTATCACACATATACGCTTTAGGGGGTTGCCTCGTTAGGGTTGCATCACTATTCGTACACTATAAACATGCTTTGTGCCGTTTATGAAATTGATCTCATGCTCTCTATGAATTCATGTTTTATCAAATTTCTCATTTTTTATCTTAACCATTAAAATGAACTCCTAATAAAAATTATTCTCTTCTCAAAGTCTTTTTTTCTAATTGTAGGTCACTCTCAATTTCACTGTAACAAAAATGGAAAATCATTTTTTATCAAAATAACTAAATTGAAATGATAAAGATTCTATTGCGCATCAAAGAAAATCAAGTTGGAGTTCTAAAAGATATTACCATCTAATCATTCCAAGAGATGTACCTAACTGTATTATCACATTGTGCCGTGCACCCCTAAATTTCATGGCTGAAATAGCCAGAGTACCTGCCTACTAGCCTAAATATCGTTTATTATAACAGACCCCATCCATTGGCATAATAGACAGAGGGGGAGTTTGGCATTGCTATGCACAAATTCCAAGACATCAAAAAGACACTTACCAAAAGTCGGGAGAAACAAGGTTCTTGCAGATATAGAATTTTGCTGCCCTTGGAGTTTGTGCACCTCAGTCCCAAATTGATAATTTCATTTTCCTTTAGGGTGTGTCATGATAGTCATTAGCTAAATGCAAGAATTAGCAACACTCAACACCCAATCACATGCAAAGATTCAATGAGCTCCTGATGCAAACCTGTTGAATGAAAATATTGATATGAATTGCAAACCCTCCAATATAAGGTTCAACCATCAATGGTGCTAAATAAGAGAACATGATGTTGAAAAAACTACAATACACAAAAACTCAAGTCCAATCACTGTCCAAAGAAGAATTTTCAATTAACAAAACTACAACGGGTAGAAGCGGCTAGAGCTTGACTCGCTGAGACCCAATTCTTTTATAGATAAGCCAGGGTAGGCAGGGCTCGAGATAATCTCGCTGGCCCTTGCATTTGGTCTATTAAGTGAAAGTCCGGTTTGAGATATACTCGCTGACAGAGGTTGGATTAAGAGAGTTGTATAGGGGATCAACTCCCATATATGTACTGTTTGAATATTATATGGGTGTGTAAGTACTCCAATTTATCCTTTTGTTGTTTATGATGTGATTTGTATGAAAACTATGAAGGTGTTGTATTCCACTCTTTAGGATGCATTAGCTTTAGATAGCTATAGAAATTGTACTTAAAATCGTTATTTTACTCTCTAAGTCGAACGCTTACTCCTATTCACCTTATTTTTCTAAGATGTAGGAGATTTCTTATTGAGTTTTAACCTGCCTTTCTCCTTCGCAGGTCATTTAGTAATATCTGTTATATTTTGTATAACTTTACTAAATTCTAGTACTCTGCATGTATTTGAAATATTTTATTTTATTTGGGTCTATAATATAATGCCATGTTGGATCTATAAATCTATTAAATACATATATGATTGGGTTGAATGAGGGAGCTGAGCTCCCATTTGAATTAATATTGTTATGAGGATGTGGAGGGTGAGCTAAGCTCCCCAAATTGTTATATATATTGTGCTTATAGGTCGGCTGAGTCAAAAACTCCCTGTTGGATGATCCATGTTGTGGCCGGACTCTGTCCGGTTGATTTCTTGAAAATTGAGCTCAATATGGGCCTTAGGATTGGGTTAAGAAATAGTTAGGCTTATTACGAGTCTCGAGGGCTTTAGGCTACCTCAGGTCCTAGTGCCGATCCGGCTCATAGGTTGGATCGTGACAATAGTATTGTGATTTTGATGGCCACGACCATGAGAACTTCAGTTGGTGCATTAATTTGAAGAACTTGATTGCTTATTTGCTAGGTGGGCCATAGGGGGAACATTGGAATCTAGGGTAAGAGAGTCCATTTTTAGCTGAATTTCTTCATTTAAAAGCAATGCATATAAATCGTCATATGTTATTGATGAATTCCTTGCTTCTATGGCTTTAGTAAATGGCCAATAGGCGGGACCAAGACCCTCAAGTATGTCACCTATCAACAATTCTTCAGAAATTGGACTTTGTAAGGCTGCCAATTGATCAACTATAATTTTAGCCCGTTGCGTGTATGTGACTATTGAATCAGTCGCTTTGTTTAGGTGCTTAAGTTGCTTTGGTAGTTGTTGCACTTATGTCCTTTTACTCGATGCAAAAATGGTGGCCAATTTGTCGAATATTGCTCTTATCGTGGTTGACCCAATTATTTGAGGCAGTATAGGTTCTAAAATAACCAGCTCAATATGAGCTGATCTGACGAAACTAAGAGATGTATTCTAGATTAGTAGATCCATCTTCAAGCGTTTGAATGGGTATGGAAACGGGACCCAACACATGATGTGCAAGATTATAACGGTGAAGTAGCGACATTATTTGAGCATGCCATAGGAGATAGTTGGTGGCTATGAGCTTGATGGATAGGAATTGGGTGGCATTTGGTAGTGAGGCAGTGGAGTTTTGAGGAAAATAGTTTGAGATTATAGAAGAACTTGAGACAAGAGCTTGGGAGGTTTGGGAAGACATTGCCGTTAGGCTTAATCACAGCTTTGATACCATGTAAATGTTCTATGCACAAAAACAGGGTTGGATATTATTGATATGAATAAGTGACATATATACAGATACAAGTCCAAGAGGTAAGTATAGTATAACTACAAGCAAGGATCAGATGACTACGTTACCTTGCTAATAAATAAGATATACGCTATGTACATGATATAAATCATCAGAATCATGGTGCTGAACCATTTTCATTGTCAGAATTTTTCATATCATCCTTACAATTTTGGTGAATTTGAATATACCTAAGGATTCATTTATAATAAAAGGCACACCAACTCTATCAAATTTTCAGTTGTTTGTATTATTTATTTCTTTTAATTGTAAATTATTATTTCATCCTTGAATCATGTCAAAATAAACACATATATCTTTTGATTTTCAAAAATCAATCATTTAGTCGGCATATTTTAGCTTTGTCAAGCTAAAAGTCCCTCCATCCATATTTAAAGATAGTGTATTGTTTTCAGTTTGATAGTCAAAATATAAGAACTAAATCATTGATTCTTGAAAGCTGGGATATATATGTTTATTTTTACATAATTTAAGAATAAAAAAATAATTTTTTTTTGGATATTTTGATCATTTCTTATAAAATTGACAAAAAGTTAGATAGAGAAACCTTCAATTTAATAGAATCAAAATTTAAAATTTTTGTGTTAATTTTAACATATCCAGAGATGAAAAAGTAATTTACTTTCTTTTAATCGTTTACTTATAGGTTTTAAATTTATTTAGTTGACTTGGCCATTAACCTTCAATTTTTATCATGCGTTAAATATTAGAGTAAATTACTATTTAATTTATATATTTTAATACTAATTAGTTCTTATATATTTAATCGTTTAGTCATTTCGTTAATTTTTTCGTTAGTCAATGCTAATCAAATTACTATTTAGTCCCTCTATTTTAATGAAACTAATTAGTTAGTTATTATATTTTGAAAAAATACAGTAGTTAGTATATATAATTTGATTTTATTAACTATTTAGTCACATAATTATTTTTTAACCTAAAATACCCTAATTCTCTCCCCCATATATCTTTCATTCCCTCTTTTTTTTTTTCTCTCTCTCTTTCTCCATGTTTCTTTTCTTCCATACCCATACCCTTTTTCCCCTTATTCTCTATTTGATAAAAATAGTGCAATTAAGTTGTCTGTGAAAAAATGTTAATCAATTTTCCTAAATCTCTAAGTAATCAAGGAAAATTTTTTGCTAGACTTGAACAATTTAAAAAAAAAAAAACGTAAATTCAAATTTAGTTTCTACATAGCAAAATTTCTATTTTTATCCAATAATATTTATTTTTTAAAATATATGGATCAACTAATTAGTTCTACTAAAATAGAAAAACTAAATAGTAATATTTTTTATAATACAGAAATCAACTAATTAATTTTCTTAAAATAGATGAATTAAATAATAATTTGACTATCATTGTTTAATAGAAAATTTAATAGAGGGATTAAATAGTTTAACAAAATCAAAATATATAAACTAAATAATATATTTTTAAAAAATAAATACTAAACAATTAATTTCATTAAAAAGCAAAAATTAAATGATAATGTTTCCTAAATACTAAGTACACCTACAAATATTTATTTATAAACTAAAAGTTGTTTCAAAGAAAGCATTATATTTTCTTGTAAAATTCCTGTCTACACATTATGATGGACCAGTCACATGTAAGTGACATCAATTACTCCATCTGCAGGACCAACGAATAGAAGCATGCAAGTAATGCATAATGCACAGTGCACCTGGTGTTTAAAAATTACTCCATCATAGATCTGCTTGGCACAGTAGAAGGAATTATTCTAATTTCTAAATATTTATTTCTTTAACAAAAACTCCAACAGCCACAAAATGCATGTTAGATAAATAGTGACAAATTGCAATAAAATTTAATGAAATATATTTCAGTTCATCATTCATGCTTTTTTTTTTTTTATTCCAATACAGTCTCATCAAATATGTACTAAAGTTCACCTGCAGCAACCTGGTGCTTTTATCATAGTTCATTTAAAATCATTCCTCCTCAACCCACAAAAATCATCATGAGATGCAAAACAAAAAGCTCAGAGGATTAAGATCCTTCCATGTTGTTGTTTTACACATGATCTATCTGGTTTGCATAATTTCGATAGCTAAATTCAAATCGAGCAACGGGAATTTTATCATTTAACACAACCAACCCATTTCTTGCAAGCACAATTTTTCTTTCTTTACAAATTTGAATTGCTCATTTTCAAATGACTTAATGACGTAAAGAGATCACACGACTAGTGCTGTTCAATGAAACCGACCGGCACCAACAAAAATCAACAAATCAGGTTGTATACAATATTGGATCGGCTTAAAATATTTAATTCAAATATTCTCATTCTTTAGTCAATTTGAAGAATTAACCGATGAATATCCGATTCTAACATTCTATGCCCTAATTTTTATCAACTCCACTGTAATATCACATCCTCAAGAAAATCTCACTAAGCTGCACAAATGTAGCAAACCTCCAAAGACTTCAATTCTCCATAGCAAAAAAATAAAAATAATTTCTTACAGAATTTAAAAACATTGCACAGTGTCAAACAAGAAAGAGAAGGGTTCAAATTCAACATTTAAGGATGAAAAAAAAAAAGGTTCATATTCAAGGAAGAAGTAAACTTAAGGATTTGCGGCCAATCGGACTATCAAAGGAAGTAGATCAGCTGCTTATTCTAATGTTAGACCAAAAGGCTCAAATGACCAACTTGTTTGCCCATGACAGACTCAAACATCAATACTGCATGGAGACCGCGAGGACCCAAAATCAGCACATCGCATCGCCACAACAGATTGCAACATCAGCACATAGCCAGAACCCAACTGGAAACAAATATTTCTTGGCACATCTCAGATGAATTGCAACATCACAACATCGGCACATCGATTTCTGCCTCAATTATAACCCAAGCCCCTTACTCGTTTCATGTCTGCCTCCACCATGTCCATGGGTTTAGAACTGAAGAACAAATTCGAGGCTTGAAGAAATGGGAAGAAAAAAATTTACCAACAGGAAGAGTGAATTCCAGGGTTGAAGAAATGGGAAGAAATGTGAACAAAAATGTGAGGAAGAAAAAAAGAAAGACATGGATAGTAGATGAATTGAAGAAGAAAGAGAATTAGAGGTCCGGGATTTTATTAGCCTCCCAAATAAAGCACTGTCCCTTCTACTGCACAATATATAAATAGTTTATAAGAAAATATATATATAAAAAAAAAAAATCAATTCACAACAAGCCTCTGGCCTCATAAACATTTTCCTATCCAAAATAAAACTCACCAGACCAATCCAATCTAACAGATTTTTGCCACCAGGTTACATTACAAGATTAGACTAATTGATGTAAATTGGATTGGATTCGTTTGTAGCCAATTTTAACCCAAACCGACCCATGAACTGCCTACACATGACGATGTGCAAAACGACTAACCTATTGCAAAAAAACTTTCAAATCTTCCCACCAAAGCAATATCATAAAATTCAGCCAAGCCTACCCAATTAATGATATCAAGGTATCTCTCACCAAAAAAAAAAAAAAAGGAAAGATAACACAGGTAAATTTTATATGTGAAAATTAAACATTAAACTACATCAAACAAGAACATTAAAAGGAAAGAAAAAGAAATAGAAAATTTCCACAAATAATTATATACTTCATTGATTTTTATTTAGCATCCAAAAGAATCTTAATCGGTTATATCGAAACAAAGCTTAGCCTCATCCCAAGGACCATTTATCTCAAACTTGTATTCCTGAATTTTAATGAGCCAATACGGACACACCACACTTACAAAGATAATTATAGCCAACAACAACACAAAAAGCAACTCGTGCAACATATAAACAAAAGCCAAGGTAACAACCATCAACCCAAAAGAAAACACAAGATGAAAGTGGAAGGAGTATTTCTTTATGCAGTAAGTAACAAACGGAGCAAAAAGAAAGACTTGCAAGGAAAACAACATTATGGCAAAGACATGTAGCCTTGATGGAAGGCGAGATGCAATAAAAACAGAGGCAACAACAGAAGCATTTAAAGAGACACAACTAGTCAAGTTTGGACTTTTTAGAGCCCCAGGAGCTCTTATTGTCGATCCTGAATAGTCATGCAGGAAAAGATGAAGTACTATAAGTGAAACAGTTACAGCCCAGATGGAATCTGAACTTATGGACCTTGTGAGAGTATGATAAATAGGAGCCAACACATATAACCCCGTTGTAAAAAAAGAGACATTGAGGATATAATGGAAAAGAAGATTGAGAGAAAGCATTTCTTTGGTTAAAAGCAGAACAATGAAACCTGATCCAAGAAGGCTTACATCAAGAAGTAAGAGGGAATTTTCACTAAGGATAGATTGCAGGGTGTAGGTCCAAACCAAGCCGACGAGTGCAACAATGCACAGATACTGAGAGATGGAAACCGAGTCTTGCATCACCTTCAGCAGGTCCCGTTTAACAACGCTAGCATTCATAACCAGATCTTCAAGAAAAGAATCATCAGTGTGATTGTCATCAAAACCAGGTTGCATCCCTCCATATGCCACTTTTCTCCATCTAGGATGAGAAGGAGATGAGATCTCACTATTGTTGAAATCCGTCGCCATTCAACTTCACTACTGAGTGTCTGTCCAAGCAACACTTAAATTTCAAGATAATAAACAAAAGAAAATTAATTTTGCTCTCTCCACCAGCATTGAATCTTGTCAGATGATTTGTACAATTCCAAAAAACTGTTGTATGGAAGCCAATACAGATGATAGTTGTTACATAGAAAGAAAGAGAGCAAAAGAAGAACAAGCTATAAATACATGAAACAGGTAATGAAAATATACAAAGAGATAATAGATAAAATCAAATTGACACTAATGATAAAACCCATCCACTGCACTATAGAATTCCTCAATCCCCATCCACAAGTACTGCAGTCAGTGGGTAGCATACTTGCGAAATTTAAGCCATCCAAATTTGTTGAAACCCCTACTATCTAAATCTGTCCCAAACCTAACTAGAAATCACCCTTTGAGATCCATACCCATTACAAATCTGATTAATACTACCCACATACTACTCAAACCCTCTTATTTTCTTATCTTTTGCTTTTTCTTTTTCCTTTTTTTTTTCCAATAAATTTATTTAAGCTCAACACAAATGGGTTGGATACCTGAACCCATAATAGGACAAAAAATATTCATATAAAAGGTCAAAAGACATAAAGACCATAAAATCAAATAATCATTCATTTTTCTAATTATAACTAAACTATAACACACTAATATATAAATACACCAAATGGATCACCATAGAAATGCATACAATCATCATTTCTAAATATAATTACACTACAAACATAAACAAATAATGAACTAAACTGAATATTTACACAGAAATACACATTTGAAAATTAAAAATCTAGTCTAATAGTCATAAAAAAAAATGATTTGAAATCAAGCAAGAAAAAAGTTTTAGCACTGAACATAAGCTCGATGCTTGGCTGAAATTGACAGTAACATAAGTGCATGAATGAGAGAGAGGAAAGAAATTGATGAGAAGGAAAGAAACTGTACTCGGATTCAGGTTGATAACCGCGACTGTTGCTCACTTGCTCGACTCAGCTCTGAACTGTTCCAAAACTCTAAAAAATCAACAAACATATTCTAAACAAAGTACAACACAATAATCTCATGAAAGAAATTCATAAAACAAATCAATTCTAGATATAATAACATTCTAATTGAAAAGTCTTAAAAGCTCAACAAAATTTTTACAATTAAAATCAAATAAAAACTACCCACCATTTCTAATTCAAAAGACTCAAACATTCAACAAAGTTTTCATAACTAAAACTAAACAGAAACAAGAAGTTAAAAGATAAAATTATTTTAAACATAATAACAAGTTCATCACAAAATTCCCCAAACAAAAGACATTACAAATAATCTACCTTAAGAAGCCCTCATCTTTATAGATCCAAATGGCAAATCTAGGATGCACGGAAACGGGAGGCGGGAGCGTTTCCCCGTTCTGGAAACGTTTCCTTGCCGGAAACGTTAGTACACGGCGAGGAAACGTCTCCGGGCTGTTTCCGTAATTCCTTGAAATCGGAAACGCGTTTCCTTCGCCGGACACGCGTTTCTTTAAAGAAAAAAACAAAAAAAATCGCACCTCCAGGAAGAAAGGAGAAGGCAAAGAACGAAGAAGAAGAAGAAGAAGAAGAAGAGAAGGAGGAGGAGTACCTGGTGGGTCAGCGTGCCGGCGATGGGAGGTGACTGGTCTATGCTTCCTCCCCATCCGATGCTCTGCCAATCAGCCTCCCTTCCCCGATGGCGCTGCTCCTTCTCTGCTCCCTGCCCTAATCCTGATACCCACGTTATTTCCGATTTGAAAACTTTTTTTTTTTTACTCATTATTATTTTTATTTATTCAATTTTTATGCATTAAAACTTGACCCTTTATTTTTTGTATTTTAACATTAATTTTATTATTCAATATATTTATTATTTCAATTATTTATAATTATAAATATATAAATAATCTAATTAATTAATCAAGTAATAAATTTTATTATCTATTTTTTTTAATATTTAAATTTGTTATAACTAGGACTTTCAAATTCATAAATATACACACATATATGTATATATGTTATTTATTTATAAATATACTCTTATATTTTTTTATATTTACGCATTTTTCCATATTTTTGTTTCTCAAATCTTTTAAAATGTCATTTCTCCTTGTCCGTTTCTGCGTTTCCCCGTGTCTGCATTTCCGTTTCTATGCTACACAGATGGCAAACATGATTTCAACTCAGAAAATCAATGAAGTCACTAATTTTCGGACTTTAATATTCTAAAATGGCATTGAAAATCTCACAAATTCTAAATTTCAAACAAAACTATCTGAAAGTCTCTCAAAATCTGAGACAAAAGATTGGTTCTTTGAATATTCAAGTAATTTTTGCTTTACTATTTCTACAAAACAATAAAGATGTCAAATAGCATTCAACCTCTGAACGACCCATCTAAAATAGGATGCCTTTTAGGGCTCTATGCTTTTCTAAGCATACAAACAGAGAATACATACAAAATTTTTTGAGAAAAAAAATTCGAAAAATAATTTTTAAAAAAATAATAATGATGTGAAAAGCTACTTTATTTCATATAATAACAATAACAGCTGATACATTCAACCATGGGAAACAACCGTGGCTTCAAAGTGGAGGCAATGGTGATCAATAATTGCAGTTTGCAAGATAGTGTCAAGAACGTGATATTGATTCAGGGGTTAGGGTGGTCTGTGTTGAACGGAAATGTTAAATCAAATGAGTTCAAAATGACAAAGTTTAGCCTAAACACAAGATAATATTTAGGTTCCACGGTCTGCGCCAAAAAGAATATTATTTTAAATTATTTTTAATATCTAAATATACCAAGCTGGCTGGAGCCCCTCATTAGAATAATCCTAGTAAAAATCATGCAATGCCAATAGTCGAAGTCATCAGAACCAATAGCTTCATATAGATGCTTTTGTTCTAGGGACCCTATTCCTTTTCAAGACTTTGATTGACAACACTTTTGATAGCTTTTTGTTGTTCAACTTCCATTGAATCTTGAGAATCTTGCCAGAGTGGATGATTGTGATTTGGTTCAAGAAGTGGTGCACTTGGTCCAAGCATAGGGGTAGGACTTGGTGTAGCTAAAAGCCAAATTTTAGATGGCTTGGCCTGCTCACTTTCCTAAGGCTTGTGTCCAAAAGAGGTGCAATTGATGACATGTCTCATAGGCTTGTAATTATTCATCACACAAAGGTGTGAGTGTAGTTCAATTCTTATGGCTGCCATCTGTTGATGGCTGGTGATAGTTCCCTCATATGTTTTCCATTCACAATGAGAATTTTGAGACCAAAGGATTCCCTCAGGATTTCTAAAAAATGGACAGTGTAGGATGAACAAGGAGCAAATCTTGTTTGCCTGTGCAGGAGCTATTTACCATACTCCATTGAGTTTAATAATTTTCTAGAGATAACATCTCCAAGAGGATATTAGAGAAAACCATTTAAGGAATTGCCCAAAAGGGATCTTTGATTATTACCATGTTGAGAAAGTCATAAAGACCAAGGACAAGTGCTTCAAATACAGTCACATAGAGAACTATCATACACCATAAGAACCAAATTCTTCAAGGATTAAGTCAGTATGGGGATTTAATGAAAAGCAAGTGAGAAAAGGGGTTTCAAGGAGAAACATGGAAGAAGATTCCTTAACGCCTCTGAGAATATTGATAAGGTTTTGAAAGTGGAATAGGTTATTTTTTTCATAAGTAAGGATTTGTGATAATGACGTGGATGGATCACATCTAGGAGGAAAACTATCAAATGGAGGAATTAGGAAGCTGGGAATGTTTGGGGATTTTTTTTTTTTTTTTTTTTTTTGAGGAACTTGCCATGAAGATTAGAGGAACATAGTGGATGGTGGAGATAAGGTGGATGGTTTGTGGTTTAGTCAGGAGATCAAGAATGAGATTGTGCTTTCCTTTGATATGTTGGACTGTGTATTTATACTTGGAGAATAAATCTTTCAGTCTTAGCAATTAAGGTTCGGGAAGGCTCTTGTTTTTAAAATCAAGAATCCTAGGAAAGGACGAATTATCCATTATGATAAGAAAATAGTGACTTATGAGGTGAAATTCAAACTTTTTAATGCCATTTTTAATGGCTAAGATCTCCTTGTAGATAGTGCGATAATGCTTTTCAGAATTTTTGAATTGTCCACCAATATGTCCATAGATGTGTTTTTTCCCATCAATTTCTTCAATTAGAATAACTCCCTAATATTCATCATCGGCATTAGTCTGAATAATCATTTTCCCTGTGCTGAGAATCTTTAAAGGAGATGGATTTTGAGCTATCTGTTTGAGTGTTTGGACAGCTGTTGTTTGCTCAATATCCTAAGGAGGGGCCTGTTTCTTAGCATCTTAGAAAGCTAGTTGGTGTGCTTTGAAACATGAGGAATAAAGTTCCATAAATAATTGATGAAACCAAGAAACTGCTAGATTTGCTTTATTGTCAGGTTCTTATCTGGAAACTTTAGCAATTCTTGAGTAATTTTAGCAATTATTGAGCAATGTGTGGACTTGACTGATATTTGCCATTTTTGAACTTCATACCTAAGAATTCTATGTCGGACTGGGCTATAAGACTCTTTTTTTCTAAAAGTATTATTCCATAATGGTGGACAAAGGACTGGAATTAGGCTAATAGCTCCTTATGGGCCTAAACATCTTTTGAAAAGAGGAAGAGATCATCAATATAGATAAGTGTACTGTGTAGAATTGGCTTAAATATTTGAACCATGGCCTTTTGGAAGAGCAATGGTGTCATATCGAGTCCAAATGGCATAACTGTCTATTGGTACTGGACACTTGAGATACAAAATGCTATTTTAGGCTTGTCTACAGGATTAATTCTAGTTACCGAAATTCTACTTTTAAGTCAAACTTTGAAAATATGTGAGCTTCATGAAAGTGAGTGAACAAATAGCTAATTTTTGGAAGTAGAAATTTATCATCTTGAAGAAAATGAAACAAAAGGAGCGAATTTCACAAGAGATCGAAAAAAAAAAAAGCTTTCCACCTTTTCTTCCTTTGTACTTTTGAACATTTCCTTAGGAAAGGAATATAACACTAAACAAAGATCATAATCGAGATAGGAATATTTCCAGTTTCAATTAACTGCGAGTCATTTTTCCTTGGTACCTCCTCCTAAAACGCAGCATTCTCAAATCTTTCTCTCATCAAAGAGTTTCCAGAATTTGATACGTGTTGTTTGAGTAAAAGGTTGAGCTATTGGGTTTTAGCTATCAGTTAGAGAGTTGTTAAGCTGTTAGTTAGCTAGATAGAGGCAGTTATTACTTATTTGTATATAAATCTCTAATTGTAGGAGATCATTAGTGTATTGATTGAATGAAACAACTCTTCTCTCTTAATTCTTCTCTCTCTTGTCTAAGTATTCTTCTTCTATTCTCTCTCTTTTCTATTAGAATTGCATCAATGGTATCAGAGCTGGTTGATTCTTGGCCATGGTGAAATTATGAGTTCTGATCTTTTTTTTCCTTTCTCTTTTATTGTCATTCTCCCTATTCTTCCTTTTTCTTCTGATTCTACCCCATTTCTTCTCAATTTCTCCCTAATTCTTCTCAAATTCTTCTTCCTTTATTGAAATCTTGAATTTAATTCTTCCTTCTTGTTAGCATAATTACAGCAATTAGCATGATTATAGGAGATTTGTGTAGCATAATTACAGCAATTATTATTCTTGTCTAAATTAGTTCATATTCTCATGTATAAATAGATGTAATATCTCTGTAAATGAAACACAGACAAATATACAATCCTTTCTTTCATTACTTGTATTCTTTCTTCTAACATGGTATCAGAGCCATAAAACTTTTATTTCTAGTTTTTTGGGTCTCTCTACTCTCTCTACAACCTGTTCTGGTTCATTCTTTCATACCTATTATTATACCATTTTTTTTACCTCATCTTGTTATCAATGGAGAAATCTGATATTTCAAAACCTATTGCAACAGTTCTGACTGGTTCCAACTATAATCTTTGGGTTCAAGGAATGAAAAGTTTTTTGATAGGTCGCAAGCTTTGGTGTATTGTTACCGGAGATATCACTACGCCGACAAGAGAGAACGATGAAACTGATGCAAAATTTACTGACCATCTTGAGGATTGGGATAGTAAAAATCATCAGATCATCACCTGGTTTGGCAATACCTCTGTCTCATCCATCCACATCCAGTTTGCTAATTATGACTCTGCAAAAGAAATCTGGGATTTTTTGGCTAATCGATATCAGACCACTGGACTTGCCCACTATTATCAGTTGTGGACTACTCTTCATAATCTGAAACAAGAAGCAGGTCAATCTGTGAATGATTTTCTTGCCCAAGTCCAACCTATTTGGAATCAAATATCTCAGGCCAAAATCAGTGAAGATCATCTTCATCTCATTCAAGTTCTAATGGCTCTTCGATCAGAATATGAGGCCGTTCAAGCGTCCCTGCTACATCGAAATCCACTCCCATCATTGGAAACTGCTATTCAAGAGATTATTTTTGAAGAGACTCGTCTCGGTTTGGATAAAACTCCTCAATTTGAAGCTGCTCTTGCAACTACTCGATCCTCACATCAGAAATCTGGCAATCAACTCTGTAAGAATTGTAATCAAATTGGTCATGCTTTTGCATATTGTCCTACTATAGAATGCAAATATTGTCATGGTTACGGTCATATTCTTGAACATTGTCCCACACGTCCTCCAAGACCAAAAGGAGGGCATTCTAAATTCAAGAATGTCTCAAAGCCTGGATCTTCCTCTGTCACTGCTATTGCTCGACATCTCTTTGCTATCACCATGAGTGATCTTGAGGCACTATTCAAACAGGTTATCTCTTCTAATTCTCCTGCTGCCATGTCTGCCACTCTGGGTAATTCTTATTGGCTTTTTGACTCTGCATGTTGTAATCATATGACCACTAATCTTAAATTCTTGTCTTCTGCAAAACCTGTATCTTCCTTACCACCAATCCATCGCAAATGGTACTAAAATGAACATCACACATCTTGGTCATGTGTCTACCTCAAATCTTCATCTCACGACACCTATTATATCCCTAATTTGGCACTCAATCTTATTTCTGTTGGTCAGTTGTGTGAAAAAGGACTAAATGTTATTTTTTCTCACCATGGTGTCCAGGTACAGGATCCACAAACGGGACAGATTCTTGGGGAGGGTCGCAGAGTGGGTCGATTATTTGAGCTTACATCTTTACATCTTCCTCAGAGATTTGTGTCTGCAGCTACAATCCCTAATTCCTCCATTCACCAATGGCATCTTCATCTTGGTCATGCTTCTACCAGTAAAATTCAACCTTTAATTTCTCGTGGATTATTAGGATCTACTAAGTTTGAGTCATTGAATTGTTTAAATTGTCAGCTTGCAAAACAACCTGCATTATCTTTTTCTCATAATAATACTACTTCAGACACTCCTTTTGGTTTAATTCATTCTGACATTTGGGGTCCTTCTCCTATTTCTTCAATAAATGGTTTTCGTTATTTTGTAATATTTATTGATGATTATTCTCGGTTTACTTGGATATATTTTTTGAAACATCGATCTGAGTTATCACAAATTTACATCACATTTGCAAAAATGATTAAAACTCAGTTCTCTTGTGACATTAAAATTCTCCGAACAGACAATGCCATGGAATATCGGGATTCTTCTTTACTTCAGTTTCTTAGTCAACAAGGCACCGTTGTTCAACGTTCTTGTCCTCACACCTCTCAACAGAATGGGCGAGCCGAACGCAAGCATCGCCATATTCTTGATTCTGTACGTACTCTTCTTCTTTCTGCCTCATGTCCAGAAAAATTTTGGGGAGAAGCAGCTCTTCATGCTGTTTATACTATTAATCGTCTTCCTACCTTGGTTCTTCATAATTTATCTCCTTTTGAAAAGTTGTTTGGATAACCTCCTGACTATTCCATCCTTAAACCTTTTGGATGTGTTTCTTTTGTTCTTTTACAACCTCATGAACATACCAAATTAGAACCCCGTGCTCGTCTATGTTGTTTTCTTGGTTATGGCATTGAACACAAAGGGTATCGTTGTTGGGATCCTGTTTCTAATAAGTTACGCATCTCTCATCATGTTACCTTTTGGGAAAATACTATGTTCTCTTCTTTTTCCAAATTTCATCACTCTGTCAATACTGACTCTTTATTTTTCACTGACTCCTCCAAAGAGCTGTTTTCCAGTCCTGATCCAGGTGATTGTGATGTGCTCAATATTAGCCCAACTACACCGCCTCGTTGAATCGGCACGATTGTTGATCCGATGCACACTGCATCTCCTCCTAGCACTACTCTTCGTCGTTCTACCCGTGTAAGAGAAACTCCTCATTATCTTTCTGATTTTCATTGTTACTCTACTATTGCAACCCTTCATGAGCCTCATTCTTATCGTGAGGCAAATCGACCCTCTTTGGCGACAAGCTATGACCGATTTAACTTCGGCTTTAGAAAACTCATACTTGGGATTTAGTTGATCTTCCACCAAACAAGACCCCTAATGGTTGCAAATGGATTTACAAAATCAAGACCCGTTCTGATGGAACTATTGAACGCTACAAAGCTCGCTTAGTAGCTAAAGGGTACACTCAAGAGTATGGTATCGACTATGAAGAAACTTTTGCTCCAGTGGCCCGATTAATATCTATTCAGATCTCTTAGCTATTCTGCAGTTCGTAAATGGAAACTTTTCGGATGGATGTCAAAAATGCTTTTCTTCATGGTGATTTAATGTAAGAGGTTTATATGCATCCTCCTCCGGTTATCATTCTCCTCATAAGGTTTGCAAACTTCACGAGCCTTATATGGATTAGAACAAGCTCCCAGGGCCTGGTTTGCCAAATTTAGTTCCACTCTTGCTCAACTTGGTTTTCTCTCTAGTCCACATGATTCTGCATTATTCACTCACCGAACTGACAGTGGTATTGTTCTTCTGTTGCTTTATGTTGATGATATGATAATAACAGGAGATGATTCATCTGGTATTTTAGAGTTACAACATTATCTCAATCAACATTTTGAAATGAAAGACCTGGGTTCTCTCAGCTATTTTTTGGGTCTTGAAGTTTCTCAAAACTCTGATGGCTATTATCTATCTCAAGCCAAGTATGCATCCGACTTACTTTCTCGAGCAGGCATCACTGATAGCAAAACAGTATCAACCCCATTGGAGCTCAATTGCAAACTCACACCTCTTGATGGCACTCCTCTTGATGATCCTACTTTATATCGACAGCTTGTCGGGAGCCTTATTTATCTCACAGTTACTCGACTTGATATTTCCTATGCTGTTCATCTGGTCAGCCAGTTTATGTCTGCTCCTCGCTCAACTCATTTCTCTGCAGTACTTCGAATCCTTCGTTATATCAAAGGCACTCTTTTTCATGGTTTGCACTTTTCTGCTACCTCTTTCCTAGTATTATCCGCTACTCGATCTCGATTGGGTGATCGGCTGATCGTCGCTCTACAACTGGTTATTGTTTCTTCTTGGGTAATTCTCTTATATCTTGGCGTAGCAAAAAGCAAACTGTTGTTGCACGTTCTAGCACAGAATCTGAATATCGTGCTCTTGCTGATGCTACATCTGAATTACTTTGGTTACGGTGGTTATTAACTGATTTGGGTGTCACTCATTCTTCTGCCACAATGCTTCATTGAGATAATAGAAGTGCCATACAGATTTTTCATAATGATGTATTTCATGAGCATACCAAACACATCGAAATTGATTGTCATTTTGTACATCATCATGTTGCTTATGGCACCATATGTTTGATTCCTGTCTCCTCTGTCAGTCAAACCGCTGATATATTCACCAAAACGCATCCTCCTGCTCGCTTTCAGGATCTCTTAAGCAAACTCAAGTTGGCACTTGTGCTACCACCTTGAGTTTGAGGGGGGGGTGTTAGCATAATTACAGCAATTAGCATGATTATAGGAGATTTGTGTAGTATAATTATAGCAATTAGCGTGATTATAGGAGATTTGTGTAGCATAATTACAGCAATTATTATTCTTGTCCAAATTAGTTCATATTCTCATGTATAAATAGATGTAATATCTCTGTAAATGAGACACAGACAAATATACAATCATTTCTTTCATTACTTGTATTCTTTCTTCTAACACTTCTTATGTTGCTTTATGGTTCCTTCTTCAACTATGTTCTTTAATTTCTCCTTTCCAGTATTTTAAGAAGCTTGTTTCTTGAAAGGGTTTCAATTTCTTGAAATTCTTCTCTGTTCTTGATCCTTCTTCAATATTTTCTTTTTCTCTTTTCTATTTTCTTTCTTCAATTTCTTTGGTTTCTGTAAAGTATCAACAGCAAGCCATGGAATTAGAAAAGATTATTCAAGGTATGCTTGAGATTATAGAAAGATGGGAAAAGAAAATAGAAATTTCTGAGAAGTCAGTTCAAGAAGAAACAAAATTTCAGGGTTTTGAGAATGGGAGCAATGGAGGTGAATTGGGATTACTAATTCAAGGAGGAAAAGTTCATGAAGGCCAAGCTGGAAAAACAGATCTCTGGCAATCAAAAACCAATGTTCATTTCTCAATCACAAAGACTATCTCAGAATTAAATAGAAGGAGAGAACAAGATCTTTCTCTTTGGCGTGAAGAAATGTACACAGTGGATCATATTTGCAACAAAGAGCCAATGTGGGTCACCATTATAAATGATGTTGAAGATGAAGAAGTCATTGTAGATTTTGAATTCAATGAAGAAGATGGGAAGAATGATGATGTTATTGATGATTTCACCAGATCCTATGAAGAGAAATAACAAATTCATGGAAGCTATGATGTTGTGACAAAAAGTGACGACGACAAAATTGTGGAAGATGGTGCTAATGCAGTTGTTCAGGTTGAGGATATTGAAATAGTTGAAGATGCTTTATTTGAATTAAAACAAGGACATGACATTGAGAAAAATGCCATAGTATTAAAATCTGAAGATGAACTTATGATGCCAAATTGTAGCAAAGGCTTTAACTTGGCTTCTACACAATTGCTCAGGGTCAATTTTTCTCATGATGAATTGTGTGCTACTGAAATTGGTTTTAATAAGCAAGATCCATTTGGTGCTTCTCTTCTGTTTGGTTTTATGCCTAAGATAGCTAGCTTATTGGCATGTGCCCAAAGAGGCTCTGTTGAAGCATTAGCTAAACATGTGGATGATGGCCATAAAGCTAGTTGTCCTTGGGAAGTTCCTTGCTGTGTTTCTTCCAATATTTTGGGTCTCCTGCAATTTCAGCTTCTCCCTACTATTGTTGCATCTATAGTTGAGCAAATGTGGGTCTCTCGGGGTCCAATGGTTGGTTGCAATTTTACTTTTGGAGAAAGAGATTTCATGTCTGAGGCCATAAAATGTGGTGGAAGTATTAGAGTTAGATATGGGAATAATTAAATTGGAGATGAAAAAAATGTTTAGACAAAATTTAATTGGACATTTGGAAATGATACAATGCAAGATGAAATTCTTCAAATTGCAAAGAAATTCAGTTTTAATTGGACATTTGAAAATGATAAAATGCAAGATGACGCAAGGTTACTCTTTAAATACCAATAAATTCTATTTCAGTTGAACTCTCTTTTCAGTTAGATTCAATGTGTTCTACAACTATTTGCATCTTCATGACCATGAGCTAGTTGCTACTCATTCTTTTATAGTGTCACGACCCATCCTATAGGCAGGACTGACACTAGGACCTGGGCCAGCCTAAAGCCCTCGAGGCTCGTAATAAGCCTAACTATTCTTTAACCCAACTATAAGGCCCATTTGGGCCCAATTTCAAGAATTCAACCGGACAGAGTCCGGCCATAAAATGGACCTTTCAACAGGGAGTTTTTTACTCACCCGACCTGTAAACATGATATATAATCAACTGGGGAGCTCAGCTCACCCTCCACATACTCAATGTCATAAAAATAAATGGGAGCTCAGCTCCCTCATCCAGTCCATCAAACATGTATATAATAATAAGTTTACGGGTCCAACATGATAATTATATTACAGACCCAAATCAAATAAATATTTCTAACACATGCAGAAATTCCAGAAGTTAATAGAATTGCACAAACATTAATAAACAACCTGCGAAGGAGAAAAGCAGGTTAACCACAACAAAAATCCTCCTGTAGCCTAAAAAATAATAAAAAGGAGTGAGCGTTCGACTCAGAGAGTAAAATATCAATTTTAACCATAATCTCTATAACTATCTAAAGCTAATGCACCCTGTAGAGTGAAATGCAACATCAGCAATATTTTCACATCATAACAGCAAAAAGGTAATTTGGAGTACTCACACACCCAGTAATGTTAAATCATAAATATATGGGAACTAATCCCCTATACAGCTCTCTTAAATCCAACCTGTGCCAGCGAAGAACTCAAGCCGGACTTTCGCTTAATAAACCAAATCGGGGTCCCAGCAAAGAACTCAAGCTATGTCTACCCGGAAGGACCGAGTCCCAGCGAATATCTCAAGCTGTGTCTATCCATCCTGTCCATAGCCAACACTATACCATACACACGCCAACGCACGCACACTGCTCCAAATTACCACAACAACATCCATGGCACTTTAACAGTTGTGAATGCAACATAAAACGTGCCTAGAGTTTAACTACATAGATATTTATATATAAGTGATGCATGGGCATGCTTGAACATATAATAATATCAAAATTATAATTAAAATTAATATTTTACTCACAGACTTGACAGCAGTCACTGCGGCAGCTGGGCTGAGGAAGAAGGCTTTCCCGGCTCACCTGACAATTTTATTACAATCATTTAATAAATTTGACTCAATACAAACTAAGAAAAAGACCAAAGACGTCCTAAGTCGTGTCGAAAATCTGGCAGAGTCTCCCCTATACCTAGGACCTACCTAACTTGCAAAAGGGCTCAAAACGCACTTCTATATTCACAAATCATACACTCACAACTCAATCATCTCACACAGCCCCTCCTGGGCCCATCCAAACAGTCATCAATCACAATATGTAAGTTTATAGTTTAGTCCTTATAATTGACCCTTTTCGCAACAACTACCCAAATAAGCTCTAAAAATTCTAAAACTTTACCCCGCGGTCCTTAGCAATATTACTAGGCTAATGCAAAAAGAATCATAATTTTCTGAGCTACTACAAATATTTTATGGATTTTTAATCCTATTTAAGCACTAGAAAATTACGAAAAAGCAAGGTTCGAGTTTACCTATACCGATTCCAATCTCGGGAACGCGCTCGGGGCATCTGACAATGGTGGGGTAGCCAAAATCCCGATCTAATTCCAAGAATTTTTTGATAGCCGATCTGTCTAGTTGAAAATTCACAGACCCGGACAACTATCGAATTTCCACGAATTGAAGATACCTACACGAAGCCCACAACACGGGGGTTAGTATAAAATTTTTACAGAAATTTTCTAAGCTCATTTAATGCTCGGAAAAACACTACAAAGTTCCGTGGGATCCACCGAAAAACGGTGTCGAAAAATTTTGAAATTTATATTGCCGCGAAGCTCTCGACGAGTGGAGCACTCTGGTACTCTCGGTTTTCTCGTGGGGTTCACAATTTGCGAGAAATCTTTCCCCAAAGTCAAAATGGACTAAAACTTCCCGGACTAAAATTGGACAAACCGCTCGATGGATATTGGTGTTCTTGGTATCTATGGAAAGCTCTCGAGGTGTAGATATTGTTTGACACAAGACCCGGCCCAATCGATAGCCGGATAGGCCGAATTTCGGTTGGAAAGTCGAAACGGCGAGCACGCTTCTGGTGGTCTTCGCGCGCTTTTTTCGGGCGCCTGGAGCATCGGCCGGCCGTGGGGAGGTGGTGGGGCGGCGCGCCGACGAGGTGGGGCGACTGGGGAGGCGGCGGCGAGGCCTTGGGGTGAGGGAGCAGAGAGAAAATGGGAAGGGAAGGAGGGGAGGTCGGGCGCGTGAGGGAGAAGAAAGAAGAAAAAGAAAAGGGCCGGTCCGATTCGATTGGTCTGATCGGGTCCAGTTCGATTCCTCCGATTCGATTCAGGATACAAAATTTTGAATTTTTACTATGCCTTGAGACCGAAAATGAGGCCCAAAAATTCCAAAAAAATTCTAGAAAACTCAGAAAAATTTGTAGACTCCAAATATATTTTTAGTTTTGTCACTTGGTCTTTAAATTAATTTTTAAAAATCATCAAAGTTTTGTATTTTCGGGAAATCAAACTCGATTTGGAAAATCCAAAAAATTTCAAATAATTTCCTAAAATTTAAATAAAATTAAAATATTAATATTACTCACAAAATAATAAATTTAAAAATTTGGGGTGTTACATATAGACTCTTCTTGGACATTTGTAGCAAAGTTATATTCCTTGAGGACAAGGAATCTTGAGGAAGGGAGTATTGATACGTGTTGTTTGAGTAAAAGGTTGAGCAGTTGGGTTTTAGCTATCAGTTAGAGAGTTGTTAAGCTGTTAGTTAGCTAGATAGAGGCGGTTATTACTTAAATGTATATAAACCTCTAATTGTAGGAGATCATTAATGTATCGATTGAATGAAACTACTCTTCTCTCTTAATTCTTCTGTCTCTTGTCTAAGTATTCTTCTTCTATTCTCTCTCTTTTCTATAGGAATTGCATCAGAATTCTACTAAAATCAAAAAAATAATCCAATAAAATGATCCAAAACAATAATCATGTTTGGCTATAAATGTGGAATTGATGTTTAAAAGATATGATCAACCCTTAAAAAAAGAAAAGAAAAGAAAAGAAAAACCTAGATCATACTAAACTCAAGTAATATCAATATCAATGTCGATCTTCATTTCATCGCAATAATCAAAGCAAATACAACAATTAAAGAACATAATTACAGAGACGAATACATAGAATCTATATGTAAATCAATAAGTACCTAGCGCAAGGATGAATGACAGGCTAAATGGGAAATTTCTATGAAGATATGGAACCCTAAATTCCTTTATCCTTTCCTAGAGATCAAAGGAAACAGAAAGATTGAGAAAGAAAAAAGAGAAAAATAATGGAATTGAGAGCTAATTATTGATGGATTAATTAAAAAAAAAAAAAGATGACTCTCCCTTTTACTTGGAGGTTGGAACCTGGAACCAATGACTTTCTTCGGTTTAGCTATGTGGTTACTTGTAACCGCTTTGTTGAACGGTGACATATTGCAACTCATAAAGAATATATATATATATATATATTAATTTTGATTTGCTAACTTTACATACATTTTAATTAATTTATTTATTTTCAATAAATCTTAATAGGAATATGAATGGATTTTATATTCCAATCCCATCTCTTTTTCCCTTTTTTTTTTTATCTGCCTATAGTAACTATTGCATTCCAGTGTAGGAGTGTGCAAACAGTCAATTCGGTTCTAAACCGAACCGAACAGATAAAATCGATTATCGAAAATCAAGAATTTTGAAGATCAAACCAAACTGATTACTAAGGGACAATCAAACTAAACTAAATCGATAAATATCAGTTCAATTCAATTTTAAACCAATCGAACTAAATTTTGTAAGACAAAATGTGAAATTTCAGTTTCAAATTCAATCCCACAACCACCAACAATTGCTAAACAGTAAAAGAAATCACAAAATAACAGAACAGAAATTGCAAAAACATAATAATCACAAAACAATCCCTTCATGATCTGTTGATAATCTGTAACTATGCAAAAGAATAAAATAATCCGCATGCAACCACAAACTCGAACAATAACATCCCTTCATGGGTCGCTCCACCTTCTCTTATGGTCAAATTTAGATGCAAGCAGCGTCGGTGAAACTTGAGAGTACCCAATAGCCATTAATGATTTGAGTGAAGAAGAAGAAGAAGAAGAGAAAATGAAGAAGAGATGAAAGAGGAGCTGGAGAAGGAAGGGATGTGAAGATGTATACTCTAGGCGAAGAGGAACCGATGAAGGTAAGTGGGTCAGGGATTGAGGGAGTGAGGGTCTCATTTGATCTGAGTGGTAAGCATGGCTCTATATATATATATATATATATATATATATATATATATATATGTATAGTACTTTTGGTTCGGTTCGTTTTTTTTTTTAATAAAAATAACCAAACTGATTAACTAAAATTATTAAAATTCATAAACTGAACCAACCGATTGAATTTTAAAACCAAATCAATTGAACCGAAATAACTTCGTTCGGTTCAATTTTTCGATTCAGGCCAAAAACTGCTCACCCTTGTTCCAATGTATGTAAGGCAAACATATAAACTTGGGCCTATTGCTTTCCAACGTAAACTTGGGCCTAGAATTATATATAGAGGAAGAGAACTTTGAGACTCATAGATCAAGCCCTGCAACAAGACAAGTCTAGTACACAAAAAATCAACCCACCCCTAGCCTAGGAACCTTACATTTTGTTTAGATGGAGTGAAGTAAGGTTTAGTAAAATAAGGTATGATAAGGTAAAGTATGGTAAGATAAAGTATGGTAAGGTAAAGTAAGGTAATAATTTGTTTTATGTTTGGGAGGAAGGTAACGTAAAGTAAGATAAATGAAATTTAGTAACATTGTTTTATTTAGAGGGAAAGTATTGGAAAGTAAAGTTAAATATGACTATTATAAATATATCATTTTTACAAAACAATTAATTTTAGATTTTTAGATATTAAAGAAGAATAATATAGGAATATAAAAATCTTAACCCCCTTAACCTACCGAATCGGTGAGTTGAAAAATGAAAGGATTTAGGGGATTTTCAACCTCCCAAATAACCACAAAAAAACCATCATTCTGCATATCATAACCATTTCTCTTGTATACCTTCATCCCAAATAACTTAAAAATCTCTTAAATCCTGACTTTACTTTATTTTACCCTCAAAACTCTTCCATCCAAGACAATAGAAAGGAGAAGACCACCGACACAATACAACACCATCGTTCATTTGTCGCACCTAGCTTGACCAACGATTGGGAAGATGGGAAGAAACATGTCATCAACCATAACTGAGGCTTCAAAAGATTTACTGCAATACCCCCTTACTCGATTTATAGTGTAGCTGAACAAAGGAATGTCACATTCTATGCCAAAGCATCTAATCTTATCCTATTCAATTGA
This sequence comes from Hevea brasiliensis, assembly GCF_030052815.1. NCBI lineage: Eukaryota > Viridiplantae > Streptophyta > Magnoliopsida > Malpighiales > Euphorbiaceae > Hevea > Hevea brasiliensis. Next base: position 14,932,742 of record NC_079503.1, on the reverse strand, counting down.
TGATCAATTTAATTTCATCATAATTTAATCAAGAAAATTTTTAAATGGAAAACTACAAGAGTTTTCCCGTATTTTTAATATTTTACCTGTTAAAGAATTGACCTGTTATAATTATCCATATTGGAGAACAAATCAGAAAGAAATTGAGGAAGAGAAGAAATGGTTGTATTTGAAGACAAGTCAGTGATGTCGATAAAATAGAGCTTCGTGTTTTCTCAAAGTAAACTTTCAAAATTGAATTAAGTATGTTAAATTATGGAATCTTTTTTTTATTTTTTATTTTATAAAAAAATTTCACTTTTTATTTTTTTTTATGAAAAATGGGAAAATTGTGCTTAATAGTAAATAATAAAATAATTATTGAATTAAAAAATTATTCATATTTTTCATAATTAAAAAAAAATTAAAATATATTTAAAAACTTATTTTATTTTAAAATTTTTTAATATGTGTTATTTATTTATTTTATAATAGTATGATTAATTTTTTTATAAAATTATCAAAAGTTATAATATGATATTTCTATAAAAGAAATTCAGTAAAAAAAAAACTTAAAGATATTTTCTAAATTTAAAAAAATTAAAAAACTATTTTTTTGGTTCTCCATTTAGAAAATTGACTTATGAGAACACAAAACTTTATTTTTTATTTTTTTTAGATTTTTTTTTAAACTACTTTAATTTTTCACAAGTGAATATACGTTATAATATTTTAATTATTAAATTAAATTAAATTACTATTTAAAAAAATTAAATGAAATAAAATTAAGTATATATATAAAAAGTGAAACTGACTTATAAATTACTATAATTAAATTGATTGTGCTAATGAGGTTTTAACCTAGAGTTTTTTCTTTTCTTTTTTTTTTATCAAAGATAAAAGTTTATTAGAAAGCCTGTAAAAAAGTAGGGGAATACAATTTTTTAAAAAATGCCTATAACCTTAAATAAATTAGTTATAGTTATGACCCATAAAAAAACACAAGCGTATAAATAATAAATAGGCCCAACTTAAATCCTCAATTCAAACTTAGAAACCCTAATAAGTAGAGATCATTCAACAGTCGCCGTCGTCGCATCGTTCGGGATCGCTCCGTTAAGTAACTTCTACCGGCATGAGGATGCTCGACAATCCGGTAAAAGATAAACAACCAAACTAGAACTCACAGCCATTTGGGTTGTATTCCACTATTGTATGTGCTATTAGGCTTATGAGTGACCATTCTAAGGTGTTCTTGTTCCAAAATTTAAGAAAAAATTCTTATATAAATCATTTCTCAAAATTATTTTATCTAAAAATATATTTTACAAATATAAAAATTATTATTTTACTTTAAAAATATATCATTTATTGTTTAATTTAATTAATATTTCTAAATTATCTTTTAATAATAAAAAATTACTATTTAATCAATATATTTTAATAATAAGTTACCTGATTCTTAAATTTTAAAAAATATATTATTTAGTTGTATTATGCTTTCATTAAACTGTTTAGTACTTCCGTCAATTTTTAATTAATTAACAAATTTTAATACCGGTCAAATTACTATTTACTCTTTCTATCTTAGTGCTTGTATTTTGAAAAATATTATTATTTAATTTTTTTATTTTAGTGACATTAAATAGTTTGTTCTTATATTTAAAAAAATAATATTTTGAAAAATATATATTCTTAAATGAAAAATGAAAATATTACTATACAAAAGTTTTTTTTTTTCAATTATGCAAGTGTTGTCATTCAATTTTTTGGATAATATTTTTATATTTTTTCTATTAAAAAATAATTTTCCTAAACTATTGCATTGATTATACGAAATATGGAGCAACTAATTAATTTTTTTTGCAGAAATCTTGCAATATTTTCTATCAAAAATTGAGAAATATAGAGAGAATGAAAGAAGAAAAGTATGGATGTAAATAAGAAAAAACATGAAGAGAGAAATAAAGGAGGACAAAAAAGAAATAAGGAGGAGAGAGTTAAAATACTCTGAGCATAAAAAAAAATATAATGACTAACTAATATATTTTTTAAAGTATAAAGATTTATTAATTAATTTTATTAAAATAAATAAATTAAATAATAATTTAATTAATATTAATTAAAAAAATTAACAAAAGAACTAAATAAAATGAAAAAAAAAAAAACCCTTTTCATAGCGGAAAGCAACGCTTTCTCATAAGCGTTATAATTGCATGTTCTCGTGATATGATTTTAATATTGCATTAAGTAATTAATAATGATTTATAATCTAAAAAAATATACAAGAAAGTCATTTTTTGACACAATATAAATATGTTTTTAATTTTGCAACTTGAAAAATAACTTCGAATTTCTTATAAACGAACGCGTTTTGTTGTTTTACAAAAATTGTTTCTTGAATTTTCTAAAACAGAAAATTGTTTTTTTTTTTTATCTTTAATAAATGAATATATTTCTCAATTTATCTAAAGAAAATAAATATTTCATTTTTCTTAAAAAAATTAAAGTTAAAATAAAAAATAATTTTATCAAAGTGAAATATAATATTGAACGTTTCATAGAAAATAAGTTATATATAATAGTTTTTTTATAAAAAAATAAAAATTATTTTTTTAAAATAATTTAATATTTTATTTAATTAAAATAATATACATTTAATACTAAAAAATATAAAAAAATATTTTTTCTAAAACAAATGTAACCTTAGAATATTAACTTTGTACAGAAACTTCATTAATATAAATAATTTAATTATAATTAATTTATATAGAATTTTACCGGTATAGTGTTTTTTACATCAATATTATGATTTTTTTAGATATAAAATTCTATTGATACTAATTATAGAATTTTAATTAAATAAAAAATTATCCATTTTGGAAAGCAATAGAATAATGCACGTGACAAAGGCATGGAGCCGAAGTAACATTATTCAGTGAAGCTGCTGAAGTGTGGATGAGGCAACCAAGGCCATAACAATGGCAATGGTTCTTCTCTGCTCACCGTCTCTTCTCCCACCTCATCATTTTCTCAGGTACTTTCCTTTCTCTTCCTATAGTCGGATATGGATTCCTCTTCATGCTTCGTTTTATGAAAGGTCTTGTATTTGGGATTGGGTTTGCAGGAATCAGAGTAGAACCTTGCTAAGCGAGAAGAAATGCAAGTTAAAAGAGAAGATACTGATTCGCTCATGTGCTTCTTCTTCTTCTTCTTCGAAACCCAATTCACTAGATGGGTTTTTCAGAAGGGATTTCGTGCTTTTTGGTCTATCTTCTTCCATATCTATTTTCTTTCCATCTTTGGGTAAGTTTAGGTTGATTGTTTTTGTTGTTTCTAAGCTAAATTGTGGATTTGTGATGATTTTATTTTTGTGGGTTCCAACCAAGGAGAATGATTATTATTTGTTATACCAATACAATTTCTTAGGGATTGAATTGAACAGAGAAGATAAGGAAAATGGTGAATTAAATGCCTCTTAATTGTGACTTGTGTGGCAAGGGCCAACCTTTGTAGGATTCTAATGAATATGCAATTTAGAAGTTCTGCTTTACTCCCTCTCATGGATTATAGTATCTCTCTTGCAGGGTCCCTTGCAGAGGAATATCTAAGAATGGACTCTTTGGTTGATGAAATAAATGCTTATACTTATTTATACCCAGTAGAGTTGCCATCTAAAAAGGTCATCTTTAAATGGTATGTTTTTTCCTTCCAAATTAAAGCTCTTCATTTGGATTTCTTTTAGTTGGGTTCATGAATTGGATAAAAATTTTCAACTTCCAATTCGTGGAGTTGTCATTGTATAGTTCACACTGAGAATGAACTGCTTCAGATGGATTTCTCCCTCTCTCTCTCTCTCTCTCTCTTCCTTGGGGAGGGACGTTCACAGTTCACTTGGAATTAACTTCAGGTTGACACGACACACCAGTTACTACTTCACATGGAATGGGATTTTTGAAGAAAGGGCATAGTTTTTTTGTTTCACAAGTGGAATACTGATGGAAGTAGGAACGCAAGAATAATTCCAGAAGAACAATTGGAAGAGAAATTGTATTAATAACCAAGAACAGTAAATAATACGAACAATATTTCTCAATTACAAAGCTTTGAAGGAATATCTTCTCACTACTTTCTGGAATACATAAATGAAAGAACATAACTAAGAAACTTCTATTTAGGCGGAGAATTTAATCCTCTTGCCCCAGGCAAGAATGCCAAAAACAATAACAGAATTCTTCACATCCTTTTCCTTCTTCCTGGTTCTATTTATAGATTATTTAACTTTTCAATCTATTAGAAGAATCTCCAGGCTGCATCTCCTCTGCAATCTTTTCCAACAGAGTTGGCTCCTCCATCCTCATTCCTTCCCGCTTATTGATTCCAGAACCTGCTGCTCCCATCTTCCTTCTTTGAAAATAAACTCTGAGCAGTCCTGGGCTTGGAACCTCCCCTGCTGAGCCCATCTTCTTATCTTGAACCATAACATTGCCTCCCTCTTGAGAATCAGCCTTGTCCTCAAGGCTGAAGTGAGGAAATTGATTAGCTAAGTCTATATTATCAACCCAAGTTGCCTTCTCAATGAGCTGTATCACTTATAAAGGAAATATAAGAATAAGAGAAAGGAGGAAGTATTTATCAGTTAGAGGGAAGAGTTGTTTAAATAGTTACTAGAAACTGTTAAGTAGTTAAGAAAAGGATGGAAAAACAGTTACTAGAGCTGCAACAGTTGTAGTTATCGAGAAGGAGTTGTAACTGTTTAAAGGAGCTGGAAGCTCTATTGTGGATTCATTCTAGAATTTCTAATCAATAAAGACTCTTCGCCCTCTATACTCTTCTCTTTCTCTCTCTTCCTTTCTCTGTCTATTTCTTTCTCTTCTCTTCTATCCCTTTCTTTCTTCTGTTTCTCTTCTAAATTGCTGCAGTAACTGAAGTTAGGGCTTCTATCCTGGCCACCTTTGCTTCACTACTGTTCTGGTTCTCCTTTATATCATTGCCTCTGGTTCCACTGATTCTCCATCTACTTCCAATGCTCTTGCTAGTACAGCTATTGCTTCATGTTGACCTACTACTCTCTTGAGCTGGGACACATGAAATCCTGGATGGATTTGACCTCTAGTGGAAGTTGTATGCAGGAGACTGCAGGTCCTATCATCTTTGTGATGCAAAAAGGACCATAATAGCATGCTGCTAATTTTGGATTTACCTTGTTGTAAACAGAAAGTTGTCTATGTGGTCATAGCTTAACGAATACAGATTCTCCTTCTTCAAAGTGGACTTCCCGTTGATGGACATTGGCTGCTCGCACCATTCATTGCTAGGCCTTTCTTAAATTATACTTCAGTTGCTTGAGTATCTTGTATCTCTCAGCTAATGTTTGTGCCACTGCTTCCACCTAGTTTCTGCTGGGTAAATAAATATTGATGCAATGTTGGAGGAGTTCTACCATACACTATTTCAAATAGAGTCATCCCTGCTGCTGTGTGAAAACTTAAATTTTACCAATATTGTGCCCATGACGGCCATTTGCTCCACTTTTTAGGTTGCCATGAGGCAAAACATTGGAGATAAGTTTCCTGTGCCCTGTTAAGAACTTCTATTTGGTCATTTGTTTCAGGGTGATATTCTGTGCTCATTCTAAATGTGGTACCTTGTAACCAAAACAATTCTCCCCAAAAGTTATGGGGAAACAATGGGTTTCCATAGTTCATAATAGATCCCGGCATGCCATGTAATCTTATTCTTTTCTTTGCGATGATTTTGTCTACCATCTTGGTTGTATGAGGGTGTTTCATACCCAAGAAATGTCCATACTTCCATAAGCGATCTATCACCACCAGAAAACAATCAATTCCTCAAGAACGAGGGAGACTCAGACTTAGCATACTTAGTGTCAGAGCTTGGGTATGGGAAGCTGTTGTAGCAATCCAGTTGGAGATAAAGTTCTGTATTAGTACTTTTAGCATATTAGACACTTTGCCACAAAGTTTTAGACTGAAATGTTCCATTCATTTCTAGTACACATTTAATGCTAAATGTTGATATGTCCTATAAGCTCCCGAGTGTCCACCTAGAGGTGTGAATGGAATTTTGAAATCAATTATTGCTCCCAGGGTGAATCTGGTGTCACCACTATTCTTCCTTTGTAGAATAATCTATTTTGTACTAATGAACAGTGGCCATGAGAACTGGTATTCTATTTCAGATTGGAAATTATCTTCTGGAGAGTGGAATCTCATTGAACAGCTGCATCAATCTCTTCCAGCTCTAACCAAAATGGTCTAGTAATAGCCTAAAGTTCCATCTCTTCTTCTTGCCGCAACAAAGCATCTGCAACTCTCTTTGTGATTCCTAGTTTATACACTGATAGAGTTAGGATTTTGAAATGGAATTAAAATTTAAAAAAATTTGAAAAGAAACTCAGCAGAGTTTGTATTGCTTTAGAACAGGAAGGAATGCAATCCAAATGAATCTAACAACTCAAATGGCCATCCAGAGAAACTCTGGCCTAGCAATTAAAAATGCCGTTGCAATGAAAATAGTTTTGCATGCCTGTTCTCTATAAAGCAACACTTAATAGATTCTGCCTATCTTAGCTCTGCCGTGGTATAACTAACTCCAACTCATTTCCTATCTTTCCGCGCTCTTCTATCTTCATCTCGAATCTTCCACATTCTTCTGTCTTAGCTACCACTCGTCTTTCATCTTTTCTAAATTTCTTCCTTGAGTAAACTCGTAAGGGCTTAGGCTTGCTATCAACCAGGCTCATATTAGGATCCATAACATTGCCGTCTGCAAGAAGAACAACCTTGTCCTCAAGGCTGAAAGAAGGAAATTGATTTCGAATATCCACTGGATCCATCCATGTAGCTTCCTCAACTGGCTTATCCCTCCTTTGAATTAAAACTTGTGTGACAATCCCATTTTCACTCTGCATTTGACGCCATTTGAGGACTTTGAGTGGTTCTATATTCGAATCATCTAACTCCATTTCTCTTGGTAATTTAGTGACAACAGGATGTTTACCATTTGTTTTCTTTAATTAAGACACATGAAAAACAGGATGGATCTTTGAGTCACTAGGTAACAATAACTTATAAGCCACAACTCCTATTTTCTCAATAATGGTAAAAAGACCAAAATAATGAGTAGGTAACCTAGGCACCGCCCGATATTGGACAGAAACAGAGCGATGGGGACGAAATTTGAGAAAGACAGAATCACCTGCCTGAAACTGCACATCCCGCCTATGAATGTTAGCTACTTTCACCATGTGTTGTTAGGCTTGGGATAAATTATATTTCAGCCAACGTAGAATTTCATCTCTATTGAGCAATGTTTGAGCCACAGCTTGTATTTTAGTTTCTCCTAGCAGAAATTTAGTTAGAGATGAAGGAGGCCGGCCATATATTTCTTCGAAATGAATCATACGGGTAGCAGAATGATGACTCATATTGTAACAAATTCTGCCTAAGATAACCATCGACTCCATTGTTTAGGCTATTCTAAGTTTTAAGGCAGCGATTAAGCACCTCCTTTTGGCCATCCGTCTCGGTGTGATAAGCAGTGCTCATCTTCACCTTGGTGCCTTGCAATCTAAATAATTCTTGCTAGAAATTACAGGGGAACAAAGGATCCCGATTGCTCACTATTGACTTTGAAACTCCATGAAGGCGGATAACTTCTTTAAAAATAATTTTGCAACTCCTCTAGCAGTGAATGGGTGCTTTAAGCCCAAAAAATGCGCATTAGATAAACGATCTACTACGACCAATATACAATCAATGCCATTTGACTTAGGTAGTTTCGTCACAAATTTCATAAAGATGTCCTTCCAGATTGCTGAAGGAATAGGCAATGGTTGAAGAAGTCTTACTGGACTTGTTGTATGATACTTGTTTTTCAGGCAAATTAAATAGTTTGCTACAAATTCTTGCACCTGTTTCATCATTCCCTTCCAGTAGAGTGAAATAACTAGCCGTCGGTAGGTTCTATAAGCTCTCGTATAGCCTCCCATTGGTGAGGTATGGAATTCTTCCAACAGAACAAGGATGGCCAACGAATGTGCAGGTAGCTCCAGTCTTTCTCGATAGAACAACCGCTGCTGTATAAGTTGGTATTGGGGATGGGAAGCTGGATTAACCTGACATTCTGAAATAAGCTATTGTAAGGAGGAATCTTGCTTTAACTCTTCATCTAACTTAGCCATGTCCACCCACACTTTTGTAGACAAAACTTGGCCGTCCATTTCATCGCAACGCGAGGGAGCATCTGCTACCTTATTGGTGATGCTCGGCTTATAGAAAATTTGAAAGTCATAGCCCAACAATTTAGGAAGCCAATTTTGTTGAGCCTGAGTGGTGACTAGTTGTTGAAGCAAGTGACGCAAACTCTTCTAATCCTTATGAACAATAAATTTCCTTCTCATCAAATAACATCTCCAATGGTGAATTGCTAGGACAAATGCCATCATTTTTTTCTCATATGTGGACTTACTCAGAGCAGTGGCAAATAATGCTTTGCTAAAATAAGCAATTGGCCGACGATCTTAGATTAATACTGCCCCTAATCCCCGACCTGAAGCATCACACTACAACACAAATGGTTGATTAAAGTCAGGCATAGCCAACATAGGTGAGGTCGTCATTGCCATCTTCAAGCTCTCAAAGGCTTGTTGGGCACTAGAATTCCACTGAAAGTCCTTCAGCTGGTCTTTTTTAGGTAATTACATGAGAGGCTGAGCAATTTTCCCATAGTCCTTGACAAAACGACGGTAATACCCCATCAAACCCAAAAACCCCCGTACACCTTTGATCGACTTTGAAATTGGCCAATTCAACACACTAGATATTTTATTGGGATCCATGGCAACTCCTTGGAATGAAATGAGATGCCCAAATAGTCAATATGTTATTTGCCGAAAGTGCTCTTCTTTTGATTAGCCAGAAATTGATTATCCTGCAATAATTTCAAAACTACCCATAAGTGATGCAAATGTTCCTGCCAAGAGAGACTATAAATTAGTATATCATCAAAAAAAAAAAAAAAAACCAACACAAAGCGCCGTAGATAAAGTCTTAAAAGATTATTCATAGTTGCTTCAAACGTTGCCAGTGCGTTGGTAAGACCGAATGACATGACTAGGAACTCATAGTGACCTGAGAATGTTCGAAATGCTGTTTTAGGAATATCAGCCCTGTTAACTTTGATTTGATGGTAACCTGAACGAAGATCTATCTTCGAAAAAAATTTGGCCCCATATAATTCATCCAACAATTCTTGAATTACTGGAATTGGATACTTGTGAGGAATTGTTACTTTGTTCAATGCTCTATAATCCACACAAAATCTTCAACTTCCATCTTTCTTGCGAACCAAGAAGATAGTGCTAGAGAATGGGCTTGAAGTAGGCTAGATAATTCTTGCCATTCACATGACCTCTATTAACTTCTCAATCTCATTATTTTGCCAATGGCTGTATCAATAAGGCTTGACACTCACCGAAGCAATTCCAGGTTGCAGAGGAATGTTATGGTCCGTTTCCCTATTAAGAGGAGGGAAAGTAGGCTCATGGAACACAAAGTGAAATTGCTCCATTAATACTTGCAATTGATCCAGTTTGTCTGCATCCAAATTTAATTCCATCAATCGAAGCTGTAATTCTGAAGTGGATTCCCATATCAAGGCCTAGTACTCAACGTGCTCTAATTTCTCAATGGAAGCAACTTAAACTCCTGCACGGGTTAAAGATGGATCCCCTAAAAGAGTCCCTACCCTTGTAGTTAAATGTCATAGTCATCTTAGCCCAATTAACCTTCACATCCCTGAGTGTTTCCAACCATGCAATGCTCAATATCATATCCACTCCTCCCAAAGGAAATATATAATAGTTAGTCTGTATTTTAAATTTTCCCAATTGAAACAACAAGTCAGAACACTTACCCGATGATTGAGCTTTATGGCCATCACCCAACTTTACACCAAAAAGGGGGTCAATTGCACTGATAATTGTAGTTGGGAGCTCAATTTAACAGCAATAAAATTGTGGCTAACCCCTAATGAGGTCACGTCCCTTTAATCGACCTCGTACCATCATTGTTCGCTGGCCAGTGATTCCCCCTACTGAAAATAAGGGCAATTCCAACTGGGTAATCTGACCGTCAGCCACTTCCATTTTTTCTTGCTTAGTATTCTGTCCCAATTCCTCCTCATCCTTCGACGCTTCTTCATCCTCACCTACTGGTAGGACCCGTAATGTCTTCTTTGGACATTCATGTATCGGATGGTAAGGCTGCTTACAACGATAGCACAACCCCTATGCCCTCAAATCCACAAACTTCTAATGCCTTAAATGTCTTGGTCCTCGATTTTTATTTGCACCTTGATTTGGAGCACGCTGGATAGCAGCAGATGGAGCTGGTAGATGAGGTATCTCCCTTGAGCCATTATCCCATGTTAGACCTTGGTTCTTGTCTTTTGCTGCCCGAGCCCAAGTACTACTAGTTTTGGTTGTTGGTTGGACCAGCTTAAAGGTGCCCATATTGTTAACTCTATTCCTTGGCTCATGTCAATATGTCCAATGTCCATCTTCCTCCTGTCTTAGCCAGTATACTTACTGCAGTTGTTCCAGAACCAAAATGCATAAGCTCTCTTTCCATGTCTCTTGCCAAGTTCATCGTTTGAAATATATCAACAGTGTCTCGAACCCTGATCTTGACTCTAGTGTCTGCCTTAAGGCCTTTAAGGAAGAAACCTATGTACTATTAGTCCACCATTCCCTTCACTTAAGCAGCTCTAGCTACAAACTCATCAATATACTTGTCAATAGTTCCCTCCTATTGCATGGCTGCCAATCTTTTTTACAGGCTGGCAAAAGCATCCCCACCCAATCTCTATAACAATTCTAGAGACAATTGTTCGGATGTTAAGTTTGGTGTTCTTTGTTTTAGCCATTGAACCCAATGTAACGCCCCTCCTTTTGTGCAAACTAGAGCCCTGGGAACCTTCATATCGACAGGGGTGCAGTGTACTGAGAAGTATTGATCTGCTCTTGCTAACCACCCAACAACATCCTCTCCATCAAAGCTAGGTAACTCCACCTTCTTAGCTGTTAACTGCAATTTATCAACCATTGGTGGCGGAGTGTTGTGCTGGCCCGATAAGGAACCCTGCATGGCAAAGTTTATTGGAGTCGCCAACACCCCTTCTGATTGTCCCTCATGCAACTTTCCTTTTAACACCTGGGCTAACATTCCTTCGATAGCATCTAGTTTTACCAGCTTCTTCCTCGTTTGCAACATCTCTTCCCACATTCCATTCATTTTTAGATCATTTTGTTCTTTTTAACTATTCATTTTCATCATTCCTTCTTCCAACAAATTCACACTGCTCTCTATCGTTTCAAACTTAGTATCCATCCTCCTGTTTGGAATTCACGGCAATTTTTGGATCCATGTAAGAACAATTTGATAGAGTGAGGATTATGAAATAGAATTAAAACTAAAAAAAAAAAATTGAAAAGAAACTCAGCAGAGCTTGCAATCTTTAGAACAAGAAGGAATACAATCCAAATGAATCTAACAACTCAAATGGCCATCCAGAGAAACTCCAGCCCAGCAATTTAAAAATGCCGTTACAATGAAAATACTTCTGCCTGCCTATTCTCTATAAAGCAACACTTATTTATAGATTCTGCCTATAATTTGCTCGGCTGTGGTGTAAACAACTCCAGCTCATTTCCTATTTTTCCGCGCTCTTCTATCTTCATCTCGAATCTTCCATGTTCTTCTAACTTAGCTACCACTCCTCTTTCATCTTTTCTGAATTTCTTCCTTGAGTAAACCCGTGAGGGCCCAGGCCTGCTATAACCAGGCTCATATTAGGATCCATAACATGCACAATCTCAAAATCAGGCTTATACACAATCTCAAAATCATATCCAAATTATTTAGCAACCCAGTGTTGTTGAGCCAGCCATCAGTTTTTTAGATCGGCAGCAAACTCTTTTTGCCATTGAAATTGGGTAACTCAACTTTCTTTGCTACTAGTTGAAACTCATCAGTAACTGAAGTTCTGGCTTGGGTGTGATGTACTAAGGATTCTCCTGGGATAGTCTAACTAAGATGAGAAGCAGACCCTCCATTGCCTTCCTCTTCTGTGTTTTTGCCTTTCACTAGAAAGGTCAGTAATCCCTCTATTGAATCTGGTTTCTCCAGTTGCTTTCATGTTTGCATCATTTCATCGCATAGACCATTAAGCTTATGGCCTTGTTGCTGTGTCATTGTGTGGTTTAAGCTTACAGTCCTAATGTTCCTTTCTGTCATCTCCATACAAGACTCCATTCTGGTGGTGGGCATTCACTCTTAAGAGGATCTGGCAGGTTGGACCAAATTGATAGAGTTAGGAACACGAGAATAATTCAGGATAACAATTTGAAGAGAAATTGTATTAATTACCAAGAACAGCAAATAATACAAAACAATCTTTCTCAGTTACCAAGCTTTCAAGGAATATCTTCTGACTACTTTCTGGAATACATAAAGCAAATAATAGAACTAAGAAACTTCAATATAGCCAGAGAATCTGATAATGCCAAAAGCAATAACAGAATTCTTCACACTGTTTCTCTTCTTCCTGGCTCTATTTATAGATTCTTTAACTTTTCAATTCATTATAAGAATCTCCAGGTGGTATCTCCTCCGCAATCCTCACCAACAGATTTGGATCCTCCATCCTCATTCCTTCCAGCTCATCGATTCCAGAACCTGCTGCTCCTATCTTCTTTCTTTGAAAATAAATTATGAGCCTTCCTGGGCTTGTAACCTCCCCTGCTGAGCCCACCTTCTTATCTTGATCGATAACAAATAAATTTGTGTCTTCTTGTTTGTGCGATAGCAAAATTAACTAGTTCTTCTTTATAAAAATGATGGGAACATGACTAGTCCATTGTTTGTTTTCTAAAGGGTAGAATCCAGAAAGCCAGAACGATATTCATCAGCTGCACCATTGTCTCGTAAGTTTAGTTAATTTGTTATATTGGCGTTGAAAGTTCCAGTAAAATGCCGCCTTTTGAAAATATTGATACCCTTTTTTTAAGTCTTGACTAAGGCTTACATTTTCCAAATTTTCTATTTATGCATCAATGTTAAGGGCACCATGAACCTAAACACATATGGCATGCATATAACTTACTTCGTATTGGGTTGTACTTTATACAGCTGATGCACGCCTGCGCATTGTGTCTGAGCGTGTTGACATTATTGATAACTTGATCATCTCGGTTACAGTAAAGTCATAAAGACATATGCCTATTACATTGCAATCCTAGTTGTTTTTTGGAGGGTTATGATTTTATTTCCTTGATTCAGATAGGTCCCCCAAATTTTCAGTTCATAAAATCTAAGGACAAGGGTACCTGGACTGCAAAAGATGTTGCCGATTCTGTTTTGTCAGACAAGTCTGCGCTGGTAATTTTCTGCATGCCTCTTTTAAAGTGAGCACTCAGCTTTAGCTTAAATATGGGATGGCCTTATGCTCTGTTTAAGACCATTATGACTGGAACAGGATATTAAAACATTTATGTTTTGAATGCTACGTATAGCTTTATAGTTTTGAGTCGCAAGTTACAATATTAACATCATCTTAAAATTCATGCAACATTGAAACTGATATGAAACCAAGATTTGACTCGATCTATGTGTCTGGGCAACCTTTGAAACACTGGGGCAAACATGTGTTCGAGGAACATGCCTATACATGCTTTTCCAAAAGGGCAGTGCCTTAAGATTTAGCCCCCAAATAGGTTTGTTGAATGGTCAATAGAGAATTTTGTTGAAGAAGTGTAATTAGATAAAACCATGCTTGCCACTGGTTCTGAGTTGGCCATCATCCATCTTGGGGCGTCTTGAATTCTATTTATCTGGAAAGCTTAACTCCTTGTGACAAAGTTGATACTGGTATGAAAACTTCAATCTTCTCTTCTGGCAGCGAGTCACCTCAAGTCAGCGATTGGCTGAGAGTTCAGTTCTTGATACCCATACCAGTGTAGTAAGTTCTAAAGCATATTTCATTTTATGGTGTCTGATATTCAATACACATAATGATGCTTGTCGACGGTAGATATATTTATGCATATATTGTGCTAGTTATATGAAGCACATCTCCATTACTTTTTCCCTTAGACTGATGGTGAACCATACTGGTATTATGAATACCTTGTACGCAAGTCACCCACAAAAATTGTAAGTATCTCCTTTCTCAGTAGCATTTATGATTGAAAGATTTGCATACTCAATTAGTTGCTAATAATTATCATGGAACATGCAGGCTCAAGAGTCAAATCTTTATTGGCACTATATTTCTTCAACAGTTGAACGAGATGGTAGGAGCCTGAAAATTTTGTTTTAAGAAAGCAGCTGGATAAACATTTAATGCATTCACTTCTACTTGAAATATTGTTCTAATTATATCGATATCATTTCTTGAAATAACTTTATGAAATGCATTCACTTCTACTTGAAATATTGTTCTAATTATATCGATATCATTTCCTGAAATAACTTTATGAAATGCATTCACTTCTACTTGAAATATTGTTCTAATTATATCGATATCATTTCTTGAAATAACTTTATGAAGTGCTTAATACTTCCAAGAAATTCAAGGAAAAATAAAAACCAGACCTATTGAAGGTCTATATGGATCATGATCCAAGTAAATATCAACTTTTTCTTAATCTAAGTATACAATTAAGAAGAAGAAAAGAAGTAAATGTTAAGTTTATTGAAGGTTCAAAGAGAACCTAATAGAGCATTTAATGTCCATTGCAACTGTGATTTGGCAGTTTCAACTGGTAAGATCCTATTTCACTGGTGGAACTATATTCAATTGTCGCTCTTGAAATGTTCTGCATATTTTGCAGATATGGCTTCTCCATTTTCTGGACTTCTATTCACTCATAAGGAACTTAATTGCAGGTTATCTGTATACAATAAATGCTTCAACTCTTAGCAAACAGTGGAACAAGGTCTCTCTCTCTCTCTCTCTCTCTCCATATTTATGTGTGTGTGTGTGTGTTTTTGCATGTTGATGTAAACTTGTTTGTATTAATTTTTTGGTGGAAAAGTTGTTTATTCACCTTTCACGCTATGCAGATGGGGCCTTTCCTGGAGAAAACTGTGGCTTCATTTCGCCTTCTCCCTCCCACGGATCGGTATGTACCTCCATATAAGGATCCATGGAGATTTTGGTGAACATGTTTCTTTTAATTCATTTGTCATTGATCCTTAATGTATTCCCTCCTTCACAATAGTTTCAAATTCAATAGACATGTCATGAGTTTTATTCTTTTACTTGATAATGTTAAAATTACACTGTTCTCACTCTGGGATGACTATTGAGAACCAGCCTCACCCATGTCTAGCAGATAACTTGTTAAAACCAAACTTTGCAGCAAATAAGAACAGCTCTGGTTATGGAGTTAGCATGAGACAGGTAAACCACTGCCTTCAAAGTGCCCCATATTTGATCTGCCACACCGTGAACATTGGATGGAGTTTTGGATATAAAACTACTCAAGGGTTGAAATATAACATAGCAGGGTAGTTTCAACTAGGAAAATTTCTAAAATACTTGTATTGCTAGGTTAAGCAAGCAAAGGCAGCTATCTTCCCAACCACCAAACCTGTAAACCAGTTTTGAGCCTCGTTGCATTTTTCAGAATCAAATAACAAATTTAGAAGAAAATTTTGAATTGATTGCAAGAAATACAAAATTATTAGAGTTGAGATAACCTGAAGATGCTTCCCCAGCTACACCTCAACTTCTATGCCAAATGAAATATTAAAAGAATTCCATTGGAAATCTGAAATGTATATTTTTAAGTTAACGGAGAGTTTGAGAAGTGTTCATATATTCGGAGTTTCAATATCTAACATCTAACAAATGAGACTCATTCTGATCTACGTACAAGAACATCTGCAACAGTAGGCGTATTTCATATTGGACAGATAATTTGGATGAAGGTCTGTGAATTATGGCAAACTATCCTCAACTAAGGTCCTAATACAAGCTTTAAATGACTTCAAAAATCTTCTTTTGAGGAAAGGATTACCCAAGTCATATGAGAAACATTTAGCCCTCTTATCTATCCAATTTGGAATCTTAATGCATCCCTTCATAGTTAGAGCTAGAAATTTACAATGTGAAGTGTTATATACCTTGGGAACGTGTAAACTATAAAGAAATAAAATAAATATATAAAATACTAATATTTACGTGGTTTGCTTTTTCTATATAAGGTTATTTCCGCGGGCATAACATCTTTCACCATTAATAAATAAATATAATCATCAATTACAAGTTCAAAATTATATTACCCATAAACCCAATTATTACATCCAAGAGAACCCTTACATCAAACTTCTCATAATAAATATATTAGTTAGTCCTATCAGTCTCCTCTAGATGTAATCCTCTATATTTTCTACTATAACTACTACAAAAGGTGTTTTTAACTATATGTGCAAGAGCCTTCAATGGATAAAAATTCTTTCCTCTTTAATTCTATGTCCTTTCTCTACTTTAGGCTAAAGTCTTTCTCCTTTAATGGGACTATAATTATTAAAGTCAAATCCTCAGCAATTGACAAAACCCTTCTCTGCAACGGGTGACGACTCCATTCTATAAGCTAAAAGTTGTCATTTTCAATGGACAAAGCCCCTCTTTATTGGCAAAGCCACTCTCTATGAATAAAGCCAAATAACTTTCTCATCATTCTTCTATTTATAATGTTAATTTCCTTAATCCTAATCTAATTCGGAATCTCACTCAATTTAGAAATAACATTCAAATAAGAGTTCTACTCCATATAGAAAATATTCCAATATTTCTTCTACTGAAATTTAAAAAAGGTCTTCCAAACTAACTATTTGGGTTATAAATCTAACAATTTTCACCTTGACATAAAATTCATCAATCATTGCATACCTCAAATTCTTAGGTGTTATCAAATCAGGATAAATTTTGACAACTGTCCCTGAACTTATCTAGTTGTAACATTACAATCTCTTAACTTAAAAATGTAACATAAAACCCCATCAACTTTCAAATTTTACACAGTAAAATCCCTCTAACATTCAATTATCAGTTTTTCAGTTAGAGGCTGACCTGGACAGTTCCGGCATGGAGCTTAGTCAGTATTTCTCTTTTCTCTCCCAAGTCATATGTAAATTGAATTATTTTTCTCTCTATAGACAGAATAATTTTTCATGTGTAAAGAGAATAATTTTACACTTTGCATAATATGAGAGAAAAATATTGACTAAGTGTCATGCGAGAACTATTCACATCAGTTTTTAACTGAAAAATCAGTAATTGAAAGTCAGAGAGATTTTACTATGCAAAATTTGAAAGTTTAGGGGGTTTTATGTTACATTTTAAAGTTAAAGGACTGTAGTGTTATAGCTATATAAGTTTAGGGACAGTTGTTAAAATTTATCCTATAAAATCATCAATTCTTCATGCTTAAACTTGAACTCTTTAAATCTTCAATTCTTCAATTTTCATCTTGGATGTAACTTGCTTTTTTTCTTTAAAAATCTTCGTGTCATCAATTTTCTTAATTTTGCATTAAAAGTTCCACCTCAATTTTAACTCTCTACCATCATCATTGTTGCATGTGCAACTTTTTACATGTCATAGCAACTCTACCTTCAATCAAACTTAGCAAGATCATCCTCATGCTCTAATACCAATTGTTGTACAGTGTAGAAGCGTGTAAACTATGAAGAAATAAAGTAAACACACAAAACACTAATATTTACATGGTTCACCCATTCTACATAGGGCTTCATTTGAGCATGTCATGTTCCACTATCAACAAATAAATATTAGCATCAATTATAAGCTCAAAACTATACTACTCATAAACTCAATTATTACACCCAAGATAACTTTTACATAAAATTTAGGATAAATTTCAATAACTATCCCTGAACTTATATAGTCATAACACTACAGTCCTTTAACTTTAAAATGTAATATAAAACCTCCTAAACTTTCAAATTTTGCACAGTAAAATTCATCTGACTTTCAATTACTGATTTTTCAGTTAGAAACTGATGTGAATAGCTTTCGCTTGGCGCATAGTCAACATTTCTCTCTCCTCTCTTATGCAAATTGTAAAATTATTCTCTTTACGCATGAAAATTATTCTGTCTATAGAGAAAAATACTGACTAAGTTCCATGTTAGAGGTGTTCAGGTCAGCGTCTAACTGAAAAACTGGTAATTGGAGGTTAGAGGGATTTTACTGTGTAAAATTTAAAAGTTGATGGGGTTTTATGTTACATTTTTAAGTTGAGGGACTCTAATGTTACAACTAGATAAGTTCATGGACAGTTGTCAAAATTTATCCTAAAAGTTCTCATAATAAATATATTAGTTACTACTCTTAATCTATTCTGGACAGTTGTCTATTCAAACTAAAATATTAATGAACAAATGATAGCATATGAAAATTTTGTCTATTCTAAGAGATTTAGACTATTTTCATATTAGCATGCATGAAATTCTTGTCTATAAAAAATATAAATATATAAGACTCGTATATTTAATAGGTGAATCTTGTCATACATCATATATTTTGAGCACATAATAAACCACATATAAGCAAGAAAAATCCCATGCATGATTTCTTTCCTCCTTCTTCAGCTTTGCTAAAGCTGCGACTTTCACTTCATGCTTTAGTTGCAAGTTGAGAGCCTAATGAACAAAAAATGGCATCTTTTTCAATTCAACTAACATACACACTATAGAAAAAATTATACTTATGTATATTACTTGGAGCATTACAGTATGACAATTCTCGATCAACTCCTGACCAGACATCTCCTGGATTAAGGCTCCATCAGTAGGCATGCACACACTGATACCTTCTCCCCATATGCTTTGATCAAGTAGTCATGAATTGTAAAAACACACGAGTCAATACCTATCCAACTAAAGAGGAAGGAGACGAAGCACCAACAAAAGAAGCCTCTATTAATTTTATTTTCTGTTCTTACTATTCTTTAATGGCTTCTAAAATTACCCATGACCCTCTACCAAAGATTCTTGAGCATCACGGACTAAGCCAATGCATTTCACAAGCATCGTTGAGCCAACCCATGGGATGGATTAATCATCCCTCACGTGCTCCATTGAAGGGCTCGGATTTTACCCAACAGTCCTGGCACTTTCGCCATCTCTACTTGTCCTCCAACATCTTCAGAGATGTCTGCGAGGGAGAGTCAATCAAGACAACATCCAAGTCATCCGTATCTGTAAAAATAATCAACTTACGGTATCATTATCAGAAGACAAAACATGTTCCTCAGACTCCTCTTTTAGATCTCTATATCGAGCTGTTAATTCTATAATATTTGTCTTACCTTTTTTTTTTTTTCCATGAGTAACATAATTTTTCTCAATTTTATTCAGCTCTCTTCCCTAAAACATCTTGGATTGTCATTGACTAGATTGACTTTATTTACGCGCTCAAAGCCCTTTGGCTTGGACTCAATGAAAAATTGATCCTTCCAGTTCTTCTCATGGGTCAACACTCGACAGCTAGGATGGGATGTTAAATGCCAATGATCTTTCGTTGGCCGTTTTCCATAGGCAAACATTTGAGCAATATTCCTGTAATTCACAGGAATTTTTTTAGGGCAGAGAGGATTTACATTCCAACAATTGTGTGCTAAGCATTTGTGCTCGAAATAGCCGGAATGTGCATTTGGAAGACGAGGAGGCTAATATTTTTACCAACCCTCTCTCCTATTCTAGAACATCCTCCTTCTCTCTCTAAATTGGATCTATAATCATGATAAATAGAGAATTAGGATGATTAGCGTATTGGAGGCCAGTTTGAAGAAACTAGAAATATAAATGAGCTAGAAAGAGTCAAAGGCTAATAAATGGTGATTTTAGGTTGGAGAAATACAAGGCAGTAACCATGAAGGGATTAAAGAATAGATAAAATCCTGAATAATGTAAATGGGGAATGAAAAGGATTTAACAACCGTATTTTGAGAAGGCAGCCGAACATGGAATTTTCCTAATAATGCAAGTTAAGCTAGACAAAGATGAACTATAATAGTAAAAACAAAATCATAACCCTCTCATCTATGGGAAATTAGGATTATGAGGACCAGAACTAAAGGAATGAGCTATGAACAATAAGTGGGTAAAGAGAAAGTAAGCTAGCCATGTACAAGAAATGGGTAAACATGCTTTGTGCCGTGTATGAAATTGATCTCATGCTCTCTATGAATTCATCTTTTATCAAATTTCTCATTTTTTATCTTAACCATTAAAATGAACTCATAAAAATTATTATCTTCTCAAAGTCTTTTTTTCTAATTGTAGGTCACTCTCAATTTCACTGTAACAAAAATGAAAAATCATTTTTTATCAATATAACTAGATTGAAATGATAAAGATTCTATCGCGCATAAAAGAAAATCAAGTTGGAGTTCTAAAAAATATTACCATCTAATCATTCCAAGAGGTGTACCTAACCGTATTATCACATTGTGCCGTGCACCCCTAAATTTCATGGCTAAAATAGCCAGAGTACCTGCCAACTAGCCTAAATATCGTCTATTATAACAGAACCTATCCATTGGCATGACAGACGGGTACTTTGGCATTGCTATGCACAAAATCCAAGACATCAAAAAGACACTTGCCAAAAGTCAGGAGAAACAAGGTTCTTGCAGATATAGAATTTTGCTGCCCTTGGAGTTTGTGCACCTCAGTGCCAAATTGATCATTTCATTTTCCTTTAGGGTGTGTCATGATATTCATTAGCTAAATGCAAGAATTAGCAACACTCAACACCCAATCACAGGCAAAGATTCAATGAGCTCCCGATGCAAACCTGTTGAATGAAAATATTGAAATGAACTGCAAACCCTCCAATATGAGGTTCAACCATCAATGGTGCTAAATAAGAGAACATGATGTTGAAAAAACTACAATACACAAAAACTCAAGTCCAATCACTGTCCAAAGAAGAATTTTCAATTAACAAAACTGCCAAACCTATGTTCTCCATGACAACCAAGCAACAATAAAGATCCAAAACGCCGAAGGGGAAACTTTCTTTAGTCCATGGCAGTACATCAGAAAGTCATCTTTTTCGAAGCCAGAGACCAGGTGTGCTATTTATTTCACATTGTCATATGAACAGCGAGAAATACATGTTCATATATGTGGTGAAACAAAAGGGGGCTATTTACCGCACTGGCTGTTGGTTGTAATGGTTCTTCTCTTTCTTCTTGGCTGCAGCAAGCTTTGCGCTTCTTGCAGCAGCCTCTTGAGCAGCAGCTTTTGCAGCATTATCCATCTCTTTACTAGATTTTTTCTTCTTAGCAGATGTCATTCTCTTTAGCCGCTCCTTCACATCAACGGCAGAAGAATCTTCTACCTGTTCAGTTCCAAGAGCTTCTTCTGCCCCATTGTTGGCTTCAGTACTGTTCAACTGATCCTGGGGTTCTTTCACCTCCTTTGATTTATCCTTCTTTTTCTTCTTCTTGGCAGTTTTGGACTCTCCAGAGGCACTTTCCTTCTTTTCGCCCTCTGCATTGTGCTCTGCATCTTTTCTTTCTTGAGCAGCATCTATCAATCCATTTCAAAAGAATCCCTAAATTAGAAAATATTCAACAGTAAAGCCAATATATAAAGCTATTGATTTGTTTCCACTGGGCTCAGGAAAAAACAGTGAACAATAAACAGACAGCTTTATCCCAATAAAATTATTAAGAAAAATGGAATAACTGAATTCTTAAAACAATCTGATGCCAGAATTCAGTCAAACATGTTCTTATGTGCCTATGGATATTTATGTGCTCTGCCAAATGCACAAATAAAGGGCTACTCATATGCATAGCTTATTATCAAATTGCAAAATTAAGAACTTCGACATATAAGTAATATTTGACATGCTTATCCAAAAAAAAAAGAAGTAATATTTGACTTATCTAAAACATGATAATTTTATGCATGCAAGCTTTTCCACGAATAAGCCAACTATAATGAGCTATGAATAAAAACAGAAATTTTTATCGTATGAACAAAAATACCACGCGACTGATCTGGGCCATTGCTATCCTTCTGGCTAACTCCAAAATCAGCCAAAAGGGCCTCTAGCTCTTCAAGTTCCTTCTTCTTCCTTTCCTTCTTTGAAAGTTGCCTTTCTGTCTCCTTAGGCACTGCCATAACTTCAGGAAGCTTCTTCACCACTGGCTCAGAATGCATTGGAACCTCTGGTTCATGGTCATGGTCTTCATCCACTTCATCATCACCTTCATCTAAAATATCTTCCTCACTCTCGCTTTCCTGTAATTAAGCAGATAGCTAAATGGTAAGCGAACGTTAACAAATATTGGAGAAATTCAATCAGCTCTTTAGATGATTTTAGCCATAATCCCAGGGACCAAAAAGAGAGATGCTGCATGTAACTGTTCAGTACCAGATAAACTGTCTTGGTCTGGATTTTCCAAATCACCTTAAATCCTAATAATTATGTAAGATATAATTCAGGAATTCAATTCACATTGAACGCACACTCTTAGGGTTCACAGCAAATAAGAAACTACTAAATGACAGCCCTGAACGCCTAGTAAATTTCTCTTGACTTGGAAACCTGAACAAAGTTGTCCCACCTGAACAAACCTGAACAATGCCTTGTTAAATTAAGCATACAAATATAGCAGCTTCCAGACCATGAGCCAAATGGCAAGAAGCATTAGTACTTCAAACT